>NW_022436958.1:6937841-6953839 GCF_009761245.1 Sapajus apella
TTCCTGACACCTTACACTAAAATTAACTCCAGATGGATTAAAGACTTAAACATAAGACCTAACACCATAAAAACCCTAGAAGAAAATCTAGGCAAAACCATTCAGGACATAGGTGTAGGCAAGGACTTCATGACCAAAACACCAAAAGCATTGACAATAAAAGCCAAAATAGACAAATGGGACCTAATCAAACTCCACAGCTTTTGCACAGCAAAAGAAACAATCATTAGAGTGAATCAGCAACCAACAGAATGGGAAAAAATTTTTGCAGTTTACCCATCTGACAAAGGGCTGATATCCAGAATTTACAAAGAACTAAAACAGATTTACAAGAAAAAAACTAACAAGCCCATTCAAAAGTGGGCAAAGGATATGAACAGACACTTTACAAAAGAAGACATACATGAGGCCAACAAACATATGAAAAAATGCTCATCATCACTGGTCATCAGAGAAATGCAAATCAAAACAACATTGAGATACCATCTCACGCCAGTTAGAATGGCGATCATTAAAAAATCTGGAGACAACAGATGCTGGAGAGGATGTGGAGGAATAGGAACACTTTTACACTGTTGGTGGGAGTGTAAATTAGTTCAACCATTGTGGAAGACCGTGTGGTGATTCCTCAAGGACCTAGAAATAGAAATTCCATTTGACCCAGCAATCCCATTACTGGGTATATATCCAAAGGATTACAAATCGTTCTACTATAAGGACACGTGCACACGAATGTTCATTGCAGCACTGTTTACAATAGCAAAGACCTGGAACCAACCCAAATGCCCATCAACGATAGACTGGATAGGGAAAATGTGGCACATATACACCATGGAATATTATGCAGCCATCAAAAACGATGAGTTTGTGTCCTTTGTAGGGACATGGATGAACCTGGAAACCATCATTCTCAGCAAACTGACAGAAGAGCAGAAGATCAAACACCGCATGTTCTCACTCATTGGTGGGTGTTGAACAATGAGAACACATGAACACAGGGAGGGAAGCACTACACACTGGGGTCAGTTGGGGGGAAATAGGGGAGGGACGGTGGGGGGTGGGGAGCTGGGGAGAGATAGCAAGGGGAGAAATGCCAGATGTAGGTGATGGGGAGGAAGGCAGCAAATCACACTGCCACGTGTGTACCTATGCAACAATCTTGCATGTTCTTCACATGTACCCCAAAACCTAAAATGCAATAAAATAAATAAATGGGGAAAAAAAAGAAGAGTAAACAAAAAGGAAGAATAAAAAATATAAAAATAAAAAAAATAAAACATGCATTGCATGCAACAAAAGGGCAAAACCTTAATACGGTTTTATTTGCCAAGTAAATGTAGCTGTAAATTAATTCCTTACATCACTGTTCATTAATATTTAATATATTTATATGAAGGATGCCACTTCACAATTCCCCATACACTCAGCATTTAATAATCTAGAAACAGCTTATTTTCTTTAACTCACTGAGACCGGATTTGCAATAACTAGTAATATTAAATGTATTTTTAAAAAATCAATAATAAATAAATGCATAAGCACTTCCCTCTTTAAAAAAAAAAAGTTTTAAAAAGAAAGGAAACTGTGATGTGTGCTACATGGTTCACATGCATGAACCATGAGGACATCATGCCAAGTGAAATAATCCAGATGCAAAAGGAAATATCCTGGATAATTCCAATTATACCAAGCATCTAGATTAGTCAGATTCACAGAAATGGAAAGTAGAATGGTAGTTGTCACAAGCTTGACGAAGAAGGAATGGGGAGTTATTGCTTAATGGGTATAAAATTTCAATTTTGCAAGGGTGAAAAATTCTGGAGATTGATTGCACAACAAGGTGAATGTACTTAACTGAATTGTATACTTAAAATTGTTATGAGGGCAAATTTTGGGTGCATTTTAGCACAGTATTTTTAATACTTATCAAAATTAAAATGTTTCCCCCTTAGAAAAAAAGCAACATTGTACCACCTCTATTATACTTGAGTTGACTTGGTATCCTAATTATAGGTATAATATTGATTTTGATTAGTTATCCAATAGAAAGTAACTCTGAAGGATTACAACCTTGGATAAGTCATTGCTGATTCTTAAAGAGAAGAGACTGAAATTGATTTAATAAAGAATTTAAATAATTTGCTTGTTTAAAAATATAGTTTTGCCAGACACAGTGGCTTACACCTGTAATCCCAGCACTTAGGGAGGCTGAGGCTAGAGAATCACTTGAGCCTAGAAGTTTGATACCAGTCTGGGCAACATGACAAAACCCCATCTCTGCTAATGATACAAAAATTAATTAGGCATGATGGTATGTACCTATAGTCACAGTTACTCCGGAGGCTGAAGTAGAAGGATCGCCTGAACCCAGTAGTTCAAGGCTGCAGTGAGCCATGATCACACCACTGCACTCCAGCCTGGGTGTTAAAGGAAGACCTGTCTCTAAATAACAATAATTATTCTAATAATTTTGAATGATGTAAGACTTTATTAACCCCAAGTGTTCTTCTACATCAGTAATTGTCAAAATGTGGTCCCTTAATCAAAAGCAAGAGATTGACCAGAGACCTTATCAGAAATGCAAGTTCTTGGGTCCTAACTCAGAATTACTGAATCAGAGATTCTGAAGGTGAGGCCCAGCCTTCTGTTCTAGATCAGCTAGGATGAGATGGTATCCCAGAACTGCGTCAATTAATTCCCGTTCAAGCTATTCTCACTTCAGTTTCATCTTACTGCCTAAGAATTCATCCATTCAGCAAATATTTATTAATAATTTACCCGACTCGAGACACTTCTCTCAGAACAGTTCAGAGAACCAAAGAGCAAAGCTGTCATGTGAATGTATATCTAGTATGACAACAGATAATAACCAAACTTAGAAACAACTTAATTATGTGCTACCATTAGGTAGTACTTCAAGTGTTAATGAGGACTGTGTGAGGGTGTAATTTTACCCAAGGTAGTCTGGGAAGGAAATGCTGGTGAGGTGCCATGTGAGCAGAGATGACAGCGCCATGAGGAAATGAGCCTCATGGAGCACAGGTGAAGCTGAGCCTGGTGGTGGTCCAAGTTTATGTTGGACATACGTACCAACTCAGGAGCACATGATGTTATAGGGGCAAAAAGATAATACATTTTTCATATCCATCACAAGGGGAGTGGCTGATGCTTCTATAACAAAGACAGGTAAGCAAGAGAAAAACCCAGGGAAAACTTGTGATTTTATGCTTAGTCAAATGAAAGAAATGAATAGATGTGAAGAACTAGAACTGAAATAAAACATTATGATCCTAATAGTAATCAGTGGGCAGTGGTAGGGGGACTCAGCAAGGTCTATATTTTTGAATCCTTGGTCCCTCTGTGTAGCATTCCTTCTCTCTGAATATAGGGCAAAGCACCTGTCATGTGAAGGTCTATCAGGGAGAAGGGAAAATGTCAGTGAATGAGCTTTCTAGGTTTTGCGGTTTGCTTTAGGAGAGGATTATCAGTTTCTTTGACTCACCTGGCTGCAGAGTACAGGGCAGTGGATTGGAAAAGATCCAAAAGACCTTGTTTCTGAGGCCCTAACAATCTTCTTCAGTTCAAAGTCCTCAGCATTCCAAGGTGCCATATTTTAGAGTATTATGTTCTGACCTCCAACGGTGTTGAAAGTTGCTTCTTTTTTGTTTTGACAAGATGTAAATTCATCAGGAAACCAGCGTTTCCTATCTTATTAAAACCTTCCAAGAGCCTCTAAAAATGATAAATCATGTTAAATCATTTTGGGAGACTGGCATAACACCAAAAACAAATGTTCTTTAGCAGCTCTGAACAATAGAAAACAAAGAACAGAAATAAACAAGTTTTGAACAAATGAAAGAATCACAATTCCCAATATGAGACATTTTTTTAATCTTGAAGGAAGGCTACAGGCATAACCTGTAGTTTTGAATTTTTCCATTATAATGATGTTTTCTCTAAGTTTCTAATATAATTTTATTAAAATAAGTACTTTTATAAGATGATGTCTGAGATGTTATCAGAGAAAGGGGTCAAAAATATTTTAATCAGTTTTTGTACTTATGTTCAAGAGCACAGTTGAAAAACAAGCAAAGGAAAGGAGGAAGAGAGAGAAAAGGAAAGAAAAGAAAGAAAAAAGGAAGAAATAAGAAAGAAAAGGAAGAGAAATGCAGGGCATACATATGGAAAGACAACTTTCTAAATTTTTTTAAATCATGAATATTCCTGTTTGAAACATCCTTATACCTAAATTTCTGAAAGCATATTGGATAGCCCCATAAGATTTATGGCTTTTACGTGGACACAAGACAAAGGCAATCTTTTTCAGAGTGTCAAACTGTCCTCCAGGAAACCAGGTGTGCAAATTTACATTTCCTCCAACAGTAAAGACAATTGCCTCACTGACTTTGGGGATTAGTAGGTTTGTTTTTGTTTCTGCTATTTGGGGCCAGGGTCTTGCTCTGTCACTAGGTTGGAGTGCAGTGGTGTGATTTCAGCTCACCGCAGACTTGACCTCCCAAGCTGAAGTGATCCTCCCACCTTAGCCCCCAGAGAATCTGAGACTATCGGTGCATACCACCACGCCTGGCTAATTTTTGTATATTTTGTTGAGGTGGGGTTTTGCTGTGTTGGCCAGGCTGGTCACAAACTCCAGGACTCAAGCAGTACTCCTGCCTCAGCTTCCCAAAGTGCTGGGATTACATGTGTAAGCCACCAGGCCAGGCAGGATTAGCAGTTTTAAGAATATCTGCTCATTAGATAATAAAAAAATTATTCCATTCTTGTTTGAATTTGCAATTCTTAGACAACCTTTGGAGATAGTTTTCATAAACTCCTTGGCCATTGCCTTTCTTTTTGTCTTAAGTTGCTCTTAATGTATAAATTGAATTTAAAAATAAAGTAAATATAAGTGGTAATTTTAAAATTACTTTTTCTTTTAAGGATATAAACTCCCTCTTTCATGTATCTTAGGGATTTTAAGTGAAAATGACCAGTCTTTATAGCAGGCTAATAGCAGAACCAGAAATGGGTTCCAAATATTGTGACTGCTAGCCCAGGTCCCTTGACTCAATCCTGCTTTTGCTTTTTTTCTAAATTATTCAATTGAAATATAATTTATGGACCATAAAATTCACCCATTTTAAGTATACAATTTAAAAATGTTTAGTAAGTGCATAAGATTACACTACCATCATAATCCAATTTTAGAACATTTCTTCATTCCTCTTTTTTATCTCTAGCCTAGGCAACCAGTAATCTACTGAACTTGCCATTATTTTGACCTGCCTAGAAAATTATTAAAGAAAATTTTTACTAGTAAACTATATTTGGAAATTTTTTTTAAAAAAGCCAGTGCTCCTTTCACTATTCTTTTCATAGTCAAATAATCCTCTATTTCAATCTTACCACATATCCAGGAGAGAGATCAGTAAGTTGACAATAAACTTTAGTAGACTTTAGTACGTAAGTATAAATTTAAAGTCATCCAAACAAGATCATCTGTTACTTTACCCATGTAATTATTTGGCCTCGGATATAACTGGGATAACAAAATAGTCATGCTTAATTCTATCTCCAGGGCTTCCATATAACATCGTAGAGAGCCTCTTAAATGCAACTGCTTGGAAGCTTAGAAGGCTGCAACAGATATGAAATATCAGTGCATGAAATATAGGAAAGTATACTTTTCTCTATAAACTAGAATTCTTTACTCAACAACAGATAAAGATATGTTAAATAAAAGATTTTATCCAGCTATAAAAGGACATGTATTTATAACTAATTTTAATAATCTAATAAATCTCTAATTTTCATAAGAAAAGCAATTAAGTGTATTCCTTAGTTAGAAGTTTCATTTTATAGGCATTGCAACTTTTTTTTTTAGATGGGGTCTTGTTCTGCCTCTCTCTGTCACCCAGGCTGGAGTGTAGTGGTGCAATTTTATCTCTCAACAACCTCCACTCCCCTGAGCTCAAGGAATCCTCCCTCCTCACCCCACACCCCAATTAGGTAGGACGATAGATGCATGCCACTACACCTGGCTAAGTTTTTATATTTTTGGTAGATATAGGGTTTCACCATGTTTCCCAGGCTGGTCTCAGACTCCTGAGCTCAAGTGATCTGCCCATCTCAGCCTCCAAAGTATTGGTATTACGGGCATCAGCCACAGCACCTGGCCAACATTACAAACTTTCCATGTTACTTGAATTCTGCATTTTAGTGGGCATATTTGTTATCTTGTCATCTCATTTGCATTGGACCGTCTGCTCCCTGAGTGTAGGAACTGTCTTCTTTCTCTGTGAATGAGTGGGAGTCACCTAGGCAGACCTTAAGAGTAGAGCGAGGTTCAATCACAAAGAGGGAACAGCATTTGCAAACACACAAGAGAAAACATAGTTGCTTTGATCCACAATAATAGTTGTACGTGATCAAAGTATGTTATGTATAAAGCTGGGTGTGGGTAAATAGTAAATAATAAGGTATGGAGTAGGGAATTCAGGATACTAGGATAATTGGTATAATAGGGTGGATAGTAAATGAGTGCTTCAGGCTAGCAGTAAATCTGAAGAAGTAAATGTAATAGAAGTGGATTAAAAGGAAAATATTCAATAAA
Organism: Sapajus apella; assembly: GCF_009761245.1. Lineage (NCBI taxonomy): Eukaryota > Metazoa > Chordata > Mammalia > Primates > Cebidae > Sapajus > Sapajus apella. Next base: position 6,944,455 of record NW_022436958.1, read on the forward strand.
TATATGAAATACTTATTAAATAAACCTGATTTGGCAGTAGGAGAGCCATAGCAATAAACCATACTTTCTGGTTTATGTGAATAGTGGTGATACTCACTGATACAATTAACTTGTTTGGGAGCTAGTCATTGAAAGAGAAACTTGTTTTTTCTTTGTTTGTTTGCTGCTCTGTCACCTGTGGCCTTGAACTTCAAGTCCAAGAAGGTGGCAGCTGTTACAAGCAGTGAGAAGCAGACAGGGACAAAGAAGAAAAGACAAATATGCATGTGCGCCCTCCCTTGAGAAAGGTTTCAGAGGTTGCCTCATGCTCGTGACCTGTTCACCTAAGCCCCCTGGGCCAGTGTTTGGTCATGGCCTTGCCTATCTGCAAAGAAGACTGAGTGTAAAACACAATTTTTGTTATTGGTGGTCACATACAAAGCTAACAATTCTATTTCTGTAAAGAAAAAATGAAATGGCACTTAGGGTACAGCTAGCAGTTCAGTTTAGTTAGAAGGTAGCAATGTGACAGTCATCAACATTTAGGTAATAGTTAAAACGGTGGGTATGGATTATGTTACCTAGGCATCATACCTAAGTGAGAAGAAGGTGGTGGAAACAAAATCTTAAGCATTAACAAAGAACTCTAGAAAGAGCCAGAGACATAGAAGAACAAGGAAAATGTAGTACCATATTCTAAAACCAAGGGAAGTGACACATTCAAAGAAATGATAGCTTGCCATCATCAGCTATCACAGAGACGGTATAAGCCTTTCATTTTAGCAGTCAGGAGAGATTTATTAAATTGCCTTAACTTTAACAGCTTCAATGGAATGACAGGGAGGGAAACTATTTATTTCCTGGTGTCATTGAAGGAGTCAAGTATTAGAAATGAGATTTTTAGACTTCTTTTCCAAAAAACCTTGCTATAAAAGGAAACCTAGCAAGGAACTAAAGGAAATGAATGAGTGCTTTTTTCAAGGAAGGTAAGAGCTAGAATATGATTATGCACTGAGAAGAAGGTATGGGAAAAAGAGAAACAGACAGGCAGATAACAGAGGTAAACCCTATTTTCAGCCAAACAGAGTCTGCACTGGTTCTGTTGTCTATTTCCACCTTTTTCAGCTCATGGAACCCAATATTCTAAGATTATACAAATTGCTGAAGACCACGTTTGTCTACTCTATAAGGATACATCGGCATCTATGTCTAAGGTCAACATTAGACCGATTGAGGTTTTACAAAGAAATCTCAAGGTCCCAACCAGCTGTTCCATATTTTTGGCAATGTGATACCAGGCATACCTCGGCCATAGGACAAAGGACTGGGAATAGAAAGATTCTTACCAGGAGAGTACACTTTCACTTTGCTGGGACAATGTTTGGTCTTTCTGTCTTGTCTTGGGAACTCTTTCCTCAAGGGATTTTATCCACAAAGGTGTGGAAAATCTCTTTTGGAATACCGGAAATACAAAGTATTTCTCCCTCAGATGCCATACCACCCACCAATCTAGGCCTCAGAGAGAACTAATGGGTTCCAAATTAGACAAGAATATCTAAGGAGTGTGTGCAAGTGGACTGTAGTGATCCCACATTTTTCTCCATCTTTCTCCTGAAATTATAGGAAAAATATTCAAAGTCCAAGAAGTTTGTTGGGAGCATAGCCTTGTATGGGACATCCCTATTGGAAAAATGATATGACTATTTCCTCAGCACACCACCAGGAAATTTAATATTACAAGGTATATAGCAACACAAGAAAATCTTCACTCACTAAATTCTGAATAACAGTAAAGAGAAGAATATACTTTTTTATTTAGTAAAATACACATACTTTTTTATTTAGTAAAATCATACATCTCTATGAATTTTGCAACATGAGCACATCTGTGTAACAAGATCCTACATCAAGAAACATAGCATCGCCAGCACTTGCGGAAACTGCCTCGTACCCACCTTCAGGCACTACCTCTTTAGGGTTAACCAGTGTTTCTGTAGCCAGTATTTGAGTATCAGTTTCTGAAGTTTTACCTAAAATTCTCTCCAAGTTCTTATTTATTCAAAGACCCAAACGTGGATCTGGTCTAACGTATGTGAATGCCACAACTTAAACATATGTTTAAGAAAATAGGTGTAATAGAAAATAGGTTTCAAATGAAAATATGTATGTTTCCATATAGAGAGAGAAATGGAATATTTATTTGTTTATTTGTTTATTTTTGAAATGGAGTTTCACTCTTGTTGCCAAGGCTGGAGTGTAATGGTGCAATCTCAGTTCACCGCAACCTCCACCTCCTGGGTTCAAGCGATTCTCCTGCCTCAGCCTCCCGAGTAGCTGGATTACAGGCATGTACCACCATGCTCAGCTAGTTTTGTATGTTTAGTAGAGATGGGGTTTCTCCATGTTGGTCAGGCTGATCTCGAGCTCCTGACCTCGGTGATCTGCGCGTCTCAGCCTCCCAAAGTGCTGGGATTACAGGTATAAGCCACCGTGAGTGGCCTACTTTCTTTTTTAAACTAAGGTCATAGTTCAATTATTTAAGCCAGATGGTTAAAACTGGTTCTTTTTGTTCAAGTGTATGATTAACCCCTGTAACCCAGCACTCTTTGGAAGGCTAAGCCAGGAGGGTGGCTGGAGTCCAGGAACTCAACATCAGCCTGGGCAACATAGTGAGACCCTGTCACTACACACCTTTTTCTGTTCATAATCCTATTTAACAAGTGCTACTGGACAATGATGTTCCCTGCATTTTATTTTTTTTAATTTCATCCTAAGATCTTTTATCACCCATTAAGAGGGATTGGTAGAATGGTCTCTTTCCTGACAGAAGTGTGAAATAACTTGTTCATCAGGAGAGTTTATTATTGATATTGTTAATATTTAAATTCACATTCCATAAAATGGAATATTTTGTCATACAGTCTGAATTTTAACACATATATAGAATAATATAAATGCCTCTTCTTTCAGCATATAGAACAATTCCATAACCCCCAAAAGACTCCTTTATGCTAGCCCTTTGTAACCAATCTCTCCTCTATACCTATAATCCCTGACAACCACTAATCTATTTTATATCCCTATTTTCTTTTCCAGAATATATGCAGAATATTCTCTTTTCCAATATATATGAAGAAATTGTATACTGTATTCAGTCTTTATACTGATTTCTTTTATTTGAAGAAATGCCTTTGAGATTAGCAGTTATGTCAATGAAATGTTTTTTTTGTTTGTTTTTTTTTTTTTTTTTTTATTGCTGAATAGTCTTCTACCCTAAGAATGGACTGCATTTATTCATTTGCTCACTAAAGGGCATTTCAGCTGTGCCCAGCTTTGGTGATTATGAATAGCTACTATACATATTCATGTACAGGATTTTATGTAAATGTAAATTTTTTATCTAAAATTATTTTAAGATCAGATAGTAGATATTTCCCTCTTAACAGGTCTCATGTATTCTTTTTTATTTTTATTTTTTTGAGATAGGGTCTTGCCCTGCCACCCAGGCTGGAGTGCAGTGGCATAATTACAGCTCATTGCAGCCTTGATCTCCCTGGCTCAAGTAATACTTCCACCTTAGTCTCCTGTATAGCGAGAGCTACAGGTGTGCACCACCACACCAGGCTAAGTTTTTAACTTTTTGTAGAGATGAGGTCTCACTGTGTTGCCTAGGGTGATCTTGAACTAGACTCAAGCCGTCCCTATTCCTTGGCCTTCCATAGTGCTAGGATTACAGGTGTGAGCCATTTCACCTTGCCAGGCCTCATATATTCTTTCTCTTCTTTTTTTTCTTTGTCCTTTCCTAGTTTTTCTTCTTCCATTTATAACTGTAAAAACATTCTTAGCTTTCAGGCCATACAAAAACAGGTCATGGGCTTGATTTGGAACTCAATCCACAGTTTGTCAAGTCCTGTTTTAGAATGCCACAAGTTGATTGCTGGATCATATTATAGGTATATTTTTAACTTTAGAAGAAACTGACAAACTTTTCCAGAGTGGCTGTACCATTTTGCATTTTGCATTGCCACCATAATGTGTGCGAATGTCTATTGTTCCCCATCTTCACCCCCAGTTGGTATTGTCAGGTTTTTTTGTTGTTTTGTTTTTATTCATATGTGTATGTAGAAGTATCTTATTTTGGTATTTATATGCATTTTCCTAATGGATGATGAACTGAACATTAAACATTTCAAAAGCTTATATACCACCCATACTCTAGAGAAATGTCTCCTCAAATATTTTGACTACTTTTTTTTAATTGGAATTTTCTTTAATTGTTGAATTTTGTTTTGGGGGGTTTTGGAGCCCTTTATTATTATTATTTTTAAGAGACAGTCTTGTTCCATTACCCAGGCTGGAGTGAAGTAGTACAGTTAGAGTTCACTTCATCCTTGACCATCTTGGGCTCAAGCAAATCTCCTGCTTTAGCTTCTGGGGTAGCTGAGGCCAGGCATGTGCCACCATGCCTGGCTAATTTTAAGACACAGTGTTTCGCTTTGTTGCCCAGGCTAGTCTTAAACTCCTGGCTTCAAGACATCCTCCCACCTTGGCCTCCCAAGGTGCTCAGACAACAGATGTGAGTCATGTTTTTTGTTTTAAGAGTTCTTTATGCATTTAGAGTACAAGTTGGTTGTCAAATAAGTGATATGAAATATCTTCTCTCAGTCTGTAGCTATCTTTCTAATCTCTTATTAGCATCTATAATAGAACAAATGATTTTTAACTTTGAGGATGCACAATGGATTTATTTTTTCTTTTATGGATTGTGCTTTAGGTACCGTGTCTAAAAGCTCCTCACCTAACCATCAGTCCTAAAGATTTCTTTGGTCCATAATTTATTTAGAAGTGTGTTATTTCCAAATCTTTGGACATTTCTCAGTTTTCTTTTTATTATTGATTTATAATTTCATTCTATTGTGGTTAGAGAACATTTGTTAAGGTTTGTTTTTGACCCAGGACAATGGTTTCTCTTAATGCCTCTCCATGTGCATTTAAAAGAATATTTATTCTGCTGCTATTTGCTGGAGTGTTCTTTAAAAGCTAGTTACATTCATTTGCTTCATGGTGTTTTTCAGTTCTGGGGATTATTTGTCTACTGATAAAATGTAGACTTAGTTCCTCAGAGGACCCTGGTCACAGATTTATGGACATAATCATAAATCCCACTTAAGCACTATTCCAAATTGCTGAAACTCAAGTCAGTATTACTAACAACAATAACAACACAACAAATAAATCACATTAGTACCACAGTTATTAAGATTGGGACAGTTTTACAATTAGACAGTTCTTACCCAACAAATTCCTATTAGATCCTTCTATTTTTCTTGGTAATATTAGAGATCCAAATAATCAAACCATGAATGAAACAAACACAGCTGAAATCTTTATGCTTTCTATTACTAATTATAATACAATCAGCAACAATTTCAGGTTCCCCAATCTGCAGAAACATTGTATATCTTTAGGGATATGCTTTTCTTCTTTTTCTTTAAATTTGGAAAATAAATTCTTGATTTAAAAAAATAAGCAACACTCAAGTTTCTCAAGTGAACAATCATAGTATGTTGGAATTTTAACCTATGATTTCTAATCAGAAGAACATTCTAATAAAACCCCTAAACTCACTTGGTCTTTTAGTAGAGTAATATTTTCACATACAGATATGGAGGAAAATATGTTAAATGTAAATTCTTTTTTCTTCTCTCTATTCATTTACGTATTTATTTGTTTGAGACAGGATGTCTCTTTGTCACCTAGGGTGGAATCCAGCGGTGCCATCAGAGTTCACTGTAGCCTTCCTGGATTCAAGCAATCCTCCCACTGCAGCCTCCTGCATAGCAGAGACCACAGGCATGCACCACCACGTGTGGTTAATTTTTTAAAATTTTTTCCCAGGTGTGGTGTCCAGCTCCTGAGCTCAAGTGATCTGCCCACCTTGGCCTCCCAAGATGCTGAAATTACAGGCATGAGTCACTGCACCCAGCTGAATTCTTTTCAAAACCAGTAAACCATACATTTCTCATGGAAGTTAACTTCGACAGAGATGTTGGTTCTTATTTATTTATTTATTTATTTTCATACTGCTTTACTGCCAGCCCAAAAAATTGTCATCAAGATCGTAGCAATTACTTCAACCAATCCCAGGACTTCACTTCCAAAATAGCTATTTAGCATCAAATGTGCTCTTAAATCATAGACCACAACTCTGATGAGCTTTAATTCTTAGCTGTGTCCTAGGATTTTCCTAAAATAAGAAAGGCAGGAATTCCCTAGTTCAAGGCAAAAAAAAAAATCCATTTAGATTTAATGGTATATAAACACAAGAAATATTTACTTCAAAAAAATTGTTATAAAGCAAAATATGTTACAAACTAATTTTTCATTCTGAACTCAAATACCTAGCTAGTAATATTGCAAAAATAAACATTAATTATGGAGAAAAAATTTTTAAAATTTTGCAATGCTGGAGTTAATGAGAGGAAACACTGATAATTCAAATATTCTTTACACACACAAGACATTTAAAAAATATTAGAGCTTACCTTTGCTTTTTCTTCAAAAGGTATTGTTACTTCTAGATTTCCTCTTCAATTTGTAAAAAGGAAAGGAAAATATAGTTAGTTTTTTTATTAAACTTACACCTGATTTTCAATGTGAGTTTGTTCATTGAGTGTTTGCATATGTGTGAGTTTGGGAGTTAGAAGTATGTTGAGATTTTTATTATTTTAGCTCTTGGGGCAACTGGACTGGGCCCTTCACCTCTGTCCTAAAGTAGCCTTTTAATTTTATTACAAATGGCAAACAGTGTAATTTTCTGTATGTTTCATCAGTGGAAAATACTGGAAAGTTTTGAGTTTATATGTATTTTATTACTGAATTTTAAAATATTTAAAATGGACTTAATTAAATCTTAAATTACAGTAAACTTATGCTGTATTAAGTTGAAGGTAAGCTACCTTCTGTGACCTTGGATAATTTAATTAAATAGAGAAGTCTCATTTTTTTGTTGTTTACTTATTGTTTTGTTTTTAATGACTAAATTAAATGCCATGCCTTCTGAAGTGAGTTCACATAAGGAATTGGTTGGGGGATCTTTTTTAAGAATATGCCTATATTAGAGTCCTATGCCAAAAAATTTAGAGTTTCTGAGTCAAACCCAGGGACTGTGATAGCCCAGTATCTAAGTCCTTATAAAATATAAAATGCTCTATTTTCTAATTATAGTATTAAAACAAATTATTTCAGGAATATTATTATTACCAGTTTTAACAGTAACATATCTGTATATATATAATATTAACATGAATGGCAGTTTATGTCATTCAAACACAGACTATCTGGTACTTGTATCTAACAACGTATTTACAATTGTGGTCATGTATGGCCAATGCTGATTATGTTAATAGGATGTTCCAAACATATATCAAGAGCTTTTTTTGTGGAAGTCATTTTGATAGATAATCCATATATGTAGAAGATACAAATCTTTACACAAAAGCTTTAACATAGTTGCAATTCAAATTCAAATTAGCTTTATTGGGATGCCAACAATGAATATATTAAGGGGGCATACAGGCATAACTCATTTTATTACACTTTGCTGTTTTGTATTATTATTTTTTTAATTTCAACTTTTATTATAGTTTCAGGGGATACATGTGCAAGTTTGTTATATGGGTAAATTGAATGATGCCAAGATTTGGAGTACAAATGATCCTGTTACCCAGGCAGTGAACATTGTACCCAATAGGTAGTATTGTTCCTACCTTTATAGATATATGTACCAAATGTTTAGCTCTCATCTAAAAATGAGAACATATAGTATTCAGTTCTCTGATCATGAATTAATTCACTTAAGATAATGGCCTCCAGCTACATCCATGGTGTTGCAAAGGACATGATTGCATTCTTTTTATGACTATGTAGAATTTCTTGGTATATTTGTAGCACATATACTTTGTCCAGTCCACCACTAAAGGGCATCTGGATTAATTCCATATCTTTGCTTCTGTGAATAGTTCTGCAATGAATCTACAAGTGCTTGTGTTCTTCTAGCAGAACAATGTATTTTCCTGGTAATGGGATTGCTGGGTCAAATAGTAGTTCTATTTTAAATCCTTTGAGAAATCTCCACACTGCTTTCCACAGTGGCTGAACTAATTCACATTCCTACCAATGATGTACCAGTTTTTGTTTTCTTTGCAACCTTATTTTTTTATTTTTTAGTAATAGCTGTTCTGACTGTTGTGAGATGGTCTCTCATTGTGGTTTTGATTTGCATTTCATTAGCAATTACTGATGTTGAGCATTTTTTCATATATTTGCTGGCTGCATGTATGTTTTCTTTTGAGAAGTGCCTATTCATGTTCTTTGCCCATTTTTTAATGGAGTTATTTGTTTTTGCTTGTTGAATTGCTTAAATTCCTTATAGATTCTGGATATTTGATCTGTGCAAGGCACCGTTTGTGAATATCTTCACCCATTCTGTAGGTCTGTTTACTCTTCTGACAGTTTCTTTTGCTGTGCAAAAGCTCTTTAGTTTCATTAGGTCCCACCTGTCAGTTTTGGGGGTTTCTTGAAACTGCTATTGAGAACTCAGTCACAAATCCTTTGTCAAGGCCACTGTCCAGAATGATTTTCCCTAGGTTTTCTTCTAGGAATTTTACAATTATTTTAGAAGGCATTCTAGCCTGGGCAATAAAGCAACACTCCCATTCTCTCTCCCTCTTCCTCTTTCTTCCTCTCCTTCATTCTTTTTTCATTATTATTATTCTTTTTTTTTCTTTATTTCTCTCTTTCCTTTTTTTTCTTTCTTTCCCTTTTTTTCCTTTAAAAAAAAAAGTCCTTCTCAGCATAGCAGAGGAGAGAAGAGAAACATCTGAACATCAAGAGGAGTTTGGCCAGGGATGGTCAGAGAAGAGGTCAGCCAAGGACAGCCAAACTCCAGAAGAAGATTATCTTCCCACTCCATCCTCTTTCCATTTCCTCATCTCACTAAAAGTCACTTCCATAACCCAATAAAATCCTCTGCATACACCACAAAAAAAAAAAAGAAATTTTACAATTTTAAGCCATACATTTTAGTTTTATCCATCTTGAACAAATAATTGTATATGGTGAAAGATAGGGGTCCAGTTCCATTCTTCTGCATATTGCTGACCAGTTTTCCCAGCATCATCTATTGAATAAGAGTTCTGGGCCGGGCGCGGTGGCTCAAGCCTGTAATCCCAGCACTTTGGGAGGCCGAGGCGGGTGGATCACGAGGTCAAGAGATCGAGACCATCCTGGTCAACATGGTGAAACCCCGTCTCTACTAAAAATACAAAAAATCAGCTGGGCATGGTGGCGTGTGCCTGTAATCCCAGCTACTCAGGAGGCTGAGGCAGGAGAATTGCCTGAACCC
>NW_022436958.1:6953939-7282198 GCF_009761245.1 Sapajus apella
GGTTGGGGGGGGGCCGACGTCGTCCCGCTATTCCCCCCCAGCCTGGGTAAAAAAAAAAAACTTTGTCAAAAAAAAAAAAAAAAAAAAAAAAAGAGTTCTTACCCCATTGCTTATTTTTGTCAACTTTGTCAAAGATTAAACTGTTGTAGATATATGGCTTTATTTTGGGTTCTTTATCATGTTCCATTGGTCTATGTATATGTTTTGGTCCCAGTACCATGCTGTTTTGGTTATTGTAGCTTTATAGTTTGAAAACAGGTAATATGATGCCATCAGCCTTGTTGTTTTTGCTTAGGATTTCTTTGGCTATTCAGGCTCTTTATTGGTCACATATAAATTTTTAGAATGTATTTTCCATTTCTGCGAGAAATGACATTAATAGTTTGATGGGAATAGTTTTGAACCTCTAAATTGCTTTGAACAATACTGTGGTTTCCATAATATTGATTCTTCCAATCCATGAGTATGGAATGTTTTTCTATTTGTTTGTGTCATCTATGATTTTTCTTTGAGCAGTGTTTGTAGTTCTCCTTATAGAGACCTTTCACTTCCTTGGTTAGATATATTTCTTGGTGTTTCACTGTTTTTGGCTGTTGCAAATGGGATTGTATTATTAATTTGGCTCTCAGCTTGAACATTATTGGCATATAGAAATGTTCCTGATTTTTTAATGTTGATTTTGTATCCTGAAACTTTACCAAAGGTGCTTAGCAGTTCCAGGAGCATTTTGGTGGAGTCTTTAGGGTTTTCTAAATATAGAACCTTATCATTAGTAAAGATAGATGGTTCTTTTTCTATTTAGATGCTTTTTCTTTCTTTCTCTTGACTGATTGCCCTGGCTAGGATTTCCAGTACTATATTGAATAGGAGTGGGAGATAGCTTTGACTTGTTCCAGTTCTTAAGGAGAACGCTTCCAGCTTTTACTCATTTGGTATGATATTGGCTGTGGTTTATCATAGATGGCTCTTATTATTTTGAGGTATGTTCATTTAATACATAATTGTTAAGGGTTTTTATCATAAAGGGATATTGGATTTTACTGAAAGCTTCTTCTGTACCTATTGACATGATCATATGGTTTTTGCTCTCAATTATCTTTATATAGTGAATCGCATTTATAGATTTACTTGTGTTGAAACAACCCTGCACCCCAGGAATAAAACTTACTTGAATATGGTGAAATAACTTTTTGATGTGCTTCTGGATTTCCCTTGCTAGTCTTTGGTTGATGATTTTTGCATCTATGGGGATATTGACCTGTAATTTTGTTGTTGTTGTTGTTGTTATTTCTTTGCCAGATTTTGGTATTGAGTGATGCTGGCTTCCTAGAATGAGCTGGGGAGGAGTCACCCTCTTCTTAATTTTTTGAAATAATTTCAGCAGTATTGGCACCAGCTCTTCTTTATAAGTCTGACAGAATTTAGCTGTGAATCTTTCTGGTGTAGAGCTTTTTTTGGCTGATAAGTTTTTTTATGACTGATTCAACTTTGAAACTCTATTGGAATGTTCAGGGTCTTAGTTTCTAACTGGTTTGGTCTTAGGAGGTTGTATCTTTCCAGGAACTTATCTATTTCCTTCAGATTGTCTAGTTTTCATGAATAAAGTATTCAAAAGAGTCTCTGAGGATCTTTTGCATTTCTGTAGGATTAGTTGTAATGTCATCTTCGTTGTTTCTGATTGTGCATATTTGAATCTTCTTTATTTTTCCCTTTTTAATCTAGATAGTAGTTTGCTGATCTTGTTTACCCCTTTAAAGAAAAGCTTTTTGTTTCAATAATCCTTTCTATGAATATCTAGGGCTTGCTTTAATTCTTTCCTGCTTTGATTTCAGTAATTTATTCTACTAGCATTGGGATTAGTTTGTTCTTGGTTTTCTAGTTCCTCTTGGTGTGTTATTTTTGTTAACTGCAGATCTTTCTAACTTATTGATGTAGGTGCTTAGCACTATAAATTTTCCTCATAATACTGTGTTTGCTGCATCTCACAGATTTTGGTATGTTGGTGTGTCTTTGTTTTCATTTATTTCAAATAATTTTTTGATATCTGCCTTAATTTCATTGTTCACTCCAAAGTCATTCAGGAGTAAGAATTTTAATTTCTATATAATAGTATACTTCTGATAAGATCTTCTTGGTATTGATTTCTACTTTTATTCCACTGTGGTCTGAAAGTATGGTTGGTATGATTTTGATTTTTTTTAATTTATTGAGAGTTGCTTTATCTCAAAGCCTGTGGTCAATTGTAGAGTATGTTCTGTTCACAGATGAGAAGACTATACAATCTGTGGTTGAAGGGTAGAATATTTTGTAGCTGTCAATTAGGTCCAACTGATTAAGTATTGAATAGAAGTTTAAAATTTCTTTGTTAGTTTTCTGACTTGATGGTCTATCTAATGCTATCAGCAGGTGTTGAAATCCCCTGCTAGTATTGTTAACTATCTAAGTCTTTTCATAGGTCTAGAAGTACTTGTTTTATGAATCTGGCTGTTCCAATGTTTGGTATGTATATATTTAGGGTAGTTTAGTGTTCTTGTTGAATTGAACCCTTTATCATTATGTATTGCCCTTCTTTAACCTGTTTTATTGTGTTGGCTTAGACAGTCTGGCCACTCCTTGACACCATTTCAGCAGCCTCTATTGGGGATATGGTAGCTGATGCCTAGCTACTCAAGGATCCAAGGCCTGTGAGCTTCATTGGTGCCCCTGCAAAGACTCTATGCTGATCTCTGTGTTGATTTGGAGTTCCACTGGGGTCAAGGGCTTCTTCCATGCCCAGGATTGCAAAGGTCTATAGCAGAAATTCGGATCCCCTGGGAACCCTCACTCATCAGTCCTTTCCTGACTTTAGGGAGCTTTCCCCAGCTCTATACTGGTCCCAAGCAGGCAGTTCCTTGGCTTTGCTCCTGTTTTCTTCATGGAGCCTATGGCTTCTTGTTGAATCCAGACATGACCTCTTAGATGATCTACTTAAAGACGTATCATTTATTTGCCACTTTGTTTCCTCTCTCTGTTAGAGCAGCACAAGCACACAATAGCTACTTCTAGTCAGCCACCTGGAACACCTCACCTGTTTTCCTGATTGGAAAACTGCCCATACCTGGGGAGTTCTGCATTTTGCTTTAGAGTGCTTTACAGAGACTTTATTATTATTATTATTATTATTACAAAATTATAGTGGCAACTCCAATTCCAGCAAGTCTATCAGCATCATTTTTCTAAGAGCATGTGCTCACTTTGTGTTTCTGTGGCACATTTTGGCAATTCTCACAATATTTCAAACTTTTCCATTATTATATCTGTAATAGTAATCTGTGATCAGTGCTCTTTGATGTTATTATTGCAATTATTTTGAGGCAACATGAACTGTGTTCATATAAGATGGTGAACTTTTCAATAAATGTTGTGTGTGTTCTGACTGTGCCAGAGATCAGTTGTTCTCAGCCTCCTTCTCTTTCCTTGGTCCCCTCTATTTTCTAAAATACAATAACTTTGAAATAAGGGCAATGAATAACCCTACAATGGCCTCTAGGTTTTCAAATGAAGGGACAAGTCACAGAGTTCTCATTCTAAACCAAAAACTACAAATGATCAAGCTTAAAGAGAAAAATAAGGCAAAAGCTGAAATAGGTTGAAAATATGGCCTCTTACTCCAAACAGTTAGCTCTGCTGTAAATAGAAAAAAAAAGAAAAAGTTATTGAAGGAAATTTAAAGTGCTATTTCAGGGAATACATAAAAGACCAGAAAGCAAAACAGCCTTACTACTCATATGGAGACAGTTTAAGTGGTCTGGATAGAAGATCAAATCAGCCACATTTTTTAAGCCAAAGCCTAAGTCAGAGCAAGGCCTTAACTTTCTTTAATTGTATAAAGACTTAGCAAGCTGAGGAAGCTGCAAAAGAAGAGTTTGAAGTTAGCATTAGTTTGTTCATGAGGTTTAAGGAAAGAAGCTGCCTCCATAACATAAATATGCAAGGTGAAGCAGCACGTGCTGATGGTGAAGTACAGTAAGTCATCTCGAAGATCTAGCGAAGATAATTGACAAAGACGGCTATATTAAACAACAGATTTGCAGGATTCTTTTTTTAATTTTTTTTAAATTTTACTTTAAATCCTGCAATACATGTGCAGAACAGTTTGTTACATAGGCATATAGGATTTTCAGGATGAAACAGCCTTCTCTTGGAAGAAGATGCCATTTAGTGTTTAATTGTGCCTTTGCAAAAATTTTGCTTAAGAACCTAGAACAGGTGACTAGAGTCAGAGGCAAGAAAACTATAATGTGGTACTATGAGTCCCAAAACAAGCATTCAGTGTGTAAAGGATCATAAGATATAAATTTGTTTGTAAAGCAAAGAGAGTTTGATATATAAATGTTGGCCTCTTGAGGAACAACTTAATCAATTTTGCTCTCTAATTTAAAATTGAGCTGTTTTTCTCTTTTAAATCCCCCAGATGGTGGCTTTCCAGCCTGGATAATTACAAAAATGAAAAGAACCAGCCTGGATACCTTCAAAAGCATTTTATTCACCTTAACTGTTTTCTTATTTTTAATCTACACCAGTTGGTATGGGTCAACTCTGAAATGAGCATGTGAAAATAAATAACATATTTGTCCTTAAAAATGATCACTTACCTAATAGGACCCTAAGAGTGTGGTTTATAGTCACCAGTTGTATTAACAAGTTTTTTTTTTTTGAAGAAATAATAGTTATTTTAGAACAGGACTTCATCTTAAAAAAAAAAATTAAGAAATTTGAAGACTTTATTGATGATGTTATGCCTACATATTTTAAGTCTTAATTTTTGAATCCTTGCTCATTTCAGGGGCTTCCATTGTCAGTATACAAATGAAGAGTCTTATCTGCTTTCTAAACATGTTCATAACTCATAGAGGCCAATAAGAATACTCACTTCTTTGGGGGAGATGATCAGAAAGAAATGGGCTAAAAAGCAGATCTGGGGATCTCTAATCCATAGTCATATATCGAAATTGATTGTATCACTTGCACTTATATTAATTTCAATTGGAGTAGCTCACCCAAGGGAATAATAAAAATCTGGAATAAAACTGATTTATGAAGACAAAAAAAAAAGAAGAAGAAGATGTCATTTAGAATCTTCATAGCTAGAGAGGAGAAGTTGGTCCCTTGTTTCAGCACTTCAAGGACAAGCTGACTTTCTTGTTAGGGGCTAATGCAGCTGGTGCCTTTAAGTTAAGTCAATGCTCATTGACCATTCTGAAACTATTAGGGCTCTAAAGTATTTTGCTAAATCTACTCTGCCTGTGGTATATACATAGAACAACAAGGCTTACATGACACTGCATTGTGTTTAGAGCAAGGTTTACTGAACATTTTCAGCCCAGTACTGAGACTTACTGCTCAGAAAAAATAAATTCCTTTCAAAATATTACTACTTATGGAACATATACCTGGTCACTCGAGAGCTCTGCTGGAGATGTACAGGGACATCATTAATGTCTGCTAACACAACATTCATCTTGCAGCCTGTGACCAAGGAGTAATTTTTGCTTTCAAGTTTTATTATTTAACAAATACATTTTATGGCCAGGCACGGTGGCTCATGCCTGTAATTCCAGCACTTTGGGAGACCAAGGCGGGCAGATCACAAGGACAGGAGTTCGAGACCAGCCTGACCAACATAGTTAAACCCCATCTCTACTAAAAACACAATAATTAGCCAGGCATGACGGTGCCTGCGTGTATTCTAGCTATTCAGGAGGCTGAGGCAGGTGAATCACTTGAATCTGGGGGGTGGAGGTTGCAGTGAGCCAAGATAGCACCACAACATTCCAGCCTGGGCAATAGAGCAAGATTCTGCTCCCCACTCCCTCCAAAAGAAATCCATTTTATAAGACTTTAGCTGCCATAGATAGTAATTCCTCTGCAGGATCTGGGTGAGGAAATTGAAAACTTTCTGGAAAAGATTCAACATTCTAGATACCATTAAGAACCTCTATGATTCATAAGAAGAGCAAAAATTACCAACATTAGCATGGATTTGGAAGAAGTGATTTCAACTCTCATGGCTGACTTTGAGGGATTTAAGACTTCACTGGAAGAAGTAACTGCAAAGGTAGTAAAAATCACAAAAGGACTAAAATTAGGATTGGAATCTGAAGATGTGAGTGAATTGCTGCAGTCTAATAAGAAAACTTGAATGAGAAGTTGCTTCTTATGGCTAAGCAAAAATAAAAAAAAGTGGTTTCTTGAGGTAAACTATGCTCCTGCTGAAGATGCTATGAACATTGTTGAAATAACAAAGAATTTAAAATATTCCATAAAAGTGGATAAAATCCTATCAAGTAGTATTGCATACTCCGAATAAATCTTTTTTATTTATTTATTTATTTTTTTTATTTTGAGACAGAATCTCACAAGGTTGTCTGGGGTGGAGTGTAGTGGCACATTCTCAGCTCACTGCAACCCCTGCCTACCAGGTTCCTGAATCAGTCTCCCTCCAGAGTGGCTGGGATTAGAAGGCGCAGACCACCACACCCAGCTAACTTTTTGTATTTTTAGTAGAAACGGGGTTTCACTATGTTGGCTAGACTGGTCTCAAACTTCTGACCTAGAGATCTACCCACCTCAGCCTTCCAAAGTGCTGAGATTACAGGTGAGAGCCACTGCACCCAGCTGAACTCCAAAGAGACCGTGTGAAAGGAGAGTCAGTGCAATAAATCACTGTTGTCTGATTTTAAGAAATTGCCTCAGGCACTCCTACTTTCAGGAACCATCACCTTGATAAGTCAGCAGCCATCAATATTCAGGCAAGACCCTCTGCCAGCAAAACATTTATGACTTACTGAAGTCTCACTGATTGCATTTTTGAGCAACAAAGTATTTTTAAAATAAAGATATGGACATTGTTTCTAGAAACAATGCTATTGCACCCTCAACAGACTATGGTAAAGTGTAAACATAATTTTTATATGCACTGGGAAACCAAAAAATTTGTGTAACTTGAATTATTGTGACACTCACTTTTTTGTAATAGTGGAAATGAACCCACAATTTCTCCAACCTATGCCAGCATTTCCTTTGAGAAAAGCGAACTCACTGAAAAGTGGCATAGTGAAAATGATATGGCTCCAGTGACTAGAGGAACACCAGGGTCCTTGGTCTTGTGCCAATTTAGATAAAATGACACGGACACATATGGAGTGGATTTAAGGAACAAAGAGTTTATTTTTATTTTTATTTATTTATTTTTTTGAGACAGAGTCTCCCTCTGTCTCCCAGGCTGGAGTTCAGTGGTGTGATCTTGGCTCTTGCAACTTCCGCCTCCAGAGTTCAAGCGATTCTCCTGCCTCAGCATCCCCAGTAACCAGGACTACAGGCGTGTGCCACCACACTAAAAAAAAAAAATTAATTTTTGTATTTTTAGTAGAGACGGGGTTTCACCATATTGGCCAGGCTGGTCTGGAACTCCTGATCATGTGATCCACCTGCCTTGGCCTCCCAAAGTGCCGGGATTAGAGGCAGGAGCCACAATGCCCAGCCAGAACAGAGAGTTTAATAGGCAAGAAAGGAAGAAGCAGCCTCCCTGGGGTGGGGGGAGGTGTCCAAGCCAAAAGAGGAAATCCTGAGTGCCTCTGAAAACAGCCAGTTATATTAGGAGGCTGGAGGAGACATTCTTTGATTTGCATAGAGCCCAGGGATTGGTTTGATGAGGCATGTCATTCAGGTAGGCCCATTAAAAAAACTGGCCCTTTCACCCTAGCCTTTTAATATGCAAATACAGGGCACCTTGATGTTCTGCACACATGGGTGGGGATATAGAGGGGCAGCCATGTTGCCAGGCGCATGTGGGGACAGGAGGAAGATGATGGAAATCATCTTGTTTGGGTGGACCCAGTTTCTAATGGCCTGCATTTCATGTTAAAGCTTGCCTGCCTGGCTCTAAGAGCTGGGGATTTCCTGCTAGACAAAAAACATTTCTGGAGCTGCTTTAAAAGAAACAAAAACTTTCCCAAGAACCTCTTTTCGTCTCTATATGCCTAAAATAATTTCTTATTAACTTCTATAACAAAAGATACTTCAAAAGGGTCATACCTGAGAAGTCTGCTTGTTGGGTTGTGGTAATTTTTGCATAAATATTCTAGAAATATATGCATGAGGTGGGAAGTGGTGGTTGTGAACAGATCATGAGACATCAGCTGAAGTATGCATTAATTAGCTCAGAAAACTGGAGATTGAAGGTCTCCAGTGGGAAGGAGATTTTAACAAACTCACCAAAAGTAACTCATAAGGGAAAGAGCTAACCAAAAGCACCAAAGCTGGACTAAGATTTTGTTGCCTTTCTTTTTCCACTGCATTGGAGGAATTAGAAGCAGCTGCGGTGAGGAGCAAGAGACATAAATTGTTTATAGACACATTCCTTTGTTCCAAACTGCAGTTTTGTGAACATAAGTCAGGCATGAGCTGGGGTTGGGGAGAAGATTTAAATCTGAAGTGACAATGAAATTTTGAAATCGGTTCCCAGGTTAAGCTTCATATCGACTAAAAGAGTAAGCTCATAAGGTCCACAGTGATGGACATTTTTGATGCACTAAAATGCTCCCCAAGCAATCAAGTGAATTTTCAGATCCATGAGCTTTATAGCAATCATACTGTAGCCTTTTCCAAGAAAGGACCATTCCAGAAGAATGGCTGTAACACTGTTGACTTAAGGACTAACTGGAGCAAGCCCTGTTTGTCAAAAGCTAAAACTCTTGAGCTCATAAATAAGTTCGAAGTCAAGTGAACCTTTAAGCAGAGTGCTATGAGTTGAATTATGTTCCCTAAAAATTCATATGTTGACAGCCTAACCACCTGTGTCTAAGAATGTCTTTACAAAAATAATCAAGTTAAAATGAGGTCATTAGAGTGGACCCTAATTCGATACATTGTGATGTTCTTATTAAAGGGTGAAATTGGAGAAAAAACAGGCATACTGGGCGAATGCCATATGCACAAAAGGAAGGTCATCTATAAGCCAAGAGGAGAGGCCTAGAACAGATTCTTCCCTCACAGTGCTTGAAAGGAATTAACCTTGCCAATGTTTGATTTTGGACTTAGAGTGTGCAAAATTGTGAGACAATAAATTTCTGTTTAAGCTACCCAGTTTGTGTAACTTTGTTATAGAAGCCCTAGTAAACTAGGGGGCTTGTTACATGAAGCAAGTACTCCCAGCTCAAGGAGGATTTATTGAATTTGGACACTTGGCTGATAGGGAGAACTGATGAACTCTTTTAACACACCCAATCTGTGCCAGAATTTGAAGTGTGACCCTCAGGCAAGGCTCAGGAAACTCTCCTTTCTTTCTGGAATAAACTTTTTAGGATCACTACCACTTTTATTTATCTATGGCTTTTTTCATCCTACCATAACAAAAAGAAGGAATTGCAATGGCCTAGAAAGCCTGAATTATTTACTTTCTATTTCCAGAAAAAGCTTGCCTTGCCTTGCTTAAAACAAGGGTGCTGATTAAGGATCCTGCCTGCTGGGTGTCAATAGAACGAATGCAGCAAATGATCTGATCTGAACATAAACCCACAGGATCCCCAGATCATGACACCTCTCAGTGTTTTCTTAGAGTAGATCTGGACGGTATGGATTAAGAGGAAGAAGTTGAGACACCTTACCCCCCTGTTCCTCTCCCTAATAAGATCAAACTGAATTCAATGGAGGAAGACTTTCCAGAGAACAAGAAGCAAAGGCACTAAAAGAAATAGTTGGAAAATGATACCTAGAAGACTGAGCCGCAATCTTGAAGCACTGTGACTTAGCCAAAATTTGGGGATCTGCTAACAAGACATTGAAAAGGAAAGTTCCTGTAAGCTCCATGACCTTTGTGAAAAGGCCATTGAAGTGAGACAGAAAACCAAGAGGACCACTGAGAAACTGCAAAAAATGTATCCCCTAATTGGCAACACCTACTTTAAAGAAAAATGTAATACTATCATAAGTTCTACAATAAATGTTGATCATAGCACTGAACTCACAATATGCTAAAAAAATGTCAGTACAGGAGACAGAAAATATCCTGATGAACAAGAATGACTGGTATATGTTAATCCTGACTTGTCTTTGGGAAAAAAAGGGTAAGTACAGTAAATGCATCAGAAAGGGGACTCTCTCCCACTTCATAAGCATTAAATATTAAACAAGCTGTCCAACAGAATCCATAACACATTGAGGTATGCAAGAGTCAGGAGTTGGCACTAAAGGACTGGGAATTATGGATGAACCTAGAGCTCTCATATTCTCACGGGTTGTATAGAGAAAGCATAGGAGCCATGAAAAACGTGGATATATTCCCGAAGGCATTAAACTTAGACTCAAGCTAAAAGGAGATAATCAGCAATGTCCAATGTGACAAGAACGATTGATGTGATAACCTTGTCTTTAAAAATTTTTTTCAATTAAATAGAGATGGAGTCTCACTCTGTTGTTCAGGCTTGTCTCGAACTCCTGGGCTCAAGTGATCCTCCCAGTTTTGCTTCCAAAAGTGCCAGATTACAGGAATGGGCCACGGTGCCTGGCTGACATGATAACCTTGATGATGGGAAATGGGGAGGCATATCTGACCCTAGGTCCAAAAAATAATGGGTATCTTAACCAAGAGGGCCCTTCTGGCACACATGTGTAAGCAATATGTGCATATCTTTTATTGGTCAGGTTTAAAAGATGCCAATGAAAAGCAGTATCCATAAAAGGGATCTGGTTGAAATATATCTTTAAAAAGTCTTCAGAGGCTTAATTAAGCAGTCTGAAGTAAAGACCAACATAGTACTGAATGATTCCAATGAAATATAAATGAGCAGCTTAGTCATTTTTTCCTAACAATTAAGAGAAAACTCAGTAGTTTACAAGTATGATTGTTAACTTGTGACTCTCTGGACTATGCTTTAAGCACATGGATTGGTTTGTTTGCAGTGGGTAAGATGAAGATAAAAATCATCGAAGTTTGATTTATATAAATAAGAAGTATATATGGAAAGCAATCTTTGCCTATATGCGTTAGTACTATGCATATGTGTGTGTGGATATAGAATGAAAAAAATGCGTAAATCCAGTACATCTACTTTAGTTATATAAATAATTATTTACATTTTTTTAATTGCCATGTCTATAACACAAATTAATACAATCTTAGTACTGGCCTAAATTCTGGTAATCTTCTTATACAATTAGATAGGCTGATGTGGTTCCTATTTTAAAAATTTGTTTTTAACTCTTTTCTAATCCTTTGGTATTCATGATTGGAAGTAGTTGCTAATTTAGATTTCCTCATGGAGCACAGTAAATATCAGAGATCATCATAATCGCCTCTATAGTCTTAAATTATATTTTAAAATGTAAATGCAAAAGTTAATTATTTTTTAGAGGACCTGATGTCATCCTTGGGAGTAATTTTTAATTACTTTTTATCCTTCTTGGAGTTGATTGTATTAATTATTTGTACTGGCTTAACAATACCATGTGGAAATTTTTTTTTGACATTTCTTCTGTTTCAGTTGATTTATCATTAGTGAATAAAGATGAAAATGCCATCTATTTCTTGGGAAATTCTCTTGGGCTTCAACCAAAAATGGTTAAAACATATCTTGAAGAAGAACTAGATAAGTGGGCCAAAATGTAAGTATTATTTTAAAAGCTACTATACTATATCTCATACAAAAATTTATAAAATCACATTAGGTTGTCTAATATTTGGAAAGATGTGTAACGGAATCCTAGTACAGTCACCCCTTGGTATCTGTGGAGCATTAATCCCAGGGCCTCCCTATGATTCCAAAATCCACAATGGTCAAGTCCCTTAGATACAAATTGCATAATATTTCCATAGAACCTAGGCCTATTCCGCATGCTTTAAATCATCTCTAGATTACTTACAATTCCTCGTATAGCATAAATGTTATATAAATACTTGTTATACTGTATTGTTTAGGGAATAGTGGCAAGAAAAAATTTCTGTACATGTTCAGTATATATGCAGCCATTCATATTTTTCCCCAAATATTTTTGAGCCGCAGTTGGTTGAATCCACAGATAGGGAGCCTGTGGATACAAAGAGAAACATTTAGCTGCTCAATAGTCTAATTTTATTGATGAAATAACTGATGATCAGAATAAGGTGACATGGCAAGTTAGTGGTAGAGTCAGGACCAAAACTTTTACAATATTTAAACATTTAAGTTTCTCTCTTGTGTTGACATCTCTAAACCACATGTAATCATTTTATTTTATTTCTTTAATAATTAACAGAGGAGTTAATGTTTAGAAGCTTCATCTCTTCACAATTAGGCTAAATTATGAATACTTATTTTTGTGATAACCAGAAATAGTTTTAAAATATTTTCTGATTATTTGAAACTGAAAAAATCGATATGAAGGTGAGCCAAACATGATGGTCATGAAAAAGTTTCAGAAAGATGAAACCAAACCAAATAGAATTTCAGAGGAAAATAGCTGTGACAGAAACTCAGAATACTTTCTTTACCTTTCTTCATTCTTCATGCTACTGGTTTTTCAAATTGAGAACAGTATCCCATTCTTTTCAAGTTTTGTAGGCCAGGCACGGTGGCCCATGCCTGTAATCCCAGAACTTTGGGAGGCCGAGGTGGGCAGATCACCTGAGGTCAGGAGTTTGAAAACAGCCTGGACAACATGGTGAAGCCTCATCTCTACTAACAAAATACAAAAATTAGGCCGGGAGTAGTGGCTCACACCTGTAATCCCAGCACTTTGGGAGGCCAACACTGGTGGATCACCTCAGGTCAGGTGTTCGAGACCAGCTTGACTAACATGGTAAAACCTCATCTCTACTAAAAATACAAAAATTAACCTGGTGTGGTGGTAGGCACCTGTAATCGCAGTTACTAGGGAGGCTGAGGCCATAGAATCAGTTGAACCCAGGAGGCGGAGGTTGCAGTGAGCGGAGATTGCACCACTGAACTCCATCCTAGGTGATAGAGTGAGACTCTATCTGTATCCATGGGCTCCCTATCTGAGAAGCATTAGTTCCAGGGCTGCCCTATGATTCCAAAATCCACAATGGTCAAGTCCCTTAGATACAAAGGGCATAATATTTCCATAGAACCTAGGCCTATTCCGTATATATTAAATAAATAAATAAATAAAGTTTAGCTTACACTGACCATGCAAATGATTACAACCAAGGCTACTAGATAACACTGCAAAGTTATTAATTTTAGTGATTAAAAATGTAATTTCACAACTTGATGCAAGAATGATAGTTTATATAATTTATTAATCATATTATAATTTTATCTGTATAACTTTTATGCATAATTTGCAAAATATGTATCACCACATTTGCTCTAGCAGGTTTTAGTATTTAATAAATGGGGGTCATAGTTAATAAAAATGGTTAATATTCATTTTTGGCCTTAATGTAAGAGACGGCAAATAATTAGATTGAACAGATTTGAACTTTATAGAGTGTCCTTGCCTCTTGGATGTTCATTCAGCAAGGCTGTGCATTTTTATCCTCTAGGCATTTAAAATATATTCTGCCCTGCTATTCTCTTCCTATCTTTATGGTCATCCTACTTAAGTAAGAAACCAGTTGATTATTTTCAAGACTTTAAAGTTGCATTTCAGGAAAGCACCTCTTGCCCTTCTATTGTTTTGTCTTTTATATTTCACCTTGTGATGATAGAAAATTTCATCTTTTTAATTAATCCTTCTTACTGAGTTTTCATTAGACCGATGATTCAGAAAGTTTGTCTATTTTAATGCTTCAGACAATGTACAGTGAATTAAAGAAGACTACTAAGCAAATGGATATCTATTCCATCCTCGCTTTGTTCATTTTATTTAGTCTTCTTGTTTTAATCTGTAGTGACTCAGTCAACATCATGGCCCTGCCCATAAATGTCCGCGGTGTTAGGGGTGCCCGATCACATGCCTGTTCTCCCTACCTCACCAACCATTTTTGATCCCAAAAGGCTTTCCTCGTTATTATTTTTTACCTCCCTAATATTTAGCTTAAAATCCAACTTCTGAACTTTTCCAGCTGAAGTTCTGTTGGGAGGAAACTTTTTCCTACCAAGTACTTAGGTCAAAGTGATTGAGGGCCTGCCAATTAATTGACAACAGACAGGTTAACAGGAGAAAAGTTTATTTCACACTCAGAAGAATTCTACAAGGGGTAGTTTGCTGAACAGCCACAAGTAAAGGCTTATACCAGCTTAACTAAAAAGAAGAGCTTTAGAGCTTCAGTGGGAAAATACAAAAGTTTCTATTGGGCTTTTTCATCCTGATGCTAATGGGCAGTATCCTTCCTAGCTGGAAGCTCCCGAGAGGGAGATGAATAGCAGCTGAATTTGTACCTCCAGGTGCTAAGGTCCATCTAACTCTGAGGATGGGTCAGTGGCAGCTGTATTTTTAGGAGGCTTTGCTTAAGTTTAGATAGCATTACTTTCTGTGGCTGCTCTTTGTTCAAATGTGTTCAAAGTAGTCAGATCAGGCATGGCGGCTCATGGCTGTATTCCCAGCACTTTGGGAGGCTCACGTGGATCACTTTAGCCCAGGAATTAAAACCAGCCTGAGCAACAAAGGTACAGGTGCAGTGGCTACCGTCTGTAATCCCAGCAGTTTCGGAGGCTGAGGCGGATGGATCATAGGAGCCCAGGAGTTCCAGACCAGCCTGGGCGACACTGTGAGATCTCATCTCTACAAAAATTAGCTGGGCATAGTGGCACATGCCTGTAGTCCCAGACACTGAGGTCCTAGAGGCTGAGGTGAAAGGATGACTTGCTCCCAGGAGGTCAAGGCTGCAGTGAGCTGTGATTGTGCCTCTTCACTCCAGCCTGGGCTACAGCAAGAGCCTGTCTTTAAATATATACATACATACAAGCAGTCTTCATGACACTTTAGTGGGCTGTTGATCTCTTCATTTTTCTTTCTGTCTGTTGCTTTGTTTTTTGTGCTAAAATCAAACCCTGCATGTGTTCAGCTGCCTCCAGATCCAGGACCTGCCCTTATTGTGGTAAGTTTTGCCTGATCGTTTCTTCCTCTTTGCCTCCCTCAGTGCTGCTTCTGCTCTACTTCTTGGCTGATACTCAAGCCAGGTCAGTGACCCACTTTCTTCTTTACTGATAGATTATGGAAATTGCTGAGTAAAAAACAGCTACACATTTACTAAATACTATAATGCACATTGAAAGTAGTTGCTTAGTTGAAAAATGTAATGCTAAAAATGTATAATCTTGACCAGGCACCATGGTTCAATACTGTAATCCCCAACACTTTGGGATGCCAAGGCAAGCAGATTACTTGAGCTCAAGAGTTCAAGACCAGCTTGAGCAACATGGTAAAACCGTATCTCTACAAAATATACAAAGATATTTAGCTGGACCTAGTGGCACATGCCTGTAGTCCCAGCTATTCTGGAGGTTGATGTGGGAGGATTGCTTGAGCCTGGAAGGGTTGGGTTGCAGTGACCCTAGGTTGTGACACTGCACTCCACCCTGGGCAACAGAGTGAGACCTAGTCTCAAAAAAAAAAAAAAAAAAAAAAAAAAAAAAAAATATATATATATATATATATATATATATATATATACATATATATATAATCTTAACAGTAATATAAAAATTAGAGTGCTTTGCCAAAGCAAGATTTTACACAGGCATATAGATGTCAAATTTCTGTCCATCCAAATACTATAAAGTAGGAAATGCCATTTGGCTCATGGATTCCACCTTCTCCAGTTTTATGGCCAATTGTAGACGTACTGCCTACCAAACTTAATTATTGAATAAATGATTTTTTGTCATAATACAGCCTATTTTTGTAATTCATATGGCTACCATCTTTGATTTCTTATACTAAGGAAAAGCCAATAATAGAGGTACAACTAGAAATATTTTAGCATCTGTCTTAGTTTGTTCCCATTGCTATACAAAGTACCTGAGACTGATAATTTATAGAAAAGTGAAATTAATATTCTTATAGTTCTGGAGCCTGGGAAGTCCAAGATCAAGGTGCTAGCAGACTTAGTGTCTGGTGAGGTCTGCTCTCTGCTCCCAAGATGGTACTTCTTGCTACATCCTCACATGGCAGAAGAGGCAAACCCCTGCCTCCCACCTCTTTTATAAGGGTCCTAATCCCATTCATGAGGGCCCTGCCGTTATGACTGAATCACCTCCTAAAGACTCTACCTCTTACCCTGCACATTGGCAGATCAAGTTTTAACATATGAATTTTAAGGGGACACTTCCAGATGATAGCAGAACCAAATGATTTCTAAAACACGCTTACTTAAGGCAACCTGTGAAAATAGTTTTCTTAGAAGCTTTTACCTCTACATTAGTTTTAATTTTTTTTGAAACTTTTTTCTTTTTATTTATTTATTTATTTATTTTAAGAAATAGAGAAAGGAAGAAAGAGAAAGAATTGAAAAAAAAGAAAGAAAGAAAAAATGAAGGAGAAAAAGAATGAGGAAGAGGGAGAGGGAGAGAGAACTGGGGTGTTGCTTTATTGCCCGGGCTAGAATGCAGTCTAAAAATGAGTATGCCTGTAATTGTGTTTAGTAATAGAGACAAGGAAAAAAAAATGAGGGAAGAAAATAACTAACAAGCAGCCAACCAATATTTCATTTAAACCTGTAATGAGGTGTGATGTGGTACTGATAAGAGTGTATATTTTGTATATTTAAAGTGGAGAGTTCTATAAATGTTAATTAAGTCTACTTGTTCCCGATCTGAGTTCAAGTCCTGGATATCGATGTTGACTTTCTGTCTCATTGATCTGTCTGATATTGATGTTGAAGTCTCCTACTATTATTGTGTGGGAGTCTAAGTCTCTTTATAAATCTTATATATCTGGGTATTCCTGTATTGGGTGCATATATATTTAGGATCTTTAGCTCTTCTTGTTACATTGATCCTTTTATCACTATGTAATATCCTTCTTTGCTTCTTTTGATCTTTGTTGCTTTAAAGTCTATTTTATCAGCTTTCTATTTATTTATTATTTTTGCTCTCCATTTGGTTGGTAAATTTTTCTCCATCCCTTTGTTTTGAGCCTTTGTGTATCCTTGCATGTGAGATGGGTCTGGATGTAGCATACCAATGGGTCTTGGCTTTTTTTGCCTGTCTGTGACTTTGGATTGGGGGATTTAGTTGAATTAATAATAATATATGTGAGTTTGATATTGCCGTTTAATGTTAGCTGGCTGTTTTTCCCATTAGTTGATACAAGTTCTTAATTATGTTGATGTTCTTTATTTTTTGGTATTTTTTAGAAAGACTGATACTGGTTGTTCCTTTCTTTTTGTAGCGGTTTTTTCAGAAGCTCTTGTAAAGCAGGCCTGGTGGTGATGAAATCTCTGAGTGCTTGCTTGTTCACAAAAGATTTTATTTTTCCTTCGCTTATGAAACTTAGTTTGGCTGGATGTAAAATTCTGGGTTGAAAGTTCCTTTCTTTAAGAATGTTGAATATTGGCCCCACTCTCTTCTGGCTTGTAGGGTTTCTGCTGAGAGATCTGCTGCGAGTCTGATAGGCTTCCCTTTATGGGTAACCTGACCTTTCTCTCTGGCTGCCCTCAGTATTTTCTCCTTCATTTCAACCCTGGTGAATCTGGCGATTAGGTGCCTTGAGGTTGGCCTTCTTGAGGAATATCTTTGTGGTGTTCTCTGTATTACCTGGAGTTGAATATTGTCCTGCCTTGCTAGGTTGGGAAAGTTTTCCTGAATAATATCCTGAAGCGTATTTTCCAGCTTGGATTGATTCTCTTCGTCACATTCAGGTACACCTATCAAACATAGATTAGGTCTTTTCACATAGTCCCATATTTCTTGGAGAATTTGCTCGTTCTTTTTTATCCTTTTTTCTCTAATCTTGTCTTTTCGTTTTATTTCATGAAGTTGGTCTTCGACCTCTGATATCCTTTCTTCTGCTTCATCAATTCGGCTGTTAAAACTTGTGCATACTTCGCGAATTTCTCGTGTTGTGTTTTTCAGCTCCATTAATTCACTTATAGTCCTCTCTAAAATGTGTATTGTTGTTAACATTTCGTCAAGTCTTTCTTCGAAGTTCTTAGTTTTTTTTAATTCTTTTAATTCCCAGAAGTTTCTTATCATCCACTTTTTAAAGCCTGCTTCTGCTAATGGAACACAGCCTTTCTCCATCAGGCCTTGTTCTGTTGCTGATGAGGAACTGTGATCCCCTGCAGAGGGAGAGGCGTTCTGATTTTGGGTATGCTCAGCCTTTTTAGGCTGGTTTCTTCCCATCACTATAGATTTCTCCATCTGTGGTCTTTATAATTACCATCTTTACAGTTGGGTTTCTGAATGGAAGTCCAACTTGTTGATTCCTGGCGCTAAAATCTGAGCAACCCACTGTGCCGGCTAAAACAGCGGCTTTAAGACTGATGGTGCTTTTCTGACTCTGCACCAAGAACCACCGCACGAAGGCAGCGACAAAACCGCCTCGCCGGCCACAAGAGTCGCGCTGGCAACCCGTGGGGCTCCTCCGCTGGGAATCTCCTGGTGTGTGAGCAGCAAAAATTGATCTGAAAGTGTGGCGTCCTCTCGTTCTCTGCGCTTTCAGTGGGAGCTACAATCCCGAGCTGCTAGTGATCAGTCATCTTGGATCTCTCTCCTACATTAGTTTTAAAATGCTATTACCATAGTTTTGCATTTTTATTTTCAACTCTACAGGGTTCTAAAGATTAATAACATATTGAAGAATATATTTGTTTTACAAAATGGCAGTATTTAGACAATTTCAATATTCTGAAATAGAAAACTTTTTGGGTGATTATATTTATTTGATACTTAATAATTATAAGCAAAAAGGTTTTGTAACAATAAGAAGCAACAATATGCCTGAAATCTATTGGTCTGTTGGAATGAGTAGGCAATAAGCATAAAGTATTTTGGGGAAATATTTTATATTAAATATTTACGAATGACCTAGATTATTTAATGGAGAATAACAGTGGTTAATGATCATAATGCCACAATTCAGCTAGAACAGAAGGATATATCAGTCCTGAAGAGCATTATGATAAGCTGAGAAATGGGTATTATGCCCCAAAAATAGAAACACAATATTTAGGTCATTTACATTGTCAAATCTGCTACATAATGGGTGTTCTCTTTTCATAAGAGCAAAAACCTACTACAGTTTTGCCTGTAGATGGATTCTTCTAAGAACTCTGACAGTTTGGGTAAGATTATATAAAGATGAAATATCTTTTCAAATTACATATCAGGAATAAACCACTTAGTTTACATGGCAGCGTGTTGTGCTGACAGGCCACTGATAAAACATGCCAGAGAGATGGAGATGCCTCCTGCAGACCCCTCTAGTCTCCTTTAATTTAAGCATTTCTTCCTTTAAAAACAATAGTGTTAGAATAAGAGAGCATAAGAAAATACATAGTATGGCATGTTACAAAGATTTTTCACAACATCTTTATTTGTTTTTGTTTTTCTAATTAACATTCTTTTTATTTATTTATTTATTTATTTATTTATTTATTTTTGGAGTCAGGGTCTCACTCTGTTGTCCAGGCTGGAGTGCAGTGGTGTGATCATAGCTCACTGCAGCCTCAAACTCCCTAGCCCAAGGTATCCTCCCACCTCAGTCTCCTGAGTAGCTGCGACTACAGGCACATGCCATCAAGCTTGACTAATTTTTTCTTTAATTTTGAAGAGACAGTATCTCCCTATATTGCCCAGGCTGGTCTCAAACAGCTGGGCTCAAGCAACCAACTGGCCTTGACCTCTCAAAATGCTGGGATTACAGGCATGAGTCACCGTCCCTGACCTCCCAACATCTTTATTGGCTAATCATCAATTGGGTCATGGAAAAAAATTATAATGTAATGAAGGCAGGCTGTGAAATCTTAATTATTTACTTATGGAAGGAAGCTTTCTCAAAATAGGCCATTTTTCATTTTGTGGGATGGTTAAAGCATGGTCCTACTTTAAATAGGACCCAAGTTTCTGTTAACTTCCTAATTCAATTTTACATCCTGCAATCCTAATTTCATGAGTGAACACTCCTAGTAGATGTCTCAGAAAACACCCACTTATTGCAATGAGTTATCCTGTAGGTGAGTTAACTCTCTCCCATGCTCTCTTTTCCTTTCCAGCATTTGTAAAAGAAGATTGCATCTATGCTGCAACTATTTTAAGTAGTTTTGTATAAGCAATATAATATTTTTTCTTAACTCTAATACTGATGTTTATAACTGCACTTTAATCTGCATCAACTCTTTCTAATGACAGGCCACTTTACTTTGGGTTTATTTGGGTAACACTTTCTAAATACATTTCACTGCCGCAGGCTAGTGGGCTAACAAAATGAAGAAGCAGACTCTGTGTGGTATTTTAAAGGGAGGGAGATGCCAAAAGCATTGCAGGAAGAAACATATCCTTAAAGATTATTAACATGGTGTCTACCAGAGTGAGGAGTAGGTGGCATAATATTCTGAGATATAAATTCTCTGAGGCAGAACATAGAATTTTACTACCTAAATGTAATAAGATGTATTGTGCTATCAGCAAAGGCCATGGAGCTCTATGTGATTAAAATAAAAAAGGATCCAAGTATCTGCCTTTAACTACCATTTAATGATAATGGTTTTTGTCTTCAGCATTTATATTGGAAATCAAGAAAGAGGCAAACTGCAGGCTATCTAATACTAATATGAATAATAATAACTAACAAGTGCCCGTTTCTTCCATCCTTAGTTCTTAGCAGTCTATGTTTATTTTCAGTGAAAGTCCTCTTCCTTCATCTTAGTTTATATGGTAATAGAAATGTTAGTTTAAAAATTGACTTCTATCCACATGCTGATGAAGGGAGTTTTAGCATTCGATTCACAGTAGGAAAGAAGACTCAGAACGGGGTACCATGCAACCCATCTCTTTCATGTGTTATGTCATTTATTTCTCATGGAAATCCTTTAAGGTCCATAGTGTTACCCATTTACTTGTACAATTGGAAAATGAAGCCCTTGTAGCTTCTAATAAATGTGTTCTCATGACCAGTAGTGACCTGGAGCTGGCTTATACCAGATGACAAAAGCAAATTATTAAATACTCACAATTTTTTTTGGTAGTGTGAAATCACCCATGATGGGAGCATTTATATCCTGGAAACCTGCAAACGAGGAAAAACAGTGCTCCAGTCCCCTGGTCTTTCCGCCCCACTTAGAGCATGCTTACCAGCCCACCACTGCCAGTTTACTGACATGGATTCAAACCCAAGTTGGTGCTATACAAAAAGCACATTTTCATTCCTTTCCTTCAAGCTGACAAAGCTTTTGAATTCCTAAAGAATTAAGAGCTGTTGCCCAGAAAAAATGGGGTTCATTCGCGTGTTGAGTAATAAAGATCTTTCCAGGGATATGGATGAAGCTGAAAACCATCATTCTCAGCAAACTAACACAGGAACAGGAAACCGAACACCACATGTTCTCACTCATATGTGGGAGGTGAACAATGAAAACACATGGACACAGGGAGGGTAACATTACACACCAGGGCCTGTCGGGGGGTGGGAGGTTAGGGGAAGGATAGCAATAAAAGAAATACCTAATGTAGGTGACAGGTTGATGGGTGCAGCAAACCACCATGGCACATGTATATTTAACGTAACAAACCTGCACGTTCTGCACATGTATCCCAGAGCTTAAAGTATAATAATAATAAAAAGTCAGAGGAAGATGTAGTGACTCAAATATTTAATATTTATCTTTTTAATTATGAAATTGCCTTTGGGATATTTGTTTATTATCAAATACGTTTTAAAATATTGCTTAATTCTAAAATATTAATGATTTTTCTGTTGTTAAAAAAAAAGAGAGCAGGTTTTGATCAATAGGAATTTGATTACTTGGCACAAGTAAGGAAGACACTGGGAGTTTTCACAAAAGCAGTATCTCCCAGAGGGAAAGTGACGGGCGTTTTATGGAATAAAACGGGAGAAGGTAAATCGGCGCATGTAGAGGAAGGGACCCAGTTACGCGGATGCAGTGAGTAATCATTCCAGCGCGCAGGTCACTTGTTATGGTAATGAAGCTATAGCTCCTCCCTAGGATGGAGACTTTAGCATGGTAATGAGGAAAATTCACGTGGGCTCCTCTCTGAGTTGCTGGGGTCTGTCAGAAGCTAGCTTCAACCAACAAGGTGACAGCATTCCACACCAGACTTGGGGAAAAAAACAGGCATTAGGGCAGGCGGCTGTAAAACAAGCTGGTGGCTTAAATCTAACGTTCCCTGATAAAAATTAAAAAATTAAAAAAAAAAAAAAACACAAGCCGGGCGCAGTGGCTCACGCCTGTAATCCTAACACTTTGGGAGGCCGAGGTGGGTGGATCATCTGAGGTCAGGAGTTCAAGACCAGCCTGGCCATCATGGTGAAACCTCATCTTAAAAAAAAAATAATAAAATAAATAAATAAATATTATGATCCCTGGAGACCCCCCTGCCTGCTTACAGAACTATCAAATTCAGAGCATCATAAGGATACAACAATGTAACAGCACTCAGAGCATAAGGATACAACAATGTAACAGCACTCAGAGGCACTTCACCTTAATCCACTGTTTTAATTTCTTCTTCTATGGCTTTCTGTATTTGCCTTCTTCATTTCACTGAAATTTCTTAAAAATTGAAGTACTCTATGTATTTTGCATTTTTCTACTATGACTCCTGGGATATTGACTAGACTAATAAAATTGAGCTGAAATGTAACAGATTAAATTGCTAGCACATAGGTCAAGCCAAGTAGTGCTGGCTTTGATTATTCCTAAATTTTGTTATTTACCTATAAAAGGGTATGAGTATAATCATATTTTATATACTTCTATTAAATTTACAGATTTAAAGCCATTTTTAAATGTCAATTTATAATTATTTCAGTCTCTAGCCTTACAAAATAGTATGTAAGTTTTAGTATAGATATTACATTCTACAGGTATAAAAGCAGTGTCCAAATACTTTTTAAAATGTCAAAATAATTAAGACCAAAACAATTAGACTCTAGAATGTGGCAAAATATAAAAATAATATATAAACAATCTCCCTGCTTCATAACAAAAAGAAAATAAAAGAAATTTAAAAAGAGAAGTTAAAAGACATTGATCCCAAGTATTATATATTTTGTTTTAAAAAAGCTTGATTTTTTATAAATTACTAACATATTGAAAGATCCACATAGAAATGTTTATTTGCTAAAGCTGATATTTGAAATAATCACACGCGTGCACACAAAAGTTAAGAAATGTTTGTCCTTTTTTAATTTCAGAGCAGCCTATGGTCATGAAGTAGGGAAGCGTCCTTGGATTACAGGAGATGAGACTATTGTAGGCCTTATGAAGGACATTGTAGGTAAGTACAAAACACTGAAGTTTTTCCAAGTGAATTGTAAAGAGATATTATAATTTAGTTATGAACACAGGTTATAAAGTCAAAATCTTATTGAAGGGCATCACGATTTTCTATTTTAATCTATAACAATAAAGAGGAAGAATATTTTTAACTTAAACTTGTTAATTCAAAGATTGCTATTGTGAGCATGATAAGGTTATTTATATAAAAATAAAATATATGTTATTATTTTTTCTTGTATACTTTAAAAGTAATATTTATCACACTCATGAAAAGCACATGCATTGTATTAATTTATAATTGAATAAATTTCATAAAAATCAACTGAAATGAAATTTTTATAATTTCACTATTTGATAAAATGAACATTTTGACATGCTAAAGGTGTAAAACACCAATCATGTTTTTGTTCATTTCAATTCAGTCTTTGGTGTTCTTTTTAAATTTTAGCTTCATGCTACTGAAAATGATATAGCTGATGCTGTTTTTAGTCTAAATCGTGCTATCCTAAAGACAGTTATATATACTATCGGTAGTATTTAAGATAGTTTTAGATGGTAAATGTGTTAAAATTTTGGAAATAGTTATTTAATTGGCTTAAATATTCAGCATTGTTTAAAATTTAAGGTACTGAACAAAAACATTATTGATATTTTGAATTGGAGTGGTGCCATTTGGAACGTCTACAGGACTTAGGGAAAACTCAAGTTTTCAAATCCTTTGTGAAAGCTTATTGTCTTACAGCAAACATAAAAATATCTTTATGGCTTCATTCCACTTGAATCTTGACCAGTAATTGAGAGAAAATCAATATGGCTAGAAGGGAAATGGAGTGAGGAAAGCTGGACTTAACGCATAGAAAAAACTATGGCAACTGGCAAATCATTAAAATCTAGAGAGTATCTTTATTTAAAAAGTAATTACTGATTCTTTGCTATATGTCATGACTTGTGGGAGCTCTGAGGACATAAAAGTGAATGAGAGCTGGGCATGGTGACATACACCTATAATCCCAGCAGCTTGACAGTCTGAGGCAGGTGGATTGTTTGAGCTCAGGATTTCGAGACCAACCTGGTCAACATAGCGAGATACTATCTTTGCAAAAAAAAAAAAAAAAGGCCAAAAATAACCCAGCATGGTGGTACACAGCTGTAGTCCCAGCTAGTTGAGAGGCTGAGGTGGGAGGTTAGCTTGAGCCTGGGAGGTCAAGGCTGCAGTGAGCCAAAATCATGCCACTGTTCTTAAGCCTGGATGACAGTGTGACACCCTGTCTCAAAAAAAAAAGAATAAGAACACTCACCATCCCTATCTTTATGGACTGCCAGTAAAGGAAGATGCAAATAAATCCAAAAGTAATCCATGTAACTAAGTAAAATACAAAGAAATATAAAATTAATCACACTACCAAAGAAACATAATTTTCCAATTGATGTAGGCCTGAACACATGCATGTAACTACTCTTTTTTCTGAAATCTCACTAAAGAATTCTGAATGGAATAGAAAAAACAATTACAAAGTCTAAACCCTGAAAGACAAAACAGAATGACAAAGGAGATGATATTAATGATATCTGGAGAGTTGGATGGCAGATAGACAAGTGGTAATTGACTTTGTCAGAAAAAAAAAAAAAGAAAAGTAAAGCAAATCCCAGGCCGGACGCATGGCTCCCACCTGTAAACCCAGCACTTTGGGAGGCTGAGGCGGGCCGATCATGAGGTAAGAAGTTCAAGATCAGACTGGCCAACAAGTTAAAACCCCGTCTCTACTAAAATGTACAAAAAATTAGCTGGGTATGGTGGCTCATGCCTGTAATCCCAGCTTTTTGGGAGGCTGAGGTAGGACAATTGCTTGAGCCGGGACCTGAGAGGCAGAGATCGTGACACTGTACTCCAGCCTGGGCTACAGAGCGAGACTCCATCAAAAAAAAAAAAAAAAAAAAAATCCTAATCTCCCAGTGGCAAAAAATAAAAAGTCATCTGCTTTACCCTGCTAATCACCTGACCATGGAGAGACCCAAATTCTGTAAAATATTTAAAGAATAAATTATTCTGTAAAATATTCTGAGCCAAATATGAGTGGTCATAACCCAAGGCACAGTCTCAAGAGGTCTTAAGAACATGTGTCCAAGGTGGCTGGGTTGACAAAATACATCAATCTACACATGTGAGATATTCATTGATTGGGGGTTGGGGGTTGGACACCAGCATGGGTGGATAGTGGGAGTTTATAGGTCATAGGATTATAGGTGGAATCAAAGACTTTCTGATTGGCAATTGGTTGAAAGAGTTAAGTTATTATCTAAAAACCTGGAATCAATAGAAAAGAGTGTCCGGGTTAAGATAAAGGGTGATGTAAACCAAGGTTCTTTTTATGTAGATAAAGTGTCTTAGGTGGCTACCCTTAGATACAATAGATGGCAAATGTTTCCTATTCACACCTGTAAAGGGTTTAGTCTCTGAGTTCATCTCTTCTGGTTTGGAAGGACTGAAAAGGGAAAGATTTAGTTATATTTATAGAGATTCTTTACAGACACAAAATTTCCCCCACAATAGAGAGCTTCGTAGGACCACTCAAAATATTGCAAAGTGACATATTTTGGGGTAAAATATTTTGTCTTTGTCATTTTATGTTATTCCAGAGTAAGGTTGAAAAGTAAGCTATATTATATAGGATTAAATACAACCCATCTGGTGAGATTTTTATGGTTTTTAGGGTGTTACTTCCCAGGCCTCTTAGGAATTTGGGCAAGAGAGAAAACAGGTCAGAGTTTAGTCAAGAATCA
Source organism: Sapajus apella (assembly GCF_009761245.1). Classification (NCBI taxonomy): domain Eukaryota; kingdom Metazoa; phylum Chordata; class Mammalia; order Primates; family Cebidae; genus Sapajus; species Sapajus apella. The sequence goes on from NW_022436958.1 coordinate 6,980,107, forward strand.
CTTGAACCCAGAAGGTGGAGCTTGCAGTGAGCCGAGATCATGCCACTGAACTCCAGCCTGGGCAACAGAGTGAGACTCCATCTCAAATAATAATAATAATAATAATAATAATAATAACATATTGAGTACAAACTGAAAATCCTCCCTTCTATGATAAATACAGAGAAGTGATTGAAAAAAAAATTAACAAACATATAGCAACAGTTAAAATTAGTAAATAGAAATCTGCATAGACCAGAAATTTATAGCCATTATTGAAGAAAGGAACAGTCAGAAATCTGAAAGTAGTATTTTTGGAGCAGCACACGTGGAGTAGGCTCCATGTAGAACTCCAGGGCTAATTTGCTTGGATCTGGAACCCAGGGCCAGAATCTTTGACAGCCAGGTCCAGTAAAGGTCAAAACCAAGAATCTCCTCCCACACCAATAGATTCTCAAAACACGGTGCACTTGATCAGGCTATCAGAATTACCTAGAGCAGTGCATATTCTGATGGAGAGAATTCTCATCCGAACAATCCCGAATTGCATTTGAAAATGTTCAAAATTGTTGTGTGATAGATAAATCCTTCATTTGTGTTCATTTGTTAGAAGCCAATTCAGACATTCAAATGTCTTAACATATAAACAAACAAACAGACAAAAAAAAACTGAAAAAAGAATCGCATTTAATTTGACCAGAGGACACGTGTTTCTCTTAGCTGTGGATTTTTTTTTTCACTTTTATTTTGTTTCCTTTCAGAACATAAACTTCATTCTAATCCTGTTATTTTGTTCTTAATATTTATCATCCTCTAAAGAGATGTTAGAATGTTTATGTACAAGCTAGGGAAATGGTAAAGTAATATTATTCAGTGAGATTTATTTATGAAGCCAGTAAAACCTGCAAAAAGGTTTCCTTTGACCATTTAAAACTTTACAGCTCTATTGCAACTTAGTAAATGTGCAAGAGCTTTGTTGCCCAGTAAATACATTTATGTCACATAAAGATCACTGAAATTTCAAACCAGCCACCTCTCATTATTGTTACTAAGGAAAATAAAAGATAAGAGAAAGACTAAATGTTCAGTCTTGTTTAGAAAAGTAAAAGGAATAAACTTATTTTAAATTTCTAAAAGAAAATTTGTCAACCATAGTTGCGGGGGTTTTCTACCTGTCTTTGAAGAACCACATAGTAATGTAATTTATATTCTGGCCCACAAGACTGCCCCCACTTCAGATGCCAGTCAGAAGTCCTAGGAACCACCCTTACTTCTGATGGACCACCTGTAAATTCAAGGATTTCCACAGTGCCCTCCACAGGTTTCATAATTTGCTAGAGCAGCTTGCAGAACTTTACTTTCACTTTACTTTATGTTTACCAGTTTACTATAAAGATACAATTCAGAAGCAGCCAATGGAAGAGATGCATAGGACACGGAAATGGGGAGCTTCCTTGCCTTTTCTGAACCTGCCACTCTCTTGGCACTTAGATATGTTCATCAGCCCAGAAACTCTCTGAGTCTTACTGTTCAAGAGTTTCTATAAAGCTCAATCCCAGCCCTCCTCTCCCTCTGGGAGATCAGTGGGTAGAGCTAAAATTTCACCTCTTGTCCCTCTAATCACTTGGTCGTTTTGATGAGCAGCCCCTCATCCTGAGACGACTCTCAGGGCCACCTAAGTCACTTAATTAGCATCAACTCTCTTGTGATTTAAGGGGACTTGTTGTGAATAACAAAATACACTTTTATCACTTGGAATATCCAAGGATTTTAGAAGCCCTGTGCCCGGAGCTGGGAACAAAAACCAAATATTTCTTGTTATACCACACCTATGGGACAAAGTTCATTTAGTTTTCTGCATTTTTGTATTTGAATGCTGCATTAGTTAAATCAGATGTGTTTGGTCTCAAATGTAATGTGTGATATAGTGAGTAAAATTTATTTCTTAAAATGGCAAAGTGAGTTTTGTAGACCTGAAACTTCATAAACAAAATATTTATAACTCCCAGTCTCAAACTGTTGTACTGGACCGAGCGTAGAAAGTTAGCACCAAGACAAAAGTATGCCAGATTGCAGGGTCATTTATTATGCTGGCCACCACAGAGGACTCATGTATCTCCAGCCTGTGGTTTCGAAAGGAGGGTGCCAAGACTTTTTATACCCGAAAAACTACCTTGGGAGTGGGGGTGAGGAGCGGGGATGGGGATGAAAAGGTTTCGAACATTCCAAGGGCCAGGGGATTCTGTAATTCACCTCCTGGGCGGAGACGAGGTCGGGGGGTCTCCGGACATTCCAAGGGCCAGGGGACATTTGTCAGTTTGTTACTTCAGTGGTTTACAGAAGTCAAGATAAGCATTTGTTTAAACATTATCTGGGTAGTGATAGAAGTCACAGATCTTAGTTACTTATTACAAGTCACAGGAGCCAGGATGGAATTAGCCTGGGCTGCTTATTTTAGTTATTACCAGTAAGCAAAGGCTAGAAATTCTGGCACAATATCACAAAACCTTACATGACAGATGCATTGTCACATTTTATTTGAAGTCTTTTCAGTGGTCTGGGTTGTAAATCAGAGTTATGAAGGGTGTGACAGCTCCTATGGTTGGAGAGTTTAGAGCCACAGGAATTTAAGAAATTTGCCATGCTGGCTTGTCACGGAACCCATGGCCTGACCTGTAGGTAACTTAGCTTCCTTAACCTTTGGGTATATCTTTATCAATAAAAGAGCATCTGTTTTGGTCTCTCAGATCATACTATCATCTCCAAATTTTTTTAACTACCAAAATTTTATACATATTAGTCAGAGAAATGGTCCTTACTTAAGTCAAATTGAAAAATGAATAAACCAGGTACAGTGGCTCACGCCTGTAATCCCAGCACTTTGGGAAGGTAAGGCAGGAGGATTGCTTGAGTCCATGAGTTTAAGACCAGCCTGGGCAACACAGTGAAACCCCACTTCTGCAAGAAACACATACACACAAAAAGTAGCCGGGCATGGTGGTGCATGCCTGCGGTCCCAGCTATTCGAAAGGCTGAGGTGGGAGGATTGCTGGCACCTGGGAGTTTGAGGCTACAATGAGCCATGATCATGCTGCTGCACTCCAGTATAGGTGACAGAAAAAATATGTATATAACTTCACTCAAACAGACTCTTTTAGAATGTGTTTGTGTGTGTGTGTGTTAATTTTATTTGCAATAAAATTAACCCATGCAGCTTCCCATTTTGCTTTGGTTACTAAGAAGTTCTGAGAAAAATTTGATCAATTTTGAAGTAACAAAAACATTTCATAAAATCTAATGTGTTTCTCATCTGAATGTGCTATGTTGATACTTTCTATCATTCTTCCTCAAATAGTTTTGTATTACAATTTATCTCACACCCTCTTTGGAAGTATGGTTTAAGTGATGAAATAATTAAAATAATTGTGTTGTAACTGCAGTAAAGACGAGCAGAGGCCAAATTTATTTTTCCTGCTTGCTAATTCAGTAGCAAATCCATATGGGTGTGCCGCAACCTCAATTCTTGCCTCTTCAGAAGAAATCATTCAACTGAGGGGGCATAAGGCAGGAGAGATCACAATCAAGTTTTAGAGCAGGAGGGAAAGTTTATTAAGAGTTAGAGCAGGAATGAAAAGAAGTAAAATACACTTGAAAGAAGAGGCAGACAACTTGGGAGATCAAGTGTGTGGTTTGACCTTTGACTTTGGGTTTTATTTGTTGGCATGCTTCTGGGGGCTTATGTCCCTCCCCTCTGATTCTTCCCTTGGGGTGGGCTGTCCTCATGTGCATTGGCCTGCCAGCACTTGGGAGGGTCTGCATGTGCAGTGTGTTTACTGGAGACATGTATATGCTCACTTGAGGCATTCTTCCCTTGCCAGCTGAATGTCCCTAGGAGGTCATGTAAGAGGCATTAAAATTGTGCCATTTTGTCTCTTAATGTACATGCTGAAGCCTACTCACCCAAATCCTGAGATACTGGGAAGTTGCTGATCACCAGTTTCAGGTTTTTTTCTATCTTTTGGGAGACTGTCTTTCCCCAGCACTGGATGCAGCCAATTATTATTTTAGATGGACAGTTAACAACTGCCTGACCATTACCTGATGGTCACCTGACATTCTTGGTGATGGGAGGGAGCACTCTCCTGCCCTGCTCATGTCTGCCTGACTACCTTCTGTAACACTAGGCTATCTAAATGTGCCATGAGCAAACAGACAGGTTGTATATTTTGGATCATGATTGAATCTTCCATGTTTTTAAAACCACAGCCTTTAGTTTACCATAATTTTCTTTTAAAAAAAAGGGAACAAGAAGAAAATAAAAATTATTATGTAATTGTGTACAAATTGATAGAGTGGATAAAAAAGAGAAAGAAATAATAAGCAACCCTATTTATTCATAGACATAGAAAAACTTCAATTTCAGATGAGAAGAAAAACTATGAATGAAACATTTTATAAAGAGCCAACAATTCTGCAAAACATGGAATGACTTTCCCTTATAATTAATGTCATATTATCAACATGGTAGAAATAAAATTGCTGAAGAATATTATTAATGTTATTATTAAGCTTACTTTTCCTGGGATTCATAAAAATCACAAAGGATTAGCTTACATGCATTTGAGATTATAAAAATGGTGTAATGTGACCATAAATTTGTTTTACGAAATTTGTGACTGGCCCTCAAAGAAGCAATAATCCCTGGAAGCTGTCCCCCCCCACAGTTACAGACCCTCAGTCATGCACCAGCCACTTCTAAAGGCCGCTGAAATTTGTTACTTGAAAAATCGAGTGTAAAGTTCTTGGAGTTAGCCTAATTACAAACCTTACAGCCAATCCATAATAATAGCTTCATCTGCTAAATAAAATATACAGAACATAGTACGGCAGTTATGAGACCCATAATGAACCCTCTTATCCAAAGGTAAACAGCTTAGGGCCTTGTCATTTCCACTTTGCAAGAGATTTGAAATTATGTTAGGATTAAAAAGGCACAGAGTTGGTTATGAGCCTGGGTCTCAAGTCAAATACACAGACTATTTTCTGTAAACCATGCTTGAATCCTAAAAGAACACTCTTATTTTATTTTTTCTTCTACAAGAATTTCAGTCCGTTAGTTCATCTCTTTTCACATCAGTTTCCTCGTTAAGAAACGAAGAAAATCAGAGTAGGTACCACATTGAGTTGCTATGCAGACTGAAATAATACAAGTCACATATTTAGAAGTGCTGAAATACTTAAGGGATCCATAAACATTAGCTTGCCAGGCTTTGAGACCAGAAGGCAGTTGCTTGCATTTAACTAAGCTTTATCTTCTGGTAAAGCAAAAATATGATGTTCAATAAATAAACAAACAAGAAATAAACAAGCAGAGAAGTGCTCTTCAGATTACAGCACTGGCTCATACTCATCTCAGAAGTGATTCAAATCTTGACATTTATTGTAGTGAGTCATAGATGATCTTATAAAGTAAAGATCCTTTCCAAACCTACTAAGCTTTCTGGAAGCATTTAAAAAATTTTTGCCTCTACATAATTGGAGCTCTCGATGTTTCCACATTAACTCACAATAATTAGGAAAAAGTAAAGGAATAAAGAAAAACAACTTGAATAAACTTTGGCTAACTTCTTTAAAAAAGATTGTTAATGGAATGTTGATGATATTGAAACATCTTAGAACAATATTGGTTTCAGAAATCTAATTTGAACCGAAAAAAATAGTCCAATTAGGTAAATAATCTTTTGAAAATACAGGCATAACTTGAAGATATTGTGGCTTGGTTCCAGACTGCTGCAGTAAAGCAAATATTGCAGTCAAGTGAGTCACACAAATTTTTGGTTAACCAGTGCACATAAAAGTTATGTTTACACTATAGTGTAATCTATTAAGTATGCAATAGCATTACATTTAAAAAGCAATGTGGATACCTTAATTTAAAAACAATTTTATTGCTAAAAAATGCTGAGAATCATCTGAGCCCAAAGTGAGCTCTAATCTTTTGCTGATAGTGGGTATCTTGCCTCTGTGTTGATGGCTGCTGACCAGTTGCGATGGTGTTACCTGAAGGTTAAACCGGCTATGGCAATTTCTTAGAACAAGACAACAATCGGGTTTGCCACGTCAATTGACTCTCCCTTTCATGAAAGAAGTCCCTGCAGCTTGTGATGCTATTTGATAATATTTTACTCACAGTAGACCTTATTTGAAAACTTGAGGCAATCTTCTGAAATCCTGCCACTGCTTTGTCAATTAAAGTAATGAAATATTCAAATCCTTTGTTGTCATTTCAACAATGTTCACAGCATCTTCACAATCTTCAAAATCTTAGTGAACCATTTTTCCTTGGTCTTGCATAAAAAGGAACCCCTCATTTGTTCAAGTTTTATTATGAGATTGCAAAAATTCAGTCACATCTTCAGGCTCCACCTCTAATTCTAGTTATTTGGCTATTCTACTACATCTGCAATTATTTCCTCCACTTGAAGTCTTGAACCCCTCAAAGTCATCCATGAGGGCTGGAATCAACATCTCTCAAATTCCTGTTAATGTTAATATTTTGACCTCCTCCCATGAATCATGAATGTCCTTAGTGGCATCCAGAATGGTGGCTTTTTTCCAGAAGGTTTTCAACTGACTTTGCACAGATCCATCAGAGGGATCACTATCTGTGGTAACAATATCCTTCAAACTGTATTTTTTTCTTTTTTTTTTTTTTTGAGACAGAGTCTCGCTCTATTGCCCAGGCTGGAGTGCAGTGCCATGATCTTGACTCACTGCAACTTCCTCCTCCCAGGTTCAAGCGATTCTCCTGTCTCAAACTCCCGAGTAGCTGGGATTACAGGCATGCACCAACATGCCCGGCTATTTTTTATAATTTTAATATTGGCCAGACTGGTCTTGAACTCCTGACCTCAGGTGATCCACCCACTTTGGCCTACCAAAGTGCTGGAATTACAGCCCTGAGCCACCGCACCTGGCCTTTTATCCAAATTTTTAATTTTTATTTATTCTGGCCTGTCATACAGGCTGGAATACAGTGATGCAATCATAGCTCACTGCAGCCTTGACTTCCTGGGCTCCAGCAATTCTCCTGCCTCAACTTCCCCCAAGTAGCTGGGACCACAGGCACCTGCTACTATGCCTGGATAATTTTTGTATTTTGGGTAAAGATGGGGTTTCACCGTGTTGCTCAGGCTGATCTCAAACTCCTGAGCTCAAGCAATCCACCTGCATAGGCCTCCCAAAGTTCTGGGATTACCATGCCCAGCTGCTAAATTTTATTCTTAAAGAATACTAATTGAAAGACAAAATTACTCCATGATCCATGGACTGCAGAAGGGATACTGTGTTAGCAAACTTGAAAACTTTAATATCCTTGTACATCTCCATCAGGGTTCTTGGGTGACTTAGGTACATTGTCAATAAGCAGTCAATGTTTTGAAAAACATCTTTTTTTTCTGAGCAGTAAGTCTCAACAGTGGGCTTAACATCTTCAGCGAACCATGCTGTAAATAGTCTTACAGGCTTTGTCATTTCGTTTATAAAGCACAGGAAGAGTAGATTTAGCATAATTCTTAAGAGCCCTGGGATTTTTGTAATGGTAAATAAGCATTGGCCTAAACTTAAAGTCATTAGCTACTTTAACCCAAATAAGTTTCTGCCTGTCCCTTGAAGCTTTGTAGCAAAGACCTCCTTTCTAGCCATAAAAGTCCTAGATAGCATCTTCTTCCAATAGAAGACTCTTTCATCTGCATTGAAAATCTGTTGTTTAGTGAAGCCCGCATCAACGATCAAAGTTTAATTTTCTGGATAACTTGCTGCAAGTTCTCCTTCAGCCCTTGCTGCTTCACGTTGCACTTTTTGTTTTTCAAATAGCCAGCTTGAAACAAGTTTATTAGTAATTTCGTGGTACCCTTTCATGGGCTGATTCTCACCTCACTCCTTCCCCAAGCAACTTCTGTGAGTGATGTCAGACAGTATATCCTTTTGTTGTTCTTTGTCCAGCCATCCTTAAAAGACCCCAGATACAACTGGTCTGTAAATGATCTCAGTATGTGTAATCTTAAGTCATCTTGTTAACACAGACACCTCTGAGTTTCCCAAGAAAACTTCGGTTGAGTTATCTAAGTTGAAACCTTGAGAGAGGAAGATTTTTAAGTAGGAACCAGACAAATTCATGTAAAACTCACCACTACACCTCTTCAGGCTCCACTTCTAATTCTAGTTATTTGGCTGTTCTACTACATCTGTAATTATTTCCTCCACTTGAAGTCTTGAATCCCTCAAAGTCATCGATGAGGGCTGGATGACCCTGTGGTCACGCCTGTGTCATAGAAAAGTTCTGGTTTTTATACTGCAGGTGAAATTTCCTCTTCAAGCTTACTATACTGTCTTTTTAAAATGTAGGTGAAAACATCAGTATAAAAGCTAGTAATGTCCCAAACAGCACTGCCCTGAATATTGCTGTTTCTTTAACAGCCTTTCTCCCAGTTCTTCCAAGATGGCGCATAACATTGCCTTCCTTGCCCATTTCCTTGATCCCTTGAATGGGCTCAAAACTTTGGAATGCAAAAGCATTCATTGCACTTACTTGGTTGAGAAAGATGATACATCAGGTTCTTTTGATCCAAAGATTATCCCGGGAATACTTCATTTGGGCCAAAATGAGGGATTATTCCAAAGAAGAATGAAGAAGCAATTACTCCTGCCCCTGGTAATATGCTCTTGGACAATGGTTATGGGTTGTATTTCTGCTGATCATGCTGTGTGCTATAATTACATGTAAGTATATAAAGAACCTGGGGTAAAATCATGGACTTTCTCTGTTTTGCTGGCATCATCTACAGAAATACCATGGGCGTCATGAAAGGCTAGATAGCTATAGGCTGAAAAAGAGCAGGATTCAGTTTGCTGCTGTCAGGATGCCCTGTTGAGAGAGTGCTCTTCAAAGTTTTTTGTGTCCTTGGGTCCTGCAAATCAGGCCTGGATGCATCTTTATTTTAGAAGAGTAGTTGCCTCTGTTTTTTCCGTTGAAATGACCAAATTTCAACTAAGATCTAATAATTGTGTCCACTGAAGAAAGTGTCAAAAAGGGATCTGCATTTGATAATACAGAAGTATACCTGGACCCTATGCAGGCAGTGGCACTGCTGCACCCGGGTCACCTCCGGGCTCCCATGCTCCTCTTCCTGGAACTTATGTCCACCTTGAACTTCCAAGCTTCCATGCTAGTTTCACACTTTTCTTCTTCATCTTCCTCACCTCTCTCATGCTTCAAAGACTTGAAGAGAACTGAGGCCATACTCTGGTTTAGGCTTTGGCTTAATAAAATATTGGGGCTGATTTGATTATCTGACCAGACCACTCAAACGTTATCCATAACAGCAATAAGTCTGTTTTCACACTATTGATAAAGACATACCCAAGGCTGGGCAATTTACAAAGGAAAGAGGTTTAATGGAGAGCTCACAGTTCCACGTAGCTGGGAAGGCCTCACAATAGTGGCAGAAGGTAAGGACCAGCAAGTCACATCTTATGTGGTTGGCAGCAGGCAAAAACAGAGCTTGTTTAGGGAAACTCCCCTTTTTTAAACCATCAGATCTCATGAGACTTATTCACTCTCAGAAGGACAGCACAGGAAAGACCTGGCCTCATGCTTTAGTTACCTCCCACCAGGTCCCTCCCACAACACATGGGAATTCAAACCATTCCACTCTTGGCCCTCCCAAAATCATGTCCTCACATTTCAAAACCAATCATGTTTTTCCAACAGTTCCCAAAGTCTTAACTCATTTCAGCATTGACTAAAAAGTCCACAGTCCAAAGTCTCATCTGAGACAAGGAAGGTCCCTTCCACCTATGAGCCTGTAAGATCAATGGTAAGTTAATTATTTCCTAGATACAATGGAGGTACAGGCATTGGGTAAATACAGCTGATCAAAATGGGAGAAATTGGCCAAAACAAAGAGGCTACACGTCCATGCAAGTCCAAAATCCAGTGGGGCAGTCAAATCATAAAGCTCCAAAATGATTTTTGACTCCATGTTTCACATCTGGGTGATACTACCCAAGAAGTGGGTTCCCATGGGGTCTTGGGCAGCTCTGCCCCTGTAGCTTTGCAGGGTACAGCCTCACTCCTAGCTGCCTTCATGGGCTGGCATTTAGGAACTGTTACTATTCTGGGCACATGACGCAAACTGTCAGTGGATCTATTATTCTGAGTTCTGTAGAATGGTGGCTCTCTTCCCACAGCCCCACTAGGTCGTGCCCCAGTAGGGGGCTCCCACCCCACTTTTCCCTTCTGCACTGCCCTAGCAGAGGTTCTCCATGAGGACGCTATCTCTACAGCAAACTTCTGACTGGGCATCCAGGCATTTTCATACATCTGAAATCTAGATGGAAGTTTCCAAACCTTGACTTTTGTGCACTCGCAAGCTCAACACCACATGGAAGCTGCCAAAGCTTCAGGCTTGCACCCTCTGAAGCCACGGCCTGAGCTGTAGGTACCTTGGTCCCTTTCAGCCACAGCTGGAGTGGCTGGGACTCAGGGCACCAAGTCCCTAGGCTGTGCAAAGCAGGGGGGTCCTGGGTCCAGCCCATAAAGCCACTTTTTCCTCCTAAGCCTCTGAGCCTGTGATGGAAGGGATTGCCTTCAAAACCTCTGACATGCCTTGGAGAAACTTTTTGGGGATTAACATTCAGCTCCTTGTTACTTATGTGAATTTCTGCAGCTGCCTTGAATTTCTCCTCAAAAAAATGGGTTTCCTTTTCTACCTTGTTGTCAGGCTGCAAATTTTCCAAACCTTTATGCTGTGCTTCTCTTTTAAAACTGAATGTCTTTAACAGTACCCAAGTCACCTCTTGAATGCTTTGCTGCTTAGAAATTTCTTCTGCCAGATACTGTAAAATCATCCCTCTCAAGTTCAGAGTTCCATAAATTTCTAGGGCAGCGCAGAATGCCACCAGTCTCTTTGCTAAAATATAACAAGAGTCACCTTTGTTTCAGTACCCAACAAGTTTCTCATATCCATCTGAGACCACTTCAGCCTGGATTTCATTGTGCATATCATTATCAGCATTTTGGTCAAAGCCATTTAACAAGTCTCTAGGAAGTTCCAAACTTTCCCATGTTTTCCTGTCTTGTTCTGAGCCCTCCAAACCATTCCAACCTCTACCTGTTATCCAGTTCCAAAGTTGCTTCCATATTTTTGGGCATCTTTTCAGCAATGCCCTACTGTGCCAGTGCCAATTTACTGTATTAGCCTGTTTTCATGCTGTGATAAAGACATACCTGAGACTGGGCAATTTATTAAAAAAAAGAGGTTTACAGGAGAACTCAAAGTTCCACGTTCCTGGGGAAGCCTCACAATCACAGCAGAAGACAAGGAGGAGCAAGTCACATCTTACATGGATGGCAGGAGGCAAAGAGAGAGCTTGTGTAGGGAAACTCCTGTTTTTAAAACCATCAGATCTCCAGAGACTTACTCATTATCATGAGGACAGCACAGGAAAGACCTGCCCTCATGATTACTTCCCACCCGGTCCCTCCCATAACACATGGGAATTCAAAATGAGATTTGGGTGGGGACGCAGCCAAACCTTATCAAGACTGTTGATCTTTCTTATCATTCTTGTGTTTGCTGAAGTAGCAATTTTAACTTCCTTCAAGAACATTTTCTTTGTATTTACAACTTGGCTAACTGTTTGGCAAAAGAGACCTAGCTTTCAGTCTCCCTCAGCTTTTGGCATGTCTTCCTTACTAAGCCTTTGGTTTAAAGTGAGAGACTTGTGACTTTTCCTTTCACTTGAACACTTAGAGGTCATTGTAGGGTTATTAATTGACTTAATTTCAAAGTCGAATCTCAGAGAATAGCGAGGCTGGAGAAGTGGGAGAGAAATGGGGGAAGGACTGATCAGTGGAGCAGTCAGAACATACAACATTTATTAAGTTCTCTGTCATATGAGTGTGTTTTGTAGCATACCAAAATAATTACAGTATTAACATCAAAGATCGTTGATCACAGAAGTAATAATAAAGTTTGAAATATTGCAAGAATTATCAAAATGTGGTACAGAGACATGAGGTAAACAGATGCTTTTGGAAAAGTGGCACTGATAAGTTCTCTTGATGGAGGATTTCCACAGACCTTCAATTTGTTTAAAAAAATTATAATAATAAAAATAAAAGACCAGGTGTGGTAGCTTATGCCTATAATCCCTCCAGCACTTTGGGAGGCCAAGGCAGGCAGTTCACCTGAGCTCAGGAGTTTGAGACCAGCCTGGACATGATAAAACCCTGTCTCTACCAAAAATACAAAAAATTAGCTGGACATGGTGGAATGTCCTCCAATATGGAGGTAGGAGGATTGCTTGAGCTTGGGAGGCAGAGGTTGCAGTGAGCTGTGATCCTGCCTCTGTACTCCAGCCTGGGTGACACAATAAAGAACAAACAACAAACAAAAAACAGTAAAGTGAAGTTCAATGAAACAAAATGTGCCTGTACACTAAAACTCAGTCTGTTCTAGCTGATGTTAAGAACACTAAATTCTTTAGTGTCTTCAGGTCATATTTGTAATAACACTTCTGTTAATGTTTTAAAAATTTACTATTAGCACCACCTCCAGTTATAAGTATACGCATTCATGCATGTTGGACTAACCCCGTCCTTGGACAAAGGTCAGTAGCAGATGAAGATTGCATTTTTTGATGTGCTCAGTTAAGTTTAATTTAAGGTGGCCCATTGTACAATAATGTTTGTGTATGTGTACAAATTATTGAAATCAGGAAGGGATTATTTACAAATAATTTACCCAAGCATGAGAAGACCATTGAAAGTGAGATGAGGGAAGCTCCATACCAAGTATAAGTGTAGTTTAATTCTGCCCAGCACATCTGGAGGAGAACATGTGCATAGGTGCATCACATTCCCAAGCCAGAAAAACTTTAGGTGATTCAAAATGAACATTGTATTGTTTGAAGAACAAAAGTCTTCTAGCAATAATCTTTTTTTTTTTTTTTTTAGATAGAGTCTCCCTCTGTCACCTAGGTGCTGGTAGCACTGCCACCTCTCTTCTCCCTCCGTGCCACCTTCTCCAGGCTTAAGCAATCCTCCAACTCAGCCTTCCAAATAGCGGGGACCACAGGCATGCACCACCACACCCAGCTACTTTTTTGTGTTTTCAGTAGAAACAGGGTCTCACTACATTGCTCAGGCTGGTCTTGAATTCCTCAGCTCAAACAATCCGCCCATCTTGGCCTCCCAAAGTGCTGGGATTATAGGTGTAAGCCATCACACCCAGCCTATATCCAAATTTCTTTTTATATGTTTTTTGTTTTCTTATTTCTTTCTTTGTTTTTTGTTTTTGCTTTTTTAAAATACAGGTTCTCACTCTATCACCCAGGCTAGAGTGTGGAGGGCAGTGGTGCAATTATAGTTCACTGCAGCCTTTAGCTCTCTTTCTGTCTCAGCTTCCTGAGTAGCTGGGACTACAGGAGCATGCCACTACAGCAGGCTAATTTTTTAAAATTGTTTGCAGAGACAGAATCTCACTGTGTTGCCCAGGCTGATCTTGAACACTTGGGTTCAAGCATTCCTTCTACCTCAGCCTCCCACTATATTCATTTTAATCAGAATGTGATGTTTAAGCAAAATTAGAATGTCTGAGCTTCTACAGAAAGTCTTTCCCTTCCTGCCTCTTCCATTTCTTGATGTTCATTTGTGGTAACTATTTTTTCTTTTATTTTCGCCTCACTTTATTCTTTGAAATGCTTCTCTGTCTACTAATTCTGTTTTTTTCTTCACATTACTTTTTCTTTCCCCCTTCTACTCACCTTGGCATTCTTTTTAAATAAATAGTTTTCACAAAAGATGTGTGTAAATAACAGAGAGTCAAAAGTAAGATGAAGTTAGATACTTTAGATAGTTTTTGGTTTAGAAGTAAAAGTGTTTGTTTAGCAGTAAATGTTCACATGGTTGTTCTGTGGTCAGCAGGTTCAAGCCAACCTATTCCAACAAATTCAAGCCAACAAATCTGAGGAAGCTGAAAGGCCCAAGAAAGAGACTGACAAAGCCAGTTTCTCAGAAAGAAAACATTTAATAGGGACTGAGAAACAGAAATCACCATGTCCTGGGAACTGGCAACCGCAAGATTAGATAGTGAGTCCCTTGCACCATTACCCACACCAGACGTAGGACTTATATATAACAGAGGGAAGGATTGTGTGGGACAAATGAAGTCAACCCCTCAGGGAAAGACAAAAATGCTATGGGAATCTACCTAAGGGCAGGATTTATTGTAGCAGTAGTTAAAATAGAAACCTTAAAGTCTTTCCCAGCATAAGGGTTACTCAGAAGTCACCATGGTGGAATAAAACCCAATATGGAGTTGCTTTAGCCTCCACAATAATGCAGAGAAACAAACATAATGGAGATGGCAGTACTTTTTAGACCGTATTTCAAAGAAATCTTCTCTTTGAAACATGGAGAAGAAGGTGTATGTCACGATATGCAACATAAGCTTATCATATTCATATCTATTTAATATATCTAGGACAAATTATGTAGTTCTAGGAATATACAGTGAGAGTTTTCTTTTTTAGAGATGGGGTTTCACCATGTTGGTCAGGCTGATCTCGAACTCCAGACCTCGTGATCCGCCCACCTCGGCCTCTCAAAGTGCTGGGATTACAGATGTGAGCCACTGCGCCCGGCCACAGTAAGAGTTTTCTTACTGTCCCTTCACTTTAGATATTAGTCACCTAATAATGATCAAATATGCATCTTTTAACATGGACCACTTGTTCATCAACCTTGTATATCAAATGGAGAAATCTATGTAGCAAATGCAAGAAGTTTTCCTTGACCCAATAAAGATACGGGACCTTCCTTAAATGGCAATGTTAAAATATACATTCTTAAATTATGTACTTATTTACATGGCTTCTCCTCTCTAGTAAACTTATCCTGGAATGTGTCTATTACATTTATTCTACTTACTGTCTCTTCTTTTAAAATGGGACTCTATCAGAAATATCCCTCTGGATACAAAATGTGGATTTGTGTTATGTATTTTCTCTAACATCTAGTTCAGCCTTAAAACATTAAAGTACACATCCCATTTTTCTCAGTGACAGTAAAGGGGCATAATTTCTATTACATAGGTCTAATTGCCTTGAAGAAATATCATAAGAACTCAAAACATGGAAGGTATTATTATTTTGTTATTATGCTTTGAATTCTTAAGTAACCAATATATTCTCTGTCTCTGGGTCTGTTTCTAGTGTCAAAACCCTTGTTAGCAGGAATTAGATCAGATTATATTAATAATTATGTAGTGAATGTCTTTGACTATTTTCTCATCAGACAATACATGTCTATATTATCTTTTATCTCAGTGTGTATGAATAAACGTCAGAGCTATTTGGGTCATAATTTGCTATGCAGCTCTGTTGTCTTGTATATCTCACTGTAATAACAGTGACTTATGATTTACAAAGTAGCCTCCTTTTATTAAAGGTGTATTTTAATTTGATATTAGAAACAACCAACTTTAAAAATGTAATTGGCCTTAATATCTTTTTAGATTCCTTTGAAGATGTACTTACCACAAAAATATGCTCCTTGGGAATTTGACAATCGCGCTGGCAATAGGATATATCATTTTTAGTTTCCAGGAAAAAGCAAATGTTTCATTATTTTGTTGTTATTTACTACATCATAAAAGAAATATTATTTTTAGCTAGCTATGTGCTTCTAAGTCCAGATATCATTTGATAAAATGAGTCAAGTGGGAAAACTCCATTTCTTTGTGATGACACATCAAATATGCCCTTATCTCTAAAGACATTAAGAATGATTGAGTGAAGCCTTCCTGCTTTGTTTTTTCAGTATCTTTAGACATAATAGAAACATCTAAATTATATGTTTATTTTACAGGAGCCAGTGAAAAAGAAATAGCCCTAATGAATGCTTTGACTATAAATTTACATCTTCTACTGGTAAGTTTTCTTTCCCACTAAAGTTTAGAACACTTTCGTTTATAGAATCTGATGTTTTTCTATCTTTAATCCATGAGCTTCTAGGGTTTACTTATTTAAAAACAAATTGTGAAGTCATTTTCATTTTTGCTAGGAAATGCTGGACGATGATATAATAGCTTCTTCCTAATCTTGGAAGAGTTGACTCTTGAGAAGAGCTTAAGAATGATGAACAGTTCTTGTCTGAGAAAATAAAGAATAAGAGCCATGTTGGGTAAATAGGCAAACTACTTTCAAGCCTACAAGACGATGATGTACAATGCTAGCAAAGCACTGAGCTTTTTGAAAAGACAACTTTCCAATATCTTCAGCAGAATAAGTTAATGGATCAGTATAGTTTTGTAGATTGATATAGATTAAAAAAGACTTGGAGAATTACATTTTTAAAAAGGGGTCTAGTACTTTAAAAGACTTAATGTATTTAAGGCACTTCTTACATCTTACTCAATGAATAGTTTTACCTTAAAATGTCCAATGTGTTATCTATTTGGGATATCGTGTTAATGGTGACTGCCCAGGGCTTTGAAAAGTTGACTTCATTTTTTAAGTATGTTTTGGAAACATGTCTACAAGTTCAGATATCCCTGGGTTTGACTCCCAGCTAAATTACATAATGCCTATTTGACATTGAAAAAGATTTTTGCCATCTCTAAGTATTAATATTCTCCTTTGTAAAAATGGGAAAAATAATATCTACCTCAAAAATCTGCTTGAGGATTAAATGTAATAATATGTGAAAATTACTTTAGCACCCTGACCAGTGATCAACACCCAGTTAACAGTAGCTATCCTCTTCATTGTTATTACTGTAATATCACTCTCTAGGAATGGTGTGGAGAAATGAAACAGCCTCACTTTAACAAATGAGCTACTGTCAATATGCATAACACATAGACCATAATATTTCAGTGTCACACCATCGAAATTACTATGAAATGTTTTGGGAAGGTAATTTTTCAATTAACATCTTTTTTTATATTAATCATCTGATTTTAAGTTTCATCAATTAACATATAAGCAAAGTTTGAGAATTTGTTATCTCATTCACATTTCCCCCCTTTTGCTGTTTCATTGATAAGTAAATTGAGCCAATATCTTCTTTCTCTTTGCAATTCACTGGAAACATGGCTAATTGAAAAGATACCCTTGATAGTTTAGATGTGGACTTAATTAATGTCTTTAAAATGCTGGTGATTATAAAATGAAAGTGTGACATAAAATGAACAAATGTATAAATTGTGCATTAATGCTTTCTCAATAAATCTGTTTTATTGCAGTTATCATTTTTTAAGCCTACGCCAAAACGGTATAAAATCCTTCTAGAAGCCAAAGCCTTTCCTTCTGATCATGTAAGGATTTCTTCAAATTATATTTATGTTCTTTTCTATTCTTCTGAGAGGAGCGTATCATTTGCCTGACTTGAATGTATACTCACTATTTTTTTCCAAGTAATCTTACAATAAAAAGATCTGTCAAATGCTTTTGATTTAGATTTTTTAAATAGATTGTAATTTTATTTCTTTTGTTAAAATGAAACACATGTTAAGGGAAGAGAGGATTGGATAGGAACATTGATTTATTAGTCTTTTTAAAGATAATTGAGCAAACTGCTGGTCTAAATCAAGTGCAGTTATAAATGTTTTATTAATTCTTGTTGCTGTTTTATTTCATGAAATCAAATCAATACAAATGCCAGTGCTTAACCCTTTAGCTAAATAGAATAGAAATACAAACTTTTATTTGTCCAGTTTGTTTTCATAGGATGCTAGCATAAATGTTGACACATTATCATCAAAAAATTACTTATTAGATATTTGAAACATTTCTTGTCATTTACTTAAAAAAGTCATGTTTCACTTTATTTCATCAGAAACTTGATGATTTCTTGCTTGACAAGATGTTTGTTCTTACTTGATAATAAATTTAATGGTTTCAGACACAAACACAGAAAAAAGTACATTGTAAGACTGGGAACAGTGGCTCACACCTGTAATCTCAGCACTTCAGGAAACCAAGGCAGGAGGATCACTTGAGTCCAGGAGTTTGAGACCAGCCTGGACAACATAGTGAGACCCCTGTCTCTATAAAGTAATTAATTAATTAATCAATTAATTAAATTTTAAAAGTACATAGTATATTTTAGTTTCGGTGTTAGAGAAACTTTATTTCTCTATATTATTCCTGTCAATTATTCTAGCCTACATCTTGTAATTTTAGGGCAAGTAATTATGTCAAAATGAATAAAACCCTAATATCTTGCTAAAATGTGTAAAAACCCTAACATCTTTCAAAGATTCCAGGTCAGTGTGGTGCTTATCCCCTTACATACCTTGTACTCTTAATGAAGTAAAATTCATAATGCCTTTTTTTTTTTTAGCTAACTTACTCTTCCTAGGGTAAACCATTTATACATCCTATGTTCAAGCATAGCAAATCTCTATTGTTCACTCTTCTTATTGCACAAATTTTGGTTTTGACTTAAATGATTTAATTTCTTATTCTAAAATCTCTTATAATTCCTTAAGTCAAGAAGATCACTATGTTTTCAACCATCTCAAAGAATGTTCAGAATTCTATATGTAAGTTTTATTAAGTGGTTCTTCTCTATTGTGTATTTTGTTTAGATCTTTTAAACTTCACCTTGGAGTTAATGTCATAATATGCCTTTATTTTTACTTTATTGTTTGTTATTTCAGTGTATTTTTATGCTCTCAGCTTGATTTGATAAATAAATCATCTTTCCTTTTTAGTATGCTATTGAGTCACAGCTACAACTTCATGGACTTAACATTGAAGAGAGTATGCGGACGATAAAGCCAAGAGAGGTATATGAGAAAGAAATAAATATTCACTATGCACTATTTAGTATTGATTTTTTCTTCATTTTCCTCAAAAGTTTATTAAAATCTTCATTACTTTAGCGGAACTTTCAAGAAAGCATAAAGGATGTATACTTCTGTTACTATTAAATCATTTTGCTTAAAATAGATAATAACTCAGATGTCTATTTATTTTCATTTTTCAAGGGCTAGCCATATGCAAGCAAACTATTTTTCTATTAATACCACTGGAGTCTGCCATATTCTTCAATGGGATGGGAAAAGGGTGACAAATTTAGTATACCATTTTCAATTTCAAATGTCATGACCATGGGTGCCACTAAAATCATGCTAAAGACCAGAATTATTTGTTGAAGTGGAATCATGACTACCTTTCATGTCCCCTCTTATTGTATCAGACTTTTTCTGTGTTTAGACTAGGTTAGTGGAGAACGGGATGTGGTATAGTGGGAAGAGCTTGGACTTTACAGCCTGGCTAATGTTGCCAGTGAAATCGCAGACTCTCTAGCTTACTGGGTATGTGACTTTGGGAAAGTTACATTATTCTCTGAGACTCCTTTATATTTAAACAGGTAACAAAAGAATGTATCTAATCAGGCTTGACCTAAGATCTAAATGTGTACTTTACATTAATAGAGATATAAGGCTCAGCTGCACAGACTTTGACATATAAACCCTGTAGCTTGTGTAATTTATCACCATGAAAATCATACAGAATAAATTTTAGATTTCATATAAGATGCTCCCAGGCCACTAAGTCATTGTTTGAACAATTACTTCTTTCAACCCAGAATTACTTTGAATAAATTAAAGATGTACTCTATTCACTTCCACTTGCCAACATGCAATAAATTAATGGAATAAAAAGTTCTCATAAGAGAGGATATAATTTGTTAATTACTAGCAAAAATGAATATAGCTGCTAATGTAAGTGGCCAAATCGTGGAGTTTCATGAGTTACTCATAATCTTGGAACACTGTTGAGCATTACCTAGAACAAGTCAACATGAGAGAGGGCAATATCCTGTCACTAAGAAATATATTTCTTATATGCTTAATACAGATTTTTAAAGATACAAATTAAGTATTAATATAAATAGTATTTTCCTTACCATTTTAATGGAAATTATGTGGGTAAATCTTATTAGATGATTTTAAGAATAAAGAGTTTTGGATTGCCAAGTTATTAATTTTACTTATAATGAATGAAATACTTTATATAAAGTATGCTTCACTTAATAATTTAGAGATTTTAATGATGATCTCATTGATACTGAGATGCCAATTTTTATTGATGCCCATTTTGTAAACGAATTCCAGGTTTCTTCTAGTAGAGAGTGCATTACATACCCACACACGTACACACACACACACACACACACACACACACACACACACACACACACGTGCTCTCTTAATATGGAGCAGAGTAATTGGCAGATAGCAAGACAGTTAAAAATTAAAAGTAAAATGTAGGATAATATCTTAATGAGCTTTCTCTAAATATTAATGTAATTAATGATGCATTGACCTCAAAATCATGTCAGACAGCACTGGAGAAAATTCATGAAAGCTTCGTGAGTAGATCAGAATTGCTAAAATACCCATAGGTACTTCGTATTTAACTAAAGTTTTTCAGCTCTAGTTGTTGACAAGGCCAAATCTAAATTCATTCACAACTTTCAGTAAGTAATCAATCATTAGTTATAGTGGGAAGATATAAGGAAAAAAACTTCTTTAATATAGTGAGTTTTATTGATGTTTTTCTTTTTGTTTGGGTCTTGATCTTTAGATTAGTTTGGAGAAGATTTTACTCTTAACATAATAGAAGATATTGGCTAGGTAATACTCAGATGAAAGATATGTAAGTATTATATTTTCTTTGTTTAGCTTGGTTTTTTTGAGACAGAGTCTTGCTCTGTTGCCCAGGTTGGAGCACAGTGGCACTATTCTCATGCCTCAGCCTTCCGAGTACCTGGGATTACAGGCATGCATCACCACACCCAGCTAATTTTTGTGTTTTTAATAGAGACTGGGTGTCACCATGTTGGCCAAACTGGTCTTGAATTCCTGACCTCAAGTGATCTGCCCACCTTGGCCTCCCAAAGTGCTGGAATTACAGGCATGAGCCACCACACCTGGCATGTTTTCTTTTTTCTGGAAAAAATAGCAGGATATTAGATTGACGAATGGAATACCAGTTTCCAACAGTGTATCTTGCTATATAGTACTTAATGGACTTCTTGCACTTTGTGCTGTTTTGTTGGTCAGGAATAAGGTAAAAACAACTTATAGCTGTGGAAATAGTACCAATTAATTAAAAAATACTGGAGAACAAATCAACCAACTAGATTTTTGCAGATTTTCACTTTAAAAACTGCTCTTTAATGTTTTATCATTTATTAATAATAAAATTATGCTCAAATGCTGCTCTTATGGCAGAATTTTAAAGAGGCTTATCCGAAAAAAATCTTCTAATTTATAATGCAGAAGACCTTACGGTGAAATTTAGAATGGCAAATATGAAATGACAAATTTATTATTGCTGATATGACATAACTTGTGCCTAACTTGATTTAGGGGGAAGAAACCTTAAGAATAGAGGATATCCTTGAAGTAATTGAGAAGGAAGGAGATTCCATTGCAGTGATCCTGTTCAGCGGGGTGCATTTTTACACTGGACAGCACTTTAATATTCCTGCCATCACAAAAGCTGGACAAGCGAAGGTATGTACGTCATTTTCTTCTTCCCATCTTACTCCAAACATCAACTCAAGAGTGTTCTAATTGTATTACTTGTGAAGTACTTAAGCTTGTGTCTCAGTAAAACTATTACAATAGTTAAAAAAGAGTAAGTCTTACATTTAAAAGAAAATCTGTATTGTTTTTTGCTTTGGGCAACTCTATTTAAACTGCTATTTTTTTTTTTTTTCATCTTCTGTGGTCTCACCTCCTTAGTAGCAGCTGCTCTCTGCATTTGCCTCTAGTCAGGAGGCCAGGCAAGCTGCAGGTGATGTCATTGGTACTCAGCTGGTCAGTCAGCAGGAAGCAGGCTAAATACTGAGGACACGAGCTACATGCTAGGTCTGTTAAAAGCTCAACTGGTACTTTGTCATTCTAAATATAAATCAGTTTTCACTTAACTCTGAGTATCTAAAGACGGAAAAATGCAGAATTAAACTTTATCTGTAGATCAAATTTTATACAAGTTACTTTAAAGAGGCCGTTTTATTCCTAAGAATCTTGAAATTTTTTTATACTGTCTATAATGAGAACTTTATTTTTTTTCCTACACACTACTAAATCATAGCTAAATTATTTTGAAGTCATGTCTCTTTGTATATATGTGTTTGTACAAAGTTTTTCTAGTGTTTATTTGAAAAAATTAAAGGGGCAACATTCAACCGTCATAATTTGTGTTTAAAATCCTTAAATAGCACTTCTGTTTCATTTAGCAATCAAGTCATGTATTTAAAAATGTGACAATTGAATTTTATTCTGAACATTAATAAGTTATGGGATTAATATATGTGTGAGGTCTACTTAATATATTCAGTTATTGAAGCTAATGAATGGAACAAATGAAAAGATATTCAGTACTGCTATCAGCAGTCTCTAGGAATTTCTAACCACGACTTCCAACTGGTTTGATGGATAACTCTGAAAGTGGTGCATTACAAAAGATATAAAGATAATGTCTTATTAATTTAGATATCAAATGTTAAGCACCAAAATAAAGGGAGGCCAATAAAAAAATCATATTTTAAAATGTTATGCAAGTAGTCAGCAGTCCCTGCTTCCTTAGTATACATGTATGTCTCATTAACCTTCCTGGATATGAGACAGCAAGATACAGAAGAAAGACCATGGGTTTTCGATCACACAATATAAAGTTCAAATCTTGGTTAGGTCATTTAATTGTTACATGATCTCGAGCATGTTATTTAACTCTCTGCATCTCTCTCTTTGAGAGTGCTAATTTAACATAACAGCACCCACCTTATAAATTCAGCGTGAGAATGATGAATATAAAACACCAAATGGATTGGCATACATTCTGCTATTAAATGATGGTTCCTTTACCTTTCTACTGTTCTCAATGAATATGACATTATAAAGTAGTTGAGATAGACACTTTCTTTGTTTCCCATTAAGACGTAAAATAAACTTGCTAAAGCCATTTGTTAAGTGTTTTGCAGGCTTTCTTTAACTTAAAAAATATAATGAATGCCTACTAATTTAGTCTCCTGGACCTCTCAGTCTAATAAATAAAGATAGGAATGAGCAGCTTTAAATGTAACTACAAAGAAGCAATCAATACTATGAGAATAAAATGGGGATATAGCAGATGTAGATGTACCCATTATCAAGATTATTCTAACAAACTTTTACCCTCTTCCTAGACAGTTCCTCCTGTTATCAACAAAGGTGAAGCAAAGTTCTTTGAAATGTAGACTTCCGTATGTCTCATTGGTGATCTAGTCATCTAAGAATAAAGCTGAAGAGAGAGGCAGATAGGAAATTAAAAGTGTCAATTATGAAAGAGATGGGAAATTTAAGGGACAAAGGGCATAACACAGTCATTATTAGGTTTGGACATTTGAGGCATAAAAAAGTTTCCAGAAATAAAGCTTGGTGGGAATACAAAATGATGGTGGGATGGAGTAATGAAAATCAATCAGGAGGTTCTGAAGTAAAAACTTCACAATCATGTATTAAGGAAGTGGAAACAGAAATTTTGAAAAATATTTTAATTTAAGAAATGTATGCATACCAAAAACAGCATGAATCATAAGCAAATAGCTTCATGGGTTATTTTGAGCCCTTATAACCATCACCTCTATCAAGATAAAAGTATTTCCAACACTCAGAATCCTTAATTGTGTCTTCTTCCAAATACTACCTGTTACCTTCTATCTTTGTCCGCTTGGGCTGCTATAAAAAAATACCTTAAGCTGGGTAATATAAAAACAGCATAAATATATTGCTAACAGTTCTGGAGGCTTGGAAGTATAGATCAAGATGCCATCCGACTTGGTGTCTGCGTAGGGCTGCTGTCTGTTTCACAGATGATGCCTTTTTGCTTTGCTCTTTCTCGCATGTCAGAAAGGGTATGGGGCTTTCTAGAACCTCTGATCAAAGTGACTAATTCCATTCATGAGGAATCACTTAATCATGACTTAATCAGTTACAAAGACCTGGCCTCCTAATTCAGTCACATTGGGTATAAGGTTATAATATATAAAATTGGGGGTCGAAGAGACCAACATTTAGACCATAGCATTTCCCTTTCAGATTTACCATTCTCCTGACTTCTAACCACATAGTCACCTTTTTCATTTTGAACTTTATATAAATGCATTATTTTCTCTAGTTTTGAACTTTATATGAAGGCATATACAGATTGAATATTCCTTACCTGAAATACTTGGGACCAGAAGTGTTTTGGATATTTTTGAATTTTTGAATATTTGCATTATGCTTACTGGTTGAGCACACCAAATCTGGACATCTCAAGTGCTCCATTGAGATTTTTTTTTCCTTGAGCATTATGTCAGTTTTCAAGTTTTGGATTTTGGAGCCTTTCAGATTTCTGAATTTGGGATTTTGGATGCTCATCTTTTTTAAACATTTTTTTGTGTTTGGCTTATTTGCTGACTTTTATATGTGTAAAATTTATTCATGAAGTATCTAGCAGTACTTTGTTTTTGTTTTAATTTCAGTGTATTTTTACATAGTATGAAATAGACCACAGGTTTTTTCCCATTTTAATTGGAGTAGATATTTGAATTTTATTTTCATTTGAGAACTATTAATGTAACAATACAAGGTACTCTAAATATTTACGTAAATTTATTTGGATATATATTTATACATATTTCTCTTAAGTATATACCTAGAAGTATAATTCCTGGATCATAAGGTATATGTATATTTATTCCTAATCAATAATGTCAATCCTACAAAAAAGTTGTTCTTCTACCAGCATATGTTAGACTCTCTGTTTCTCTACAGCCTCACCAATAGTTACTATTTTCAGTCTTCATAATTTTAGCTGTTCTAATCAGTTTGCAGTGGTCATGTATGGCTGTTTTATTTTACAATTCTCTGTTTATTGATAAGATTGAGAAACTTCCAAATATTTATTGGCTTTCTAGATATCTTTTATGAAATGCTTGTTCAAGTGCCTTGCCCATTTTTCTATATAGTTACCTGTCTTTTCCTGATTTGATTGTAGGTGGTATAGTAATTGATTTTGAAGGAGAGAGAAAATACAAGATTTCCAGTAGTCATCAAAGAAGAAAATTAATTAATAAAAAGAACAATTGATAGTATGACTTTGATTCACACAATGAAGTTAAGACACTAAGGTTTTTTGTTTGTTTGCTTTTTAACTGAGCTGGCCTGAGATTGTAGCAAGTAGGGGAGGGCAAGAAAAACAAGTTAGAGAGCTCAATAGCAAGGGAAGGCAGCATGTGGTGAGAAATATCAGTTTGAATATGTCTCTTCAAGATGAAGATGTGCCAACCCATCTTTTTGGAGCTCTATCTTACTTCCAGGCTTCTATATTTTTCACATTCTGTTACTTGTTTCTACTAGGAGTTTCTTCTTTCCTATACCCACTAATTGTAGATGTTTACAATTGTCTCCTGCGTTATTACCTCTAGTGATTTTTAATCACTGCCATAATTCAGCTATCACTGTCAAGTTCAGACTGCAGGTTACTCATACAATAGCAAATAGCCTGCATCATCCCACTATGTCTTGATGTCCTATGTGTATTTTGGGATCAATATGCTCCAAAGAGTTTTGTATCACCCACAGGATTCTCTACTGTATTATCATTCCACCATCTTTCTGGACTAGTACACTCAGCTTTTCTGTTCTTGACCTTTCTAACCAATCTCTTATTAATTTCATCTTCTCAGAGTCTGTCTTTATTTCAATATTTCTGAATCAAATATGAATGTTTTCAGCTGCAAGAAACAATATTAACCTCAGCTGAAAAATACAGATTTCTTTTTCTCACCATGTTAAGACTTAAAGCAGGAGGCTGCTGGGTGCACTCAGCAACTCAGTTATGTCTGAGTGCCATCACCCAAGTCTCCTTAGAGTTTTCTCAGACTTTTCCCATCATTCTCACAAGATATTTGTCTCAAATGCAGATATCTCATTTCTATTTAAGGCAGAGAGAAGGAAGAAAGGAGAAGCAGCAGGACATCTTCATCTGTTTCTTTCACCCTAAGTGCTAAATCTTAACCAGAAAAAAACCTAGCAGATTCCTGCTAATGACTCACTGCTTCCTGAAATGGCAGCTAAGAAAGAGCATGAGTAAGGAAATATTTCACATCTATGAACCTATAGTAGAGAGAGACTATAAGGAAGGGGTTGGGAATGAGGTTCAAGTTGGCTAAACATAATATTTCTTATGTTCCCCAATTATACCCTCATAGGATCTCATTGTTCCTAACCCATTTTTCTCTTTTCTCTTTCATTGCACCTTTTTCCTTCTTTTCTCTCCCTTTATCATTTCCCCTCCCTTTCCTTTCTTTCTTTTCGTCCCCTTCCTTGCTCTCTCTCTTTCTTTTTTCTTTTATCATCTCATTTCAAAAAGCATTTGAAACAATCCATGAAAAATTAATAAGGTGACAATAAAACATAAAGAGGGAGAAATCAAGGCTATATGCCTAGATCATCTTGAGATATGAATAGACTTTCCCACAAACTTAGATTATAATACAAAATAGGAAAGAAATAATGAAAAAATATTTTCAATAAGAACTCTTGGTGTGTTAGGTAAAATAGTTATTGGTTACAAATAGAGTCACAAATGTCTTCACAATGATAGATGTTTATATTTTATTCATACATCAGGCAGAAATTAACTTCCTCTCCATCCATTAATTCAGGTTTCCGGTGATTCAGGGTTGTGTTCTTTGGCTTTTGTGTCCTATAGCCTCTGGATTCAGTCAAAGGAATGTACACTGACTTCTTAAAAGTCTTTGCTTAGAAATGGCAAAATTTACTTCCACTTATATTTCATTGATTAACACTCAGTCCATGCCCTTTTCTGCAAAATGAAGTATTACTGCATGCTCAAGAACATCTGTTAGTTGTGCTACACCTGGAACTAGTTATTGTGTGTTGCTGATGGAGTAGGAGACTTATTCTTAGAGGCAGTACAGTATTTGCATTACATAATGCATAGATCAGGAAGACACAGTCAGGCCTGGACTTGACCCTAGGTCTCTACATTTCTTTTCAGCATAGTTTTAATTCACTTACTAATGTAAGTTAATTTGTCCATTTAACAAATGAGGAAAATAATAGTGTCTACTTTATAGGTTTTTCTAAAGAGAACTAAAAGAGATACCATTTTAAAACTACTTAGTGCTTAGCAGATGGTAAGCACTTAGTAAACGTTAGTAGTTGTCAACATGTTAAGAAAAAAAAAAAAAGTACTATCCAGGCTTGTTGGAAAAGAAATAATGAACAAATGAGATTTTTAGACAGAAAGCGAAATATCTGGAAATTTTTTTATTAAAGACTTTTACTGAATAGTTCCATACTAGAATTAAAAACAAAACAAAACAAAACAAAAAGACTAAGCAGTTTGGTCAAGACTCAAGGGACAGACTGAAGTTTTAAAAAGTTAAGATATGAAACTTATAAAAACTTTAATAATCTTATTTTTAAAAAAACTCAATACAAACCCTTCATACTCCATCCCTTTCCAATTTCATCTAAAGTGGCTTACAGCACATGGAAACTCAAATGGGGCCTGGCAGTTAGGAAGGTCCAAATAAATATTTGTTGAATGAATGAATGATTCCCTTAATTTTTCACATCTTTTATACATTTAATCTACCCTATATCGCTGCTGGCATATTTAGATTTTTTTTAGCTTATTGAAAATTCAATGCAAATGGTGGTTTAAAAAAGACGAAATTCTACAAACTCCAACATTGTTTTATTAGCTTCTACCTCTTTGTGTGCCATAAGATGCTTTGTTTGGGTGCAAACATCTCACATCTCTTAAACCCAACCGTAAGCTGTTTAAATTATTAATAAATAATAATCACAATGATAGCCCAAGCAGTCTGAATAAAAATGAATTACTTCTGGATCCAAATAATTTAAGGCAAAATCAGAAATATGAATAAAGACATCATTAATAAAACCATTTAGTAAAATCACAGGTACTCAAACCACACTTACATGTAAATGTCCACTTCAGTGATCCATTTCTCTTCAGGTAGGACTAATTATTTTTTAAAAGCAATTTTGAGATTATTTTAAAACATAAATGATTGAATGATCAAGCCTCAAATTTCTACAGAAAGCTTGGCTGTGATGCTTTTAGTCCTGAAAATTAGAAATTAACTCTCATAATATTACAGTAGAATAACATCTCTGTAATATCACTATTACAGTAGAATGATGTCAATAATACATGGGATATCAGAACTTGAGCAATGAATTAGCTAGAATAAATGAGTACTAAACACTTTTGTGTACAAATATAATATAAATTAGCATAATGTATGAAGTTTTTGTCCATAAAAATTAACCTCTTTCATAAAGATTTAATATTGGAATGTCAAATAGTAAGTAATCTTTACCAGAAATTATTGACATTAAAGAAATTTTCTATTGTCACTACCCATTCGCCCAATAGGATCCTATCATTAGTGTATAAGAAGAATCTTGTCTCTATTGTTCCTATGGTAGAACCATGGAGTAGCATGCATTTGGATCTTTTATCAGTAAATATTTGATCAGTAAATTATAGTAAAGGAGTTGCAAATACAAACACCTAATTTAGGCTGGAGTGTCAGAGTGAGACCTTCTTAAATAAGGTGAAATCTAAGCCAATTATAGAAGTATGGGTAGAAAATATCAGGTAATATCCCCTCCAGGGGACTTTTGTGTGTGGTAGGAACTGTTCTAGAAAGTTAAAAATGTTGATAGGATTTCAGGGAAGCAAGTATTTCAGTGTGATTTGTATAATTTTAGAAGAGGAAGGACAAGAACTGAGTCTATAAAGCAGGCCAAAGGCCAGCTAAAGAAGGTCCCACCGAAACATTTAACTTTGCCCTGAAGACCCATGGAAAGCCACTGAAAGGTTTTAGCCATTCAAGGAGCCAGATCTGTATTAATTTTACAAAGAAATCTCCTGCATATGGTGATGAGAATAGACTGGAATGCAATACAAAAAGAGGCAAATGCAGTATTTTTGCAAGAATTTAAAAACTCTCTGTTGGCTGGGCACCATGGCTCACACCTGTAGTCCCAGCACTTTGGAAGTCTGAGGCGGGTGGATTGCATGAGTCTGAACAACATTGTGAAACATCGTCTATATAAAAATAAAAATAAAAATAAAATTAAAAATAGCTGGGTGTGATGGTGTGTGCCTGTAGTCCCAGCTACTCAAGAGGCTGAGGTGGGAATATTAATTGAGCCCAGGAGTTGGAGGCTGTAGTGAACTGGTGTTACACCATTGCACTCCAGCCAGCCAGATGGAGTGAGACTGTGTCACAAAATAAATAAATAAATAAATACATTCCATCATTATGATACAGTTCAAAAGATGAAGGTATGAACGGAGTGATCCATTTCATGCACATAATTTTTTTTAATCTCTCAGGAAGTCATTTTTATTTATCCTCATTCCCTCAGTGATAATAAAAACAGCTGTTGTATAAGCATCAGAAATAAAATATCTACGCTGAATTCCTATATTTAACTCATCTTTGATTCTAGTCACAGAATTCAAGAAAAAAACAGGTTAAACACACACACATATTTGTACGTATTATATGTATGTTTATATATGTGTATATATGTATGTGTGTGTATCTACTTGACGCATATTTTGAGAGTAATAAAAGATGTACTGTATCTGTTCATGTAAAATATTGACTAAGGAATTTGGACTTGTACATCAATGAAGCGGAAAATGACATAAAGCTTAGATGCAATGTTCCATTAACTAATTGGCCTTTACTCTTCACTTTGGAAATAGTGGAGGATTGTTTTGTTCAGACGTAGAATGAACAATCTGTAGTCTTAAATCAATGCAGGTGGAAGTCTAAAATATATCAAATAAGTTAAAATATGTTGGTGAGGATCAGTGCGCAAGAATCTGAAAATTTTGAGCCATTTCTAAGAAGTCTTCATCAGGTATTTAATTTAAACTTTTGATTAAACAGACCATTTGAAAAATAATGATTAATTCTCAATGAGAGTTGAGCCTGGACCTGGACTCCAGATGTTGTTATAGGATTACAGATCTGGGAAAAACAAGCATCCTGGTTGTCAATCAGGATCTCTGCTTCTGCAACCACCCTTATCAAAGCCGTGAGAGATATCTATTTCTACTGATCTAGTTTCATTCACTGGTATAACAGCTAAACTTAGGGACTCCCAAAGGAAGCATCACACTTAAGTTTTTTGTGGGTGATATATATTTCATAAAATACTTAAGTTGCCTAAGGCCCAGGGTATATTCTTGAATAGTCCATTTTTCATGCCTCTTGACTAACCAAGGAAAGCAGATTTGTCTTTGTTAAACTGAAAAACAAAAGTGTTTCAACATGAAATGTATACATCAGTTCCAATTTATTCTACCCTCCATAAAAATGGAAAGGGAAGGCTGTGTCTCATGGCAATAAAAGTAGAATTCCAAAAGATCTTTAGGCAGAAAACAATTCCCAATAAAATATGAGAGATTTCTTCCACATCATTCTCTGAAATTCAATTCTTTCATCAGTTAAATTATTTATGCAAACAAGATTAGGGATGTCAACATGAAAGGTTAGTTGATTTGAAGAGAAAATGTTCATTTTCCCAGCAGATAATCTATCTTATGGAGGAGGGTGGTGAGGAAAGAAGATGATCATCACATTGTCTATAAAAACAGGCATCAAAGGAAGCAATTTGGAAGCAAGAATTGTCCCATAGGTATCTATGCAATATTATCAAATTCAGTATGTAAATAAACATTTTAAAATAAAGTAAATTTGGTTGAGGAATAGGCCATTCAGGTTGACACAGTAATCAGCAGAAAAAAATACCTTATGGGAGACTATTATTTTATATATAAGTGGGGCTATCTCCAGATATAATTGTCACTAGCATGTGATGGATAAATTAAATACTTGCTTTAAGTCCAATTTATAGTAAGACAATTAGGTAAATTAATAAATAAAGGTTAAAAGTCACCATGTGTCTGAAAAGTCAGCTGGACTTTGTAGGGAGGGTTGTGATTGGCGCCATGTTTTGCTTACTTGAACTTCCTACATCATGTTTCTCCCCCAGGGTGACCATTATTCTTTCACTATTTGTGGAATAGAATGCAAATAATGTTAGCTCTTTATGATTTTGCATATGCTCAATTATCAATATCATATTTTCCACTGTTCTCCGTCACATAACTTTTATATCGGCTAAGCCTAAAGTTGTATATATTCCCTTTCCAGACAACCTACTTTGTGTCTCCTTGTCTTTCTTCTTATCTTTTCCTCCACCTACATATTCCCACATGTGAACATTCTCTTTTCCTCTACTCCAACTCAACCATTCCTTGCTTCATAGGTTACCGCTTGTCCTAGAGATTTGCTTTGTGTAGGCCCTCATTACATTAGTAAATGTGTATTTTTAAAATGTAATCATATGCCAACAATAAGAAATTGTGAGATTTCACATAGAAACTCCTGGTTTCAAATACCTTCTGAAAAATTAGAAAAATTAGAAAAATTATTTTTATTGTCACCTATAGGGCCGTCATTCCTATAGGTGGTGACACTGGGTAGCAGCTCTGCCCCTTAGATGGGGCTTAAGCTCTTCAACACAACTGTTCACCCACTGAGCTCACCATTGAAGCCAAGTCACAGCTGCTGAATATATGTATATGACTACCACAACATTATATGTATGTGTATGTTTGTGTGTATGTGTATTCACATTATATGTGTGTGTATGTTTGTGTTTGTGTGTGTGTATTCATGTTTACATTGTGAAATTCTTACAATAAAGTACACAATAAAGTATTTCTTACAGGCCTAACTCATACATTACTTGACTGATTCTTGTAGAAACCTGTATGTGAAATCCTTGACCTTTATTAGCAAAATTTTCTCACTTTTCGGTATCTGGATAAATCTGTCTTCCTGTTATATTTCCACAGCATGATGAAAAATATATCATTGGCCACCATTTGCACTGCCTCATAATTACTTCTATGCCTATTTTAACTCTCAAATTTAGGAAGCTATGTCAGTAGAGTGTTCAATGACTGATTGAGGGTAGATCTTGCAAATTTCGCAGATTCATGTGCTTTGCACATAGTCTTTCATTATTAATACATACCTGCTAGACCAGTGACTGTATGAATGTCTGTACATCAGCAATCAAGTGGGCCAGGTTGATTTGATGGAACAGCACTACATAAAAAGCGCAACTGTGTTCCTGTTTAAAAAGAATCAGAAGCTTTTACAGAATTACTTATAATGGTTAATTAGTCTAAAACTCAAGAAACTTTTTGTAAGTTTTGAGTTCCTTTTCAAATGCCATTTCTATTCTTTGACACACTTAGGACATGCCGACTGCTCCATTAAGTCATTAAATATTAAATGAACTAAATTAAGCTTGAAAAATTACCTTAAGCTATTTTTCCCATCTTGAGTCTCTGAAATAAATCAAACAAACTACATTTTGTGTGAGGTCCTTGCCAGCCAGAGAAAGACTGTAGAAGTGAACAGCATGACTGAATTTGTTTAATTTTTCTTGGTTTTCGTACTTACTTTTGACAGTAAGTAAAGACAATTATTTTTTTTTTCTGGTAAAAGAAATAGCTGAAATATGCGCTTTAAAGCATACACTTTATTTAAAGTAGTATGATTATTGTACCTGCAAATTACACAGTGGTTTAGGATCTCAGGATTGGTTTGCTTTTCCTTTCTTCCAAAGCCTTTACTTTACCATGCAGCTGTCAGCTCTCTCTCATACCTTATCAATTCACACCTTTCCCTTAAATTTCATCAGCAAAATGCTCATTTTCTTCCCTCCTATCTCTCTTCTCTGGATTTGACAATCTTGTCAATGTCTACTTTAAGCAAGCAGGGCTGAAACGATGAATCTAGTCTCTGAAATAATGCTTTGTAAAACTGTGAGTGATAATAGCTACAGTTGATGGCCTACTGTGTTTCAGGTACTTGACATGTACTTCCAATTTTCTTAGCAGCCCTAACAGTAAGTTTTCACCATGGCTCATTTGAAGAAAGTGAGTCTGAGGAGTATAAACATTTGCCCAAGGCAATTTAACTGACAAGTAAAAGCTAGAATTGGAGTCTAGCTATGGCTGATACCAAAGCTCTCTTTCCACAATATTGTCTTCTCTTTCTCTCTGTATATATATGAATTTGTCATTTGTAGTCAATTATGTAGACTACAGAGACAGAGGCCATACATAAATAAATATATATATAGATATGTGTATATTTATATATAGACATATATATATGTGTGTATATGTATATATATATATATATATATATATATATAGACAGAGAGAGAGAGGCTGCAAAGACAGAGATTTTTCTCTGTGTGTGTGTGTGTGTGTGTGTGTGTGTGTATATATATATATACACACACACACACGAATTTGCCATACATAGCTAATTAAGTAGACTACAGAGACAGAGGTCTCAGATTACAAAGAAAAGAAAGGACCAAGAAAAAGTATATATTTTTTCTTCAATGTTTGTAAATGCTGACACCAATTTGCCATTTGATAATCAGTGTGTGTATATATATATATAAATATGCATACATATACAGTGTATATATATTAGTATATACACACACTATAGTGTATATATACATGCTATATATGTGTGTGTATGTATATTTATATACACACTAATCATATACATCTTATATCTATATAAACTAATATATATACACATTATACATATTATATATATAAACTAATCATGTAATGGCAAATTGGTATCAGCATTTACAAACATATATATATAATCTTTTTGTTGGTCTTTTCTTGGTAATCTGAGACCTCTGTCTCTGTAGTCTGCATAATTGTCTCTCTCGAGAATATTGAAAACCTACAAGTTCAAGTTTTACTTTGTTCCTAAATGTCAAGAATAGGCATTAAAAGTCTTTCTGAATTAGATTCTGCTCAGTGCTAGCATTCATCAGTGTTTCTTCTCAGAACCTCGAACCTACTCTTTCCAATGACCCACATATCGGGAGGCCCCAAGACACTGGCCCCTCCATGCCCCATTTTCTCCTTCTGGCAGTTCTCTTAGGCAGTTGCTCCATCAGCAACAGCTCCCAGCAATGATGGCCCCATTACCAATCCCATCAGCGAATCTTCAGTGACCTGTGGGGTGTTTGCAGGAGCTCTAATTAAGAGCTTGCAAGTCTCTGTCTGATTGGGAAACACAGCTACAAAACACTGGAGAGAATTCCAGCAGGTAGTACTCATCTCCCCCTCCGACTCTCTAGTACAAACTGAGGTACACATTACTCTCAAGAAATCATTCTCAGCAAACTGACAGAAGAGCAGAAGATCAAACACCGCATGTTCTCACTCGTAGGCGGGTGTTGAACAATGAGAACACATGGACACAGGGAGGGGAGCACTACACACTGGGGTCAGTTGAGGGGAAATAGGGGAGGGATGGTGGGGGGTGGGAAGCTGGGGAGAGATAGCAAGGGGAGAAATGTCAGATGTAGGTGATGGGGAGGAAGGCAGCAAATCACACTGCCATGTGTGTTCCTATGCAACAATTTTGCATGTTCTTCACATGTACCCCAAAACCTAAAATGCAATAAAATAAATAAATGGGAAAAAAAAATATAAAAGAAAAGAAATGTTATTTCTTCAGATGTATAATGACCTCTTATTTTATGTCAGG
The DNA here is from genome assembly GCF_009761245.1 of Sapajus apella. Classification (NCBI taxonomy): domain Eukaryota; kingdom Metazoa; phylum Chordata; class Mammalia; order Primates; family Cebidae; genus Sapajus; species Sapajus apella. The sequence goes on from NW_022436958.1 coordinate 7,014,902, forward strand.
CTCTAGGTTTAAAAAGAGACAGAGAGAAAACAGAGAATAAAAATAATTCCACCATTTCTGTCTTTAAAGAGATCAGAATCAGATATGACATAGAAATATGTAAAGAGAATATTGCTTTAGACTATGTTAAGTGCTTGATAAGGGGAGACAATAGATTCCCCAAGGTGTCTTAGAAAAACAACCTCAACCTGTTCTAACACCACGAAAACTATGCTTATGTATACTCCAATTCATTTAGCTTTAAGGGTGGCCAAAACCACAAACTGTGAATAACCTCAAGGAGAGCATTCAGATAGTTCACAAAATTCATTCCCATTGTAAACCAAAAAGTATCTGAGACAAGTTTCGCTCAATTTAGAGTTTCTTTTGCCAAGGTTAAGAACGTGCCCTGAAGAAATAAACACGGAATCACAGAAACTGTGGTATGTGCATTTCTACTAAAATAATTTTGCAGGCCTCAGTATTTAAAGGGGAAATGTAGCCTAGAGGGGAAAGAGGAAGGCTATGGTAACCCACACAGTGCATGAGAGAAGGAGCAGGTAAGGGAATAACCAATTATGTATTCCTCTCATGCTCACTAAATTTTCACTTTATATAAGATAAGGTGAACATAGAGTAGGATTTAACCTTTTATCTATAGCTATCTGCTTAGGAAAAATAGGACAGGCAGCTTCTTGCATGACTCAGCTCTCAGCTTTTTCCTTTTGGCCTCCTGAATTGGGGTCCCAGTTTTTATTTTCCTTTCACACCACTGCAGTTGAGAAGCTGTAATTTCCCCGTCATCTATTTGCATAACTAGAGGGCATAACCACGGTGCCAGGTTCTTTGCCAGTTTTCTCCAAGGAGTAACTGGCTAGCTATGTAAATCACATTGCTGGAAGCATTCTGGAACTTAAACAAATGGTAACTTGAGTTACATATTAATTTTTTAAAATGTAACGGCTCTCCTTCCTATGAAATAAATGTAGCCCAAGAAGACCTATAGAAATTGTGATAGTTTGGCCATCTTCAACATGTTCACCATCGCCGTTCAGGAATCCAGGGTTTTCATCCAAAGACAAGCACCTGCTTGCTTGTGTCCACTCTCTTCTCTCCAACTACCCATTCTGTGTCTATTTTTTCACAGGACATTACGGTCATATTTTTCTTTAGCGTAACTATAGTTATAAGCTACTATACTTTAAAAAATATCAGTGTATAGCTTGAAATTAGTGGGCAATAAAATCCTAATGATACAGTCAGGAGGCAGAGAAATACTGGGTAGAAGAGGGCAATTCCCCAGCAATGGTCACATCCTCAAGCCTGGAAACCATGGCCCTAAATGAGAACAGTTGTCTCTGTTTTACCACCTAAATGTTGTGTTTTCCAAACCATCCTGGCCCACCATGCCCCACCACCCCAATCCTGTAACCATAAAACCCCAAAACTCCTCTGGCAGAGGAGCAGAGTGGCATGGCAAAGAAAGAGAGAAGGAGGGACTGAACATCAAAGAGGCAGCTGGACAGTCGGAGAGGGGTTCAGCCGGGACAGCCACGCTGCAGGGGAAAATTAGCTACCTACTCCATACCCTGTCCCAGTTCCCCATCCCACTGAGAGCCCATCTCGATCACTCAATAAAACCTCTGCCTTCACCATCCTTTAAGTCTGTGTTTCCTCATTCTTCCTGGATGCTGGACAAGGACCCAGGTCCCAAGAGGGCAGGGTGTAAAAGATTGTCACCCTGACTCCCCACTGAACCTCTTAACACTTGGACATTCATGAAATTAATTCATTAGTTCAATGAGTTTCTTGATTGCTGTGCACACTTTTCCTAACTGCTAAAAGAGCATTAACTGTAACAGACCCCTAGATGTTACCATGGGTCTGGGGCCCAAGAGCGCTCACCCAGGACCCAGCACCCACTTGCCTCTGTGCTCCCTCTTCTGCAAGGGGTTTGAGCACAGCAGCTGAGTAAGTGAGCCACACACCTTTTCACAAATCCTGTGAAGGGGTCCAGGGAGCTCTCCCGTCTCCCTAATTCTGTGTTAGTCTAATTTGCACAAGTTGATAAATGAATATTTCTTGATGAATTCATTTCATTGTGTAGCTTATCCTTGAATCCAAACCAGAGTTTTTAAATCACTAGGTAAACATATTCATTCTGATTTCATTCTGATTCCAAGTTAAAAGTACTCATTTTTAATTCAATGGGTTCCTCGACTGCTATGCACACTTTTCTCATGATATCTTTTTTAATTTTTATTCAGGACACTTCCTTATTGGATTTCTTATCTTCAAAATTAATGTCACAGGTGCGACTAGCTAGGGCCTGTGTCATGGGTGGTAAAGGAATTTACCAAGACAGACATAGGTAAAGAAAGGCAGATTTATTGGAGAAAGTATGAAGATACATTGCAAGAAAGCAATGAGCATTACAACAGAGAAGGGGCTGTCTGCAGAGAGGCAAGTGCCGGAGGGAAGTTTTATAGGGCTGTGCTGGAAGGGGCTACATGCTGATGGAAGTCATGCTACTGGGGCTGTGTGTGGAAGGAGGTCATTGTGCCCACAGGTTGCTTGTGATGAGCATTTCTCAGAACAATTATTCATTGTTCTCCCCCACCTGGGGCCCCTTCCTTGTTTTGCTTAAGTATCTTATCAGGATTCCACAATTAAATTTTTTGGAAGCTCCCAAGTATATTCATGGCATCAGCTCTCTAGCATTAGCCCACCTGAGAGGGTCAGAGCCCTGTTGTCTCTACCAGGGCCTGTGGTCTCCTCTGTTTGCATATATTGGCATCAGTACCATCAGTCAATAGCTGTAGGACAGTGGGGTTTTTCCAAGTTGTTTATTGTGTAAAGGTTCTTTGTGATGATCACCCTTCTCTGTACACTTATTTGGTAAAAGATATATTTGAAATTAATCATTAGGTAAATTACCTTAACTCTCGGTTATTTATCAGAAGGCTGTAAACTCAAAAGTGTCTGAGACAGGTCTCAGCCAATTTAGAAAGTTTATCTTGCCAAGGTTAAGAAATCACCCATGACACAGCCTCAGGAGGTCTTAATGATATGTGCCCAAGGTAGTTAGGGCTCAGCTTGCTTTTATACATTTTAGGGAGACATGAGACATCAGTCAGTTAAGATCAGATTTACATTGGTTTGATCTAGAAGGGAAGGACAACTCAAAGCCGAAAGCCTGAGAGGAGAGGGCTGGGCTTCCAGGTCATAGGTAGATTTGAAAATTTTCTGATTGGTAACTGATTGAAAGCATTATTATCAATAGAAAGGAATGTCTGAGTTTCAATAAGTGGTTGTGGACACCAAGATTTTATCACCCAGATGAAGCCTCCAAGTAGTAGGCCTAGGGGGAATAGAATGTAAATATTTCTTATCAGACTTATGGTCTGTGTTGATGTTGATGTTGGAAGCTATAATGAAGACTGCCTTCCCCTCTTCCATCATGGCTGGAGCTAGCTTCTCAGGTTAACTCTGGAATGCCCTGGGCCATGAGGAGGGGTCCATTCCGATGGTTCTGGCCTTAGAATTTTATTTGTGGTCTACAAGGTTGAGGTTGATATCTTATCTACCACCTGAATTTTTCTTGTTTCTGTTCCTGTTGGGTGCTGAACTAAAATGTGAACATTTAGAATTGATTTTCAGGTGGCTAGCTTCGTGGATGGAATTTTGTGTAGATTTATATTACATGCTGTTTATTCATTTTTCGATCTTGTATATTATGTCTAAGAGCCATAGGATTAAAATAACTTAGAACAGTATTCTGGTTTTGTCCTGCAGAAAACGTAAGCTTTGGTTCCGGTTGCGATGCTACTTGATTTCTACTAACTTTCACTGAAGCTCCACTTGAAGATTGTGTCTTTTTCCTTTTTATTTGCATTGGTTTTCATTTTCTATTATTTCATGTTTTAATAGTGAAAAGTTGCTATTCTCATTGAACTATGCTATATTGGTATAAATAAGTGAAGCTTAACACATTGCATAAAATATAATAGATAACTATATTAAATAATTTTTGGAAAGATATTGTGACATATAGAACTTATTGACTTTTAGTGTAGCATGAACATAATATGTAAAATAATGCATAGTTCCTACTCATAACCAGAGCGTTGGGAGAAAAGGAAACATAGAGAAAGAGTGAGAAGGATTTTTGAAGACCATGGCAAATTTAGTCTGCATGAAAAGCAGAACTTTCAGAATAGAAATTCACTTTGAAAAGAGACATTTACAGAGATAGTAGAGGTCCCTCTTATGGAAATATTTACTGTTGTTTTTAACTTAGCACCAAAGTATGCTTTTGAATCATAACACTTGAATGAATCCTGGAAAGCTAAAAGCTCCAAGACTGTGGCCAAAAAACCTACCAGCTTTCCTCATCCTCCTTTCCATTCCCAACTTTCTCTAGTATGATTCAACAACTCCCTAATTAGGAATCCCTTTGGGAAATTCCAAGATCAGAGTTAAGTCGCCAACCTGTTATTGCTAATCATTTATTCATGCTCTTTATATAGAGATGAGCAGCATGTGCACACACAGACACACACACGCACGCACACACACAATCTTCCTATACCATTTTCTTTTTTTGTCCATTTTCCTCAAATTTTACATCATACATTTTTAAAGGTAATATTTTCCAAATTTATAGCACTGTAGTTCTTTGATACTTTTGCATCAAGCAAGGAGTGATATTCAGAACACTTAAAGATCTGATTGGTATGGTATAGAAGCTACATTTCCCACAAACAGTCATGAAGAAGGTCATACTCCATGTTAATACCAGGTGGTATCCATCATTAGCCTATTAGAAGGTACAGATAGTCCCTTAGAATTCACCCACCATGATGATAGTGGCACTAGCAAAGGCATTGTTTCATCCACTGGAATCTGGGTCAGCCCCTAGCAGTGAACATTCATAGGCTGATATTCACAGACACCTCTCAGAAACCCAAGGGCTGCAACCACGGTTGGTTATTCAGGTGGCTTAGGACAAAGACTTTGAGCTGGGCACGATGGCTCATGCCTGTAATCCCAGCACTTTGGGAGGCCAAGGCAGGCGGATCACACTGAGGTCAGGAGTTTGAGACCAGCATGACCAACATGGAGAAACCCCATCTCTACAAAATATACAAAATTAGCTGGGCATGGTGGTGCATGACTGTAATCCAAGCTACTCAGGAGGCTGAGGCAGGAGAATTGCTTGAACTGGATGGTACAGGTTGCAGTGAACCAAGATTGTGCCATTGCACTCCAGCTAGAAGAGTAAAACTCCGCCTCAAAAAAAAAAAAAAAAGAGAGAGAGAGGACAAAGACTTTTTATGTACCCTAACTATTTTATTATTTTAACAATTAATAGGAGCTTCTCGATGCATACCATCTATATATCAGCCCTGGTTATAGCCACAAATATCTTACCTTGTATAAGTACTTTTACTCACACCAAATTTGCTAATTATTAAGAGTCTTCACAATTCATAGTTTTGTGTGTTTTTTTTTTTTTTGGTGAAAAAGGAATAAACTAAATAATAAAAATGATAGTCCAAAATCAATTTGTTACCAAATCAATCAATAAAGACATTAGAGCTTTAATGCTACTAGGAAAACAATTCAGCTTTACCATTTCATATTTCATTTTAATAAATGGCAATTAATCAAAGTTAGGAGAGAGTGAGATAGCTTTTCGCCTGGAAGTTTCAGCACAGGCCCTATGTATCATATTAATCCACTAATTAGAAAAATTCTTAGTATTGCGTTAGTGAAGATGGCAAGGAGAAAACACACATGATATTTCTTGTTAATTGAGAATGATTTTGAACATATTTTCAACTACTATTTTGTCCAAGATACTTCATTCTAAAGATGTCATGTCTGCATAAATAGCATATGCAATAAAATTGCATCAGAAACAGAATCCCTCAAATAATATTCTTATAAATTTAACATCACTTTAGAGAATAGCTATTGACTCCTGTAAGATTTTATTATTTGTTCATTCATTTATGTATTTATTCAACAATTATTTCGGTTCATATTGTGTGAGAGAAGACAGTAAGATTGGAAAATTGTTACAAGAGAGATATGCAGACAGGACTGTAGAATAAGAGGGAAGAGGGAGACGGCAAAAGAATCTTGGCTCAAAGTTATCAGTTGATCACAATCTGAGCTTGCTAGGCAAATGGAGGAGAGAAAGTGCATCCCCAGGAAAGGAGAAAGTTTATGTAACTAGAGAGAGGTACATATGGGACATCTGAACAAGGAGCACTTAACAGATCATAAAGGTAAAGGACCTTTTACCCAGGAGAGCTGGGTGTGGTGGTTTACACCTGCAATACCTGCACATTGGGAGGCTGAGACAGAAGGATGGCTTGAGCCCAGGCGTTCAAGACCAGCCTGAGCAACATAGAACTCATCTCTACAAAAAATACAAAAATGTTAAAAAATAAAAAATAAATAGTTCTGTTATCAGAAAAGGGCTCCCAATCCAAGAGACCCCGAGAGAGGGTTCTTGGATCTCTCACAAGAAAGAATTCAAGGCAAGTCCTTAAAGTAAAGTGAAAGCAAGTTCATTAAGAAAGTAAAATAATAAAAGAATGGCTCCTCCATAGGCAGAGCAGCCCCAAGGGCTGCTGGTTGCTCATTTTTATGATTATTATATTTTTTGTTATATGCTAAACAAGGTGTGGATTATTCATGAGTTTTTTGGGAAGAAGGTGGGCAATTCCAAGAACAGAGGGTTCCTCCCCTTTTTAGACCATATAGGGTAACTTCCTGATGTTTTCATGGCATTTGTAAACTGTCATAGCACTGGTGGGAGTGTCTTTCAGCATGCTAATGCATTATAATTAGTGTATAATGAGCAGTGAGGACGACCAGATGTCACTCTTGTCATCACCTTGTTTTGGTGGGTTTTGGCCAGCTTCCTTACTGTAACCGGTTTTATCAGCAAAGTCTTTATGATCTGTATCTTGTGTTGGTCTCCTGTCTCATCCTGTGACTTAAAATGCCTAACTTACTGGGAATGCAGCCCAGCAGGTCTCAGTCTTATTTTACGCAGTCCCTACTCAAGATGGAGTTACTCTGGTTCAAACACCTCTGATAACTATACCAAAGGCTATGAGTTGCATTCTGAAGTTAATGGGGACTCTTTGAAAGGGGGCAGAGAATCTTATAATCAAATGTATGATTTAGAGCATTCCTTGGAGGAAGGCAGACTGGAAATAATCAGAACGGCCTGAAAATGATTGCAATAGTTTTGGATTAACTGTAAAGTAAGGTGGCATGGTGGCTGACAATGCTGCGCTGGTTGTGTCAATATGACTGTGAGCTGTGCCAGTGTGAGTGTGGTTGTGTCGATATGAGTGTAAGCTGTGCCAGTGTGAGTGTGGTTGTGTCGATATGAGTGTGAGCTGTGCCAGTGTGAGTGTGGTTGTGTCGATATGAGTGTGAGCTGTGCCAGTGTGAGTGTGGTTGTGTCGATATGAGTGTGAGCTGTGTCAGTGTGAGTGTGGTTGTGTCGATATGAGTGTGAGCGCCTGTGGGTAATTTTAAATAAAATGTGTTGAAAAATACTTGATTTTTATTGAAAAATTGTTTAAAGTAGGTACTCAAGTATAGAGTGTATGTTTTCACCTGTGCATATCATGTGGCAAAACATTCACGAGGCAAAACAATGAAAATATCTAACCGGATGGCTGTAGACAGGTTTTGGAGAACCATTAGTTTTTTTAATGTTTACGATGCTGCCATCTAGTGACACTTTTGTGAAATCACTTTGCAGTGATACTCATGTTTGTACCTCACAGTTCTTTTCTCAATACATTTTATGTTTTAATAATTTATATTGTATACCAACCAATGGGGAAATAATTACAAATGCATTAAGCATATTGTAGAAGCTGTAATTGATTTTTCAGCATGGTGCCATGAATGTGGCCACAGGGATTTTAATAATGGGATGTTGTAGGTAAAGTTTTGTGTCTTCTTCAATGTGCCGTTCTTTGTAAGTGATTGATAATTAAAGTGCTGCTTTTTCTATTTCTTGAGTTTTCTTAGAAAAATTGAGTTATAAAAACAAATCTTTGAAAATCTGAGCTGTAAAAATTGCTTCATAAAAGTTGCTTTCATTGGAAATGTTGAGAAGAAAAGATGGTTTAAAATTTAAAATAATTAACTTTTTTTCCATATGGAATTTCAGTATAATAAGTGTATCTTAAAATGTAAACAAATAAATGTGTGTATGTGTGTGTGTGTATTAAAGCTAAACAATCTGCAAACCTAGGATTTGATGACTTGATGACTTCTAAATTTTGATGAAGATTAACTATATTTATGTCCTATGGCCTATTACTCCTTAAATTTGCATTACAATGGAGCACTTGTCTCATTTTCATGATATGTATTGCTCATTTTTTTGGTGTAAAACAAAGAATAAATTAATCTCCCTTCCTCCCCCAAAAATCAGTTATATTGTGCTGGTAAGAATTTTCCTTTTGTGAGATACTATCTCCAGTCATATTATAATGAATGATGTTTTTAATTAATTAACTTTTCAGTATTTTGAGGTTCCTTTATGCAAACTAATGCTATAGAGTAGAAATAAGCAAATCTTTCTTTAGAGAACTAAGTAGCAAATATTTTAGGCTTTGTGGGCCATATGGTCCCTGTTGCAACAACTCATTTCTGCTGCTGTAGGGTAAAATCAGCCATGGACAATATTTAAACAAATAAGACTGGCTGTGATCCAGCATTAAATTTACAGAAACAGACCATACTTTGCATGCCTCTTCTCTAGGGAAAACACCTGTATTTCTAATTTGGGGTTAATTTTTCTTAGGAGGGGTTAATTTTTCTTAGGAGGTGTTAGAATACTTCTAAAATTTATTCAAATATTTACTTCAAAAACTTTAATTCTGCCTGTAATCCCAGCACTTTGGGGGTCCAAGGTGGGTGGATCATGAGGTCAGGAGTTTGAGAACAGTCTGGCCAACATGGTGAAACACTGTCTCTACTAAAAATACAAAAATTAGCTGGGCCTGGTGGCGGACACCTATAATCCCAGCTACTCAGGAGGCTGAGGCAGGAGAATCACTTGAGACTGGGAAGCAGAGGTTGCAGTGAGCTAAGACTACGCCACTGCACTCCAGCCTGGGCGACAGAGCAAGACTCTGTCTCAAAAACAAAACAAAACAAAACACCTTTAATTCCATTTCCATTAAGAGTTGTGTGCCTTCAGTACATTTGATTTAGTAAACTAATCATAAACAAAACCAGAGGTAAAATGTTTTGCAAAGTTCTATCACCTGTAATTAACGATCAGTTTTAAAATTCATGTTCATGTACAAAGTTGTCTCAATGTGGGAATGAATCTTTGTATTTTTCTCAGTAAACATTTTAACATTTTGATATGCAGAAAGTTAAATGACTTCGATCATTGGCAATTAAATTAGAAACTTACTACTTGGGTACAATTTGGATTATATGTATTCATTGTTCCATTTTGTGCTTCTGGGAATTTAGTGGAAACAGAGATTTGCTTTTTTTAACATTGTGAATGCCACTAGGCAGACACACAAAACTTTTAAAACCTCTTGACAAGTAAATAAAACAGAATGGGGTCAGATCAGAAGAGACTCTTAGGGTACAAAGTCACTGTGTATGGAGAAGACAGTACGGTTAACATTCAACTTTGAAATTCTCTCCCAAATAACTCCTTCTTCCTCTTTATTATTGGATAAGAATACTTTTAAAAAATTAAGCACCATATAAAAGAGCTGGCTCACATTGAGGATCTGTATTATATCAAAGTATGCATATTTGCTTACAGAATAGCTTTAAGCAAGAATTGATACCCTTATTCTAATATGAGAACTAAAATAATTCAAGCAAACCTTCGTCTTTTAATCTTTTGGCATCTTGTACTCTTTAAGAGAAATGGCAGCTGTAATTCCTAAGACCAAATAAAGGATGTCTTGCATTTTTTTGGACTGAGTGTATCAATTTGCTCTTGCCTTAAAGTGCTTTGTAACAAACCATCTCAAAACTTGTTGGCTTAAAACAATAACCATTGATTTATGGGTCACTTTGGTGTCAGAGCATCATGGTAGGACTTGGCTGAAAGGGATCTGCTAGTCTCAGCTGAGCTCATTCATGCTTCTGTGGCCAACTTTGAGGGGTGGGGAGGGCAAGTAGGAGCAGCTGATCCAGATTGAGTTCAGGTCAGGATGATTCTGATCCACATTTCTTTTATCTCCCATCTGGGCCAGCAGTTTGGCCCAAGCAAGTTCTACTCATAGAGACGGCAGACAGCAAGAAAGAGCAAGCTTAGGCACTCAAGTGAGTAAGTCAAATATTTGCATAAATACATTGCTTTAAGATAGTCATCCTACCTGAGACTTTTTATTACATGTGCTAACATTATTGGTCAAAACAAGTCACATGGCTGATCTCAGTGGCACAGACTTACACCTTGCCCACAGTGGGAGGAACTAAACATCTCGCAAATAACATGGGCACAAGAGAGGACAGAGAAGCAGAACTATTAGTACAATTTGTAACAGTGTATATACTTGAACTGATTAAATACGCACATAAAATGGGATTAAGTGCTAATCAAGAAAACTGTTGACTCTTTCAAATTACTAGGATAAACTAAAGCAGCAGTTCAGAAACTTTTTGTGAAAGGAAACCTTTAACACTCTTAAAAACCACTGAGGGCCAGACATGGTGGCTCATGCCTGTCATCCTAGCACTTTGGGAGGCCAAGACAGGCAAATCACGAGGTCAGGAGATCAACACCAAACTGGCTAACACGGTGAAACCCCGTCTCTAAAAAATAAATAAATAATAAAAATAAAAACCACTGAGGATCTTAGATTTGACATTGGCTCTGTATCTATATTCACTGTATCAACAATTAAAACAAAAATTTAAAATGTATTTATTTATTTTAGATTAACAATAAATACATTACATATTAACATAAGCATAATATTGTTGTACAAACTATATTTTCTTTAAAAATCAATAGCATTGTTACACTTGGCAAATCTTATTAACATCTGACTTAACAGAAGACAGCTGTTTTTTTTATACCTGCATTCAATCTCTTTTTTTTTTTTTTTGAATCTTACAAAGCAAATAGTTACTCATAGAGATATGTAGTCAGAAAAGGCAGGAGTAGTTGAATAGCCTTTCAGTCAATTTTGTGTATTCTTTGATATTGCATCAGAATTTGACAAGTGAGAACTTTTTAGGAGTTGTGGCATGGAATTTGAAACTGAATCACTGAACTTTCTGTACTTTATTATGTAAAAATGCATTGGCTGAACTTGCATTTTGAATAGATCTTTTATCAATGCACAAGATGTAACATTAAGCATTAGCCATTCAGAAAATATTGGTTTGTTGAATTATGTGTATTTTCCAAATATTGATATATTTAATCATATAATATTTTTAAATTATATATTACTACTATACTCATCAGAATTATCTCAATAATGGGAGCTAGTCCTACTCATGGAAGTGGATATAAGTTTTTCAGCATTCTAATTTCCCCTGGAAACTCCAATTTTATCATTGGGAACAAATGTTTAAGTTGTTTTCTTGAAGTGACACTCCATTTTCAAAAAAATATCTGTTAAAATACATCACACATATGAATTATCATTGTTTGTCAGTTGCTCTTTCATACAGAAATGGTTGTCCATGATATAAAAGTAGCAGGTTCAGCTTACAATTCAAATAATTGCATAAATACATTGCTTTAAGTTAGCCATCCTACCTCAGAATGTGGTCAAGGGCTTTATGTGTACTTCCCACATTCAACATTTAAAATATAAGAATTAAGACATTCAGATGTAAAGAAAATTGATGATGTTTACCTCTTTCACAAGGAGATTTTCATGTGAAACTTTCCCATCATGCCTCCAACTGAAAGGCTGGGACCACTGTAATGACTGCTGGTAGAGTTTGGTGCCGCTACCTTGGCTCCTGCTAAGGTGGCAGCTGCTTTACTCATCACTGCTTTTGCATTATCAATGCAAATGTCAATCCAGTGAAAAAGGCAAAGAATGTTTTAATATTATGACAATTGCTTTGATCTGGTGGGCCTCCTGAAAGGGTCCTGAGAATTGTGGATCATACTATGTGAATCATCACATCAAAGAGAAATCATAATTTATGGTACAAAAGTTTGTCAAATATTTTCTTAAAGATACTTATACTTATTATTTCTAATCATTAAGCAAATTTAACGCTTATTATTATGTTCTTTCCCTAGGGTTGTTATGTTGGCTTTGATCTAGCACATGCAGTTGGAAATGTTGAACTCAACTTGCATGACTGGGGAGTCGATTTTGCCTGCTGGTGTTCCTACAAGGTACAAATGAGTTCAGACAATTACATCCCTTTATTTCACATTGACATTAGTCTGAAAAAGAAACGATCTGTAGGCCAGTTTTAAGGATTTGAGTTACTTTCCCTATTTCTTTTATTATTATATTTTCTGATTTTAGTTAATAGAGTTATATGATGGAATAGTATAAATAATTTAATTCTAGTATTTCTGTCAATATAGAGAAATTAATCCTTCAGTTCCTAGGCTGCGATGAAAAAGTCAGGAGGTTTTGGAGAAAAAGTCCCACATGTAAATCAAATTGATGATCGTCTTAGTTTTTTTATTGATAAGTTGTGAAATTTCTGCATATGTAAAGATACTTTTTAGAGAATCAACTTAGAATTCATATTTGAAAACAATTTAATGACAGGGAGCATGAATATAAACCAATTCTAATTTACTTGTTTCAAAAATATACTTTTATTATTATTACAATATCTTAGGACAAAATAATTTCAACATATAAATTTTGAAGCCAGACTTCAGTAAAACTACTTTCTGCCTGCTGGAGCAAAATTTCCCCATAAAAGTAATAGACATTTATTATCAACCTAATAATACTATTTTAAATTTGTTTTTCTTTGAAGAAGGTGACCCAAGTTTTTTGTCACAAATACACAAATAATTACATATTTTGAATTGGTCAGAAGTTGTGGTTTCTATTAAAAAATTCAAATGACTGCATTGTTTAGTTTTGTCATATATTCAAGTAAACCCATATAATTTAATTTATTTTCAATCTAGTATTTAAATGCAGGAGCAGGAGGTATTGCTGGTGCCTTTGTTCATGAAAAGCATGCCCATACGATTAAACCTGCGTGAGTACCATCTTCAGATAATTCTTTGGTTATGAATAAATTAACTTTCATTAATAATATGTTAAATTTACATGAGTTATTTAAGATGATACCCAATAGGAATTAGGATTGGATTATAATTATTTTCTTACTCTACTAACAACAATTTACTTCATTTGAAATAAATCCTTTTCAAAGAATTCAACTGGTTGAACAAGAAATTTGATCAAAAAGGAAAGCTTTAGTGCCAAAATTGAGTCACTACAATCATGTAGGGCAGATGGTTTAATGCAGGGAGACCACTTCAATTTTTTTTTCAAAAATTATTAGACTTCAGAAAATTTCAGATTCCTCACATTGATGAATAAATCAAAGGCAACCAGAGCCGTGCCTAATAGAGCCTTCAATGTAGCATGTTATTATTAAAATTACATCTACCTTTAAAGCTATAAATGTTACATGATGGCTTGTAGGGAATATCTTCTGTCCTAAAAGACTTTATAATCCATGAAATCCGAAGAAGCTGAACACTGAACAACAGGCTGACTACATAAAAAGTAATACTTTTCTGTTTTATAGAACTCTTCATATTTTAGAGCAAGTATAAATGCAAATGTAATACACCAACAAACTTACACATTTTTATTTGACTGGGAAACTCGTAAGTGTTCCTTTTACTTTTTTTGTGGTGTGGATATAAAGAAACAATATGCTGGGAGAAAAAAAAAAAAACCTTTTCATAGTTGTTGTATTGACGTATGTGTGATGAGGAGACTGTCTAGACTCCTAATAGATAATGTAATAATGTTTGATTACTTTTCTGAATTTTCTCAGCCATGGGCTGAGTGGTATAATCTTTACAAGAATTGAAGCTGAATTAGTAATAGAGTTTGGAGCACCTCACATTTCTAAAGTTCTATGCATATAAATCCTAGGAATTTAAAATGATATTCTATAGTTTCTTTAATTGTGTCTAAAATTTTTTCAAGGTTTTAAACTTAAAGAGAACGTTTTCTTTAGACAGGTATTCAGTCAAGCAGACATCTTACTTGAATATCATTATTAGTGCATTATATTTCCCTCCATGTCCCAACATCTCTGAGAAGATTAAAAAGCATATATTATAGGAATACCACGTTTTCCACATAGACAGTATATAAGATATTGCTTGTTTCTGTATAATGACTCAAAACTCTGGCTATTTCTCATTCTCCATTTATTCAAATTCAGATAAAGGACCTGATATATTATATCAACCCAAAGGGGAAGCCAGTCCCGGGTTGGAGGGGATGGTGGGGAGGAAGAAGTAATATACACAAATTCTAGAGATGTCAGTGTTAGGAGTTAATCTTTGACCTCCTAACATGCACAGGTCTTGCACTTGAGATTTCTCTCACCATGAACAAGGAACAAGGGCAAAGGGGCTGTATTGTTCACATATGCCTCATTTTGTGGAATTTCAAAATCTTCTAGACAATGTTTAAATCTATGTTAAGTTTATGCTCCCAGGAGAAAGACCATCTAGGTAGACCAGGTTCACAGTTCACCTTGGTCTCTTGGTGGTCTGTAACCTGGAGAATCTTCTTTGACTGTTCAGTGTTCTGGTCTCTGAACTGAGATAATATCAGCCCCTACCTATAAGCAGTTATTGTGAGAATAAAATGAGTGGATGTATGTAAAACACTAAATGTAGCCACTAAATAATTTAGTATGGTTTGGATTAGTGTCCTCACCCAGATCTCATGTAGAATTGTAATCCCCAATGTTGGAGCAGGGGCCTGGTAGGAGGTGATGGGATAATGGGGGCAGACTTCCCCCTTGCTGTTCTCATGATAGAGTTCTTATGAGATCTGATTGTTTAAAGTGTGTAGCACCTCCTCGTTCTCCCTGTTCCTACTGCTCTGGCCATGTCAGATGTGCCTGCTTCCCCTTTGCCCTCTGCCATAATTGTAAGTTTCCTGAGACCTCCCCAGCCATGCTTCCTGTACAGCCTGCAGAACTGTGAACAAATTAAACCTCTTTTTTTTTTTAACGAATTATGAAGTCTCATGTAGTTCTTTGCAGCAGTGAGAGAATGGACTAATATGGCATTATACATGATCAATATGTGTGGGGTTATATAAAAAAATTAAAATTTAAAAAATACGGGAAAAAGATGGGTCACATTCTGTAACACCCTAGCCCACATATTGTTTGATAATTATTTTGTACTGACTTCTACCTACTTTGTAGACTCACTGTGAATTTGCATGCTAACATGTAGACTTTTGCTCAGTGGTGACCATTTCTCTCAAGCAGAAAATATGACCCCAAAGTTTATGGTTTGTAATTTTGTAGGACATTAGTTTATAACTATTACCGAGTTTATTTTTGCGGACCTTTGATGAACTGACTGTACAAGATAATCTCCATTCCTTGGAGATATAATCTCTCTTATATGCTGTAAGAGAGTTTTCTGGCCTTCCTACCATCTTACTGATTCCCCCCCTATTTAGTGGGTTGAATGAGATTTTTCACAGCTGTTTATTTTGTATGTGTATGAGAACCTTGCTTTTAGCTTTTTTGGAAAATTGTATGTTATTAGCTATTGTTGCATTTTAACAATTTAGCTATGGAAATTTATGGGACTTAAATTGGGCTTGACTGAAGGACACGTTAATGAAACCTTTGTTGTTTTTCTGTTTATTGTTTTCTCACACTCTTAAAACTTCTTATTAAGTGATGTCAGTGACTAGTTTCAGTGCTGTCACCTGCTAGCCTTGGCTCTCTATTCTGTACTAGGTATCTTATGTTGTACTTAATTTGTGTTAGGAGAATGGAGCACTTTTATCATTCCTAATAAATGCAGCAGATTTGAACAAATCAAGAACAAAATATTTTCCAGTCATCTCTTCTTTGTCCCTGATAAGAAAAGAAGTGTTTGCTGAAACTGCACTTTGTGTCCCTTAGTGCGTTTTAGTTTTTTATTCATCTGAAAATCAAATACCACCTGAGAAGAGCCATAAAGACCCGAAAGCTTTACAGTATCACGCGGCCCAAATAAGGCCGATTGTTCAGATGTTACAATAATGTTCCATATATAAAAGTATTGTGAAGATGGGGGACAGAAAGTTTTCTTGTGATTATTATTATTATTTTTGAGATGGAGTCTCACTCTGTTGCCCAGGCTGGAGTGCAGTGGCATGATCTTGGCTTACTGTAAACTTCACCTCCTGGGTTCAAGCAATTCTCCTGTCTCAGCCTCCCAAGTAGCTGGAACTACAGGTGCCTGCCACCACACCTGGATAATTTTCCATTTTTAGTAGAGACAGGGTTTCACCTTGTTGGCCAGGCTATTCTCAAACTCCTGAGGTCAGGTCATCCACCCTCCTCAGCCTCCCAAAGTGTTGGGATTACAGGCGTGCGCCACTGCACCCGGCTACGAATACCATTTATATTCCAAGGTCAAATCCAATTTAAATTTTCTGTAAACTTTAGAGTCTGTATGACTACTGACTGTATTTGCCAATTAATAATTATATTTCAATTGTTAGAACTCCAAGATCAGCCGGTTTATGTTTAATAAGCTTTACTTTTCTCCTTACTTTTCTGTTTTCTCTTAGAGCTTTAGAGAGACCAAAGAGTTTTTTACTGTTAAGGAATTCGGTATGTAGCAGAGAACCATATGGAGAGCATCAAATATAGTGGGATGAATATAACTGCTATTGATGTCACACTTTGTAAAGCAGTCTTTGTTGCTTAAAAAGGGTGACATCTAGTGGCTAAACATGTTATTTCAAATAAATAATATCCAAATAACATTTCTTCTCCTGGTCCACTCATTCACTCTTTAACAAGTATTTTACAGTACCTGTTATTTTAAATATATGCTTGAATTATGTGTTCTTCTTTTTGATAATTTGACTATATGTTGATAGTGTAATAATTATGCAGTTGAAGCCTTCAATAATGAGGTAGAATGTGAAGAAAATTGGAAGGAAGGCTGAGGGGGCATTCTAGGTGCTTGGTTAAACAGAAAACTTAACCGTTCATAAAGGCTGAGCTAAGAAAGGAATTATAAGCATGGGTGACCCACCTGGTATAGAGACTGTATCCCCAGATATATAACATTGCATTTTAGAAGCCTAATATTTGGTATATAATTTTGAAATAGCCCTTTATGTGATGTTTCCATTAGCAACTGGAAAATTGCATCTGTACCAAAATATTTCACTTCCTTTTTTGTTTAAATATACATGTTGGACATTGTTCAAAACCTATGACCTAAGGCTTTTCCAAGAGCCCTTTGCCTATAAAGAGAATGAGTAAATTAGACACCAGAGTCAACCCACTACATTAAGCATCATAACTCAAGCTGTTATTCTCAACTAAAATTTAACCTTTTCCTAATTCATTATTACCTTTGTTCATTGCAATGTCATATTCTAAACTTTGTCTGTACAGTAAATTAAGACTTGTCATGAATAAATCACTTATTTGATGCTTTTGCCTCACTTCAAGGCAGACTTTAATTCAGTCTGTACAGTTATTTATTACTCTGAGACAAGAAGGGAACTACTCTTTTTTTTAAATTGCATTTTAAGTTTTGGGGTACATGTGAAGAACATGCAAGATTGTTGCATAGGTACACACGTGGCAGTGTGATTTGCTGCCTTCCTCCCCATCACCTGTATCTGGCATTTCTCCCCATGCTCTCTCTCCCCAACTCCCCACACCCCACTGTCCCTCCCCTGTTTCCCCCCGACAGACCCCAGGGTGTGATGCTGTCCTCCCTGGGTCCATGTGTTCTCATTGTTCAACACCAGCCTATGAGTGAGAACATGCGGTGTTTGGTTTTCTGTTCTTGTGTCAGTTTGCTGAGAATGATGGTTTCCAGATTAATCCATGTCCCTGCAAAGGACACGAACTCATCGTTTTTCATGGCTGCATAGTATTCCATGGTGTATATGTGACACATTTTCCCTGTCTAGTCTGTCATTGAAGGGCATTTGGGTTGGTTCCAGGTGTTTGCTATTGTAAACAGTGCTGCAATGAACATTCGTGTGCATGTGTCCTTATAGTAAAATGATTTATAATCCTTTGGATATATACCCAGTAATGGGATTGCTGGGTCAAATGGAATTTCTATTTCTAGGTCCTTGAGGAATTGCCCCACTATTTTCCACAATGGTTGAACTAATTTACACTCCCACCGGCAGTGTAAAACTGTTCCTATTTCTCCACATCCTCTCCAGCATGTGTTGTCTCCAGATTTTTTAATGATCGCCATTCTAACTGGAGTGATGTGATATCTCAATGTAGTTTTGATTTGCATTTCTCTAATGACCAGTGATGATGAGCATTTTTTCATATGTTTGTTGGCCTCATGTATGCCTTCTTTTGTAAAGTGTCTTCATATCCTTCACCCACTTTTGAATGGGCTTGTTTGTTTTTTCTTGTAAATCTGATTTAGTTCTTTGTAGATTCTGGATATTAGCCCTTTGTCAGATGGGTAGATTACAAAATTTTTTTCCCATTCTGTTGGTTGCTGATTCACTCTAAAGACTGTTTCTTTTGCTGTGCAGAAGTTGTGGAGTTTGATTAGGTCCAATTTGTCTATTTTGCCTTTCGTTGCCAATGCTTTTGGTGTTTTGGTCATGAAGTCCTTGCCTATGCCTACGTCCTGAATCGTTTTGCCTAGGTTTTCTTCTAGGGTTTTTATGGTGTTAGGTCTTATGTTTAAGTCTTTAATCCATCTGGAGTTAATTTTAGTGTAAGGTATCAGGAAGGGGTCCAGTTTCTGCTTTCTGCACACTGCTAGCCAGTTTTCCCAACACCATCTATGAAACAGGGAATCCTTTCCCCATTGCTTGTTTTTGTCAGGTTTGTCAAAGATCAGATGGTTGTAGATATGTTGTGTTGCCTTCGAGGCCTCTGTTCTGTTGCATTGGTCTATATCTCTGTTTTGGTACCAGTAACATGCTGTTTTGATTACTGTGGCCTTGTAGTATAGCTTGAAGTCCAGTAGTGTGATACCTCCAGCTTTGTTCTTTTTGCTTAGAATTGACTTGGCTATGTGGGCTCTCTTTTGGTTCCATGTGAAGTTTAAGGTGGTTTTTTCCAGTTCTGTGAAGAAGGTCATTGGTAGCTTCATGCGGATAGCATTGAATCTGTAAATTACTTTGGGCAGTATGGCCATTTTCACGATGTTGATTCTTCCTAACCATGAGCATGGAACGTTTCTCCATCTGTTTGTGTCCTCTCTTATTTTGTTGAGCAGTGGTTTGTAGTTCTCCTTGAAGAGATTCTTTATGTTCCTTGTTAGTTGTATTTCTAGGTATGTTATTATCTTTGTAGCAATTGTGAATGGCAGTTCATTCTCGATGTGGCTCTCTTTAAGTCTGTTATTGGTGTATAGGAATGGTTGTGATTTCTGCACATTGATTTTGTATCCTGAGACTTTGTTGAACTTGCTTATCAGTTTCAGGAGATTTTGGGCTGAGACGATGGGGTCTTCTAAATATACAATCATGCCAACTGCAAATAGAGACAATTTGACTTCCTCCTTTCCTAATTTAATACCCTTTATTTCTTTTTCTTGCCTGATTGCTCTGGCTAGAACTTCCAATACTATATTGAATAGGAGTGGTGAGAGAGGTCATCCTTGTCTAGTGCCAGATTTCAAAGAGAATGCCTCCAGTTTTCGCCCATTCAGTATGATATTGGCTATTGGTTTGTCATAAATAGCTTTTATTATTTTGAGATATGTTCCATCAATACCTAGTTTATTGAGGGTTTTTAGCATAAAGGGCTGTTGAATTTTGTCAAAGGCCTTCTCTGTATCAATTGAGATAATCATGTGGTTTTTGTCTTTGGTTCTGTTTATGTGGTGAATTACGTTTATAGACTTGCATATGTTGAACCAGCCTTGCATCCCAGGGATGAAGCCTACTTCATCATGGTGGATAAGCTTTTTGATGTGTTGTTGCAATCGGTTAGCTAGTATTTTATTGAAGATTTTTGCATGTGTGTTCATCATGGATATTGGCCTGAAATTTTCTTTTCTTGCTGAGTCTCTGCCGGGTTTTGGTATCATGATGATATTCATCTCATAAAATGATTTGGGAAGGATTCCCTCTTTTTGGATTGTTTGGAATAGTTTCAGAAGGAATGGTACCAGCTCTTCTTTGTATGTCTGGTAGAATTCAGCTGTGAACCCGTCTGGACCTGGGCTTTTTTTGAGTGGTAGGCTCTTAATTGCTGCCTCAAATTCTGCCCTTGTTATTGGTCTATTCAGGGTTTCGACTTTTTCCTGGTTTAGGCTTGGGAGGATGCAAGTGTCCCGGCATTTTAAAAATATGGAACGCTTCATGAATTTGCATGTCATCCTTGCACAGGGGCCATGCTAATCTTCTCTGTATCGTCCCAATTTTAATATATGTGCTGCCGAAGCGAGGGTGGAACTATTCTTAATTGTACAAATTTGACAATCTGAAATGTTTCACTAAGAAAATGCTTAAATAACATTGTAAATTTTAATTTTTTTTTTAGTTACAAATGTTAACCCTCATGGCACACTTTAGAGGACTGTTTAACCTTTTAACTTCAGGGGTTTCAAATATATGTGAATCCTTTAAAGTGATTATTCTGTAAGAGCCCATACACTAATATTTAAGATACTACCTCCCTCTTTTTCTTTTTTTAAAATAGAGAGTTTACTATGAAAACAGGAGCAGATAATATAAGGTATTAAGGTCCCATCTATCCCTTACTTTTTTATGTTAGCAAGTAAAATAATACATGCTGAAAAACTGCTGTTCCTCACTTTTCATGCTGGCATAGCAAACCTCCACATGTGCCCATTGTATTAGATCTTCTAAAATGCACATTTTCCTTGGGATACTTTCCTTCTAAGCTTTTTTGAATGGGCAAGAATGGGGCCAACTGACAATTTTGATAAAAATGCTTGAATTTTAAATAATGCCAACACATTTCCATAATCAGTTAGAGGTATTTGATAGAAAGTTTTAAACAGAGATGACATTTTTAGGGCTTTATTAAGGGCTTAAATCATCTCCTTTATTGTAACAAGTAATTTGCTGGTGAAAAAGCACCAGCTTAAGAGGCTGGCTGACTTCAGTGCGTGGTTAAGGAAATGCAAATTATTATTATTTGGCAATAATATTTAAAAAAGAATACACATCAAAAAATTACCAGGAAAGTCCCAGAAAGAATAAAAATAAACATCCAGGAATTTCAGCAAAAGACTTAAAAAATTATATCTTTATACCATGCTTGTTCCAAGTGTACAATTAACATTTTATAGGGAGATCATCTCTTGCACATTTGTTCTAGGGAAGAGTGACTTATATATTTCAATCCACTTGATTTTCCAGGCAATGGTTGAAAATGCTGTAGCACAAAACTTATCTATAATTTAAAACCTGTTTTAGTTTCCAAATGATCCCTTCTGAATTACTACTTCTCAAGTCTGTATCTAGTACCTAAATAAGCTCTTCTTGTGCAAAGTTTGAGAGATAGGAAGTATAGGTCGCAGTGGCAAGATGTGTGACTTCACAACATTTCTGCTACTTTCAAATGAGATAGACCAGTATCAGTAGATTTCTCAGCGAGAGTTTTTATAGAATGCCCAGTTGAAATATGACCTTGGCCTTCTGAGGCAACTGTTCTGCTTATCTAGCCTGTATTTAGCCAGTGTTAACATAGATGAATTTCCAGCTACAACTTCTTGGCCTCTCAGCCATGTATAATTGGCTGTCTCCATTGTCTTTAATATTTGCCTTTGGTATTTGCTTCATCTCTAATATTTGCTTCCGTGGTACCATTTTCTTTTGCTTCTGCTCCAATGGATGTGAGAACTCTTCTGTATTTTAAAAGGTTTGCTTTTACACCTTTTCATTGATTCTCTCAAAACCTCAATCCTCTTGCCCAAAAGTATCTTGTCCACAGTTATTTCAACAATACACAACTGGTGTAGAAGAAACCAATTTTCATTTCCAACTTTACCACTTGCACAATTTTTAGCCCTTATTTTCATCTGATTGCAAATTGCAAGAGTTTGTTATTATTCAAAAAGTATCTCAGTCCCAAAAACTACAAAGAAAATATTCACCAATTAACTCCCAACTTATAAAATTTGTCTTTACCTGAATATCATTTTCCAGGTAGTATTAACATCTATCTCTATGAATTACTCTACAAAGTGTTAGTCTCTTGCTGATTATATGATGTCATAAATATCAGATCATACAGTGAAAACGTAATGAAAATGGATTGTAAAGTAAGATATTTAAGGAAGATTTAGGATGTCATGAAGCAAGTGAATTTGGAAAACACCTATATCACAAAATCACGGGCAATGAGAATATGTCAGGGCAGTTAACATGTACAGGAGAGGACATTTGACAACATACTTCAAAAGGAAATAACTTGAATATCAAGCACTCAAGAAATGATGAATGCCTCACAAATCTTTGTAAAAATTATCTTTTTTGCAAACATGCTGAAAAAGTTAAGTATGCCATAAAAGAGATTATATTTGCTACCATAGCATTTTGTCAACAAATATACCAAAAAATCAACATGCTTATCCTTATTCTTATTAGACTATTATCATTCTAATCTACATTTTTTCAAATCATAAATTAAATTTTAAAAATACTTTTAAGCTCTATATTTTAAGAGAGCATCTGTCAAAACTTTTCTCTGTCATTGACTTTAAAATTGATTTATTTAAGTGGTGTTTTCATGTTTTCTTTTGTCATCAGATAAGAACTTTGGATATGTCTGTACACTTCTTTCCATCTCAGAAACTAAATATGGTAAAACTTGCATTTTATCTCACATAGGTACCTTTCTAAGGTGATCTTTACTTTCTCATGTAAAGAGAATGATCCTGAGTTTATTAAGGAGATGTGAACATACATAACCAACAAATATTTTTTTATAAAGTATTTTATAAATGGAAATAAATATAGGCTATTCCCTGTGATTTTAAAATGTTATAATTCATTTGGAGATATATCTTTTAACTAGTCAAATAAGTGACTTAAATCACAGACAACCCAAGCTTAGAATATATGCCATAAGACCACCTCTGATTAATTACTGGGTGAATTCACAGACTGCTTTTGCCATAGGGGCAGTAGAGGCATAGCCGACTGACTCAGAGCTGCTTGGGAAAAGCTTGAGCAAGGAGGTGGAGAAACTTACAGATACAAATCCTCTGTAAAATTTAATGCAATACTAAGTGAATAAATTTACTCTATTACATTGAAAACTAAAATTGTTGCCAATGAGAGAGATTCACTTCATAAGTTCCATAAATTTAAGGGGATATAAAAAAGAAGAAAGAATTACTTAAATGGCATTTCTTAAAGGGATATGCCAAGTGATCTTTTCCTTTTTATTCTCCTCGCTAGAATATTTATGGAATCAGAGTTATTGACTTAACATTTTGAAACCTGCCTTATTATCATAAAATTGCTCTTTATCTTTTGACAATATTTTTGCCATTATAAGCAGTGATAAAATCGTGATTGCTTTAAGCTCTCCCTTAGCTCTGGGGACACACTCATGAAGTGGATTACACCTGTCGTCTGTCTTAGTCCTCAAATGGTGACTGTAAGGAACCCAAAAGTAGACACACTACTTGAAGAAAACTCATCTAGGGAATCATGACACACAACCTAAACCTATTTTCATTTAGAAAACATTTGCATCAATAATTTACAAAGAATTTTTAAATTTTTTTCCTGGCTTGACAATTTTTACTGTGTGAAATTCTCCAGATAATTTTCTTGTGTAGTGAATTTAAGCTGTGATCATAAAAGTAACTTACATGCATTCAGGCATGAGCACAGTGAAAAATAAATTTAGTAAATAATCTGTATTTTTTTAACTCTAGAGATAAAGTAATCCCAGATCTTAAAGAAAGCCAAAATAGTAATCATCAGTATAAAAAAATACATTAAAGCTATTCTTGCTTATAAATCACTTCTCTCAGATAATGATGAAATAGTCATTAATTTGAGAACACTGAAGTCCTTTGAAACCTAAAAAATTATGTTCTATTCTAAAACTGCAGTCCAATGTCTCTGAAGATATATACCTGAAAGATCAATGAACCTTTCAGGTATAAAAAGTAAAACTTGTCAAAGAGCTTCACCTCTTGTTTTAATTACTTAAGTTGTATCCTTAAAGTAACCTTTAAAATCTGCAGGGGCTTTTTTCATTTTTTTAAACTATTAACTGTGAAGACATATTGCTACATTTTCATGTGTTCTTGTTTAGAACATACATGCATCCATCTGGCTTTTTATGATTGCCAAACAGCCAGGGTGGAAATTTGTTGTAATAATCCATGCTGTGTGAAGCAGCATTGCGTGCTACCTCAGCGACACAGACTTAATGGGTCCCAGAACTTCCAGCACTAGAGCAGGCTAACTTCACAGACCAGACAAGAATGCTTGGAATATATTACTCACAACAAACTTCTGAACCACGTGATTCATCTTCTCTATGTTCACCCATTTTTGCCTTTCCAGGGGAAGGAATTTGATTGGATGGGAAATATTCTTTTGTCCAGAACTAGTGTCTGTGGTCCTCACAACTAGCTCATGTATAGATGGCTTGCTTTGGCTCCCATATCAATCACTGTTCCAGTCAGCTTTGGTCAGGATTTCAGAAGATTTGGCACAAGTCATGGCAATTGAGGCAGAAAATAACCATGTGACACTATGTTTTTTAAGGGCCCAATGATCCCTATGAAAATTCATTTTAGCATGTCTGATACGGTTGCCTAATGAGTTTATTAAAGATTGAAATCTTAATTCTAAATTCTTTGAGTCCTGGGACATTGTCCTGTTAATTTTTCTCTACTTTCATAATCTACAGTGCCCAAAAATGTATTTTTTTCAAATGTTGGTTGTTGAATATACAGCTCTTTCTTTACTCTCATCATAATAGACAAACCATCTTGTAGCATATGGAAGCATTTCTACTTTGCAAATTATTCTGAAGTGGGTATGATTTGCAAAATACTGTCAAATTAAATATGCATTTCCATATGCTTCTATGAAGACCAAATATATCCATGAAAACTAGCTACAGACAACTTTAAAATCCTTCATGAATTTTTAATCAACATCGATGAACAAAATTCAAGTAGTTCTTTCTAAAGTCCTAAATCTAGAAAACTTTCTGTTCTTGGGCTTGAAGCATTAGTATTAACTCAAAAGGTTATTTTGCCAATATTTTAAAATGATAAGATATTTCAAAAAAGTATACTCAGAAAATGTTCAAAGGCTTTTTTGTTAATCATAGTCTCACACTAAAAAATATTGACTTAGCTCTTATAAGAACAACATGTTGAAACTTCAGAAAATAATTTTTATTAACTAAATTTATCATTTCTGGAAGTACTTTTTTATGACTATGCTTATCATACTGTTAGCTTACTGAACATATTTGAACAAACCTCTTATAGAGTGAGATTTGAAGAGGTAATTGAATATGTAACAGAACCAAGTGAAGCACTAATATTTACAGATGAGTGGGCAAATTAGAAGAAAAAATAGAACTGAGTTTTATGATACATCCTAAGACTACTTTCTAGAATAGCATTAAATCAGCTAACTTTGAACAGAGAACAATTGTGATTCAATGACTATTTTATAAAAGTAGGAATTGATAGAGATCTTTTTAAGCTAAGAGTATGTTAGCAATATTGTACCTGCTTAATGTCATGTCATGCCAAGCCTTCTAATGGGCATGCTTGGGGACCAGTTGCTGGCATCAAGCGGTGAATGTAGAGTTTATGAGCTGAAGCAACCTACTTTCTCAGTTTTCAACACTTTTTCTTTGTCATTAGGACCTTTGAATCTGTTTTTGCCTCTTATACTTTTGATTTTCCTACCGCTGTGCTGATTACCAACCGCATGGATTTAGATTCTGTTTGCTCCTTCCTCATTGCTTTTTGTTTTGTGTTGTTTTGACCACTTGTTTTGATTCATATCTACTGTTCTGTCTGGTTGTTATTCTATAGGCACTATTTGTACATTCTTTTTAGGTGCCCGAAGTACTGTTATTTCTGAATTCGAATATCTGCTTGCACTATACCAAGTGTCTCTCTGTTTCCTAAGCCTTTCTCTTCACTACACATGGTAGTCTAGCAATATTAATGCCCTACTGTGAAAACACGGCTGAAGATCTTGACTAGGGGACTTATGAACCCATGCAACCATGCCCAAATCTTACCAAACTGACCTTACTTTCTTGAAGACAGAATTTTAGTATAGTCAAGCTTATGCTTTTTGTAGTAGGCCATACATTGGATTTATTGGCTAAAAAAGATAGTTAGTGGAGGTAGGAAGAAACGTTTTGGCTGATGCCAGATGAATAGAGCTAGGAACAATAAAAAGGAAAAGCAGCAAATCTTTACCTATTCATGAGAAAAAGTGAGTATGCATACTGAACATTATGAAAGTATTTTGACATTTTTGAAGTTTTAAAATTTTATTTTGTAGAGACAAGGTCTCACTGTGTTGCCCATGCTAGTCTAGAGCTCCTGGGCTCAAGCGATCCTCCCACCTTGTCTTCTTAAAGTGTTTACATTACAGTACCTTGTAATTCCAGCATTTGTTGCTGACTATATGGCTCCTTCTGGTGCCTAGTCCAGAATTTTGACATATACTCCTTGAAGTCACAGCTTTACAATGCTTCTGTGCTATATTTGCACTGGTTAAAGAGATATTTACTATTTACTATATTCCAGGCACCTTTAAATATATTTGGGATGTATCAATAAATTAAGCAAAGATCCCTGACCACACCAAGTTTATATTCCAACAGGAGGCAACAGACTATACACGTCATAAAGAGCCAATTAGTTCATGTGCTAGAAGTTAATAAGTCCTGTGGACAATTGCAAAAGTACAACAGGAAAAAGATATTAGGAACACCCTATGTAATATCCTTGACAATGTGCAGTATTTCAAAAAGCCCTCAGGAAAGCCCACATTGAAAAAATGAGATTTGAATACAGAAATGAAATGAGAGGACCAAGCAGTTACCTGCTGAAGAAAGTTCCAGGCAGAGGAAGTATTTTATCAAAGACTCTCGGACACGGGTATAGCTCGGATGTCTGAGAAACAGCAGGGTTACCAGCATGGTTGTAATCAATTCAATGAGCAACAGATTAGCAGCTAAAACTAGGGAGGTAAAGGCATCCAGATAATGCAGGGCCATGTAAGGCAGTCTAAAGACATGAATCCATTGCCCATTTTGGCAGAAGAATAACATGACGAAGCAACTTTTAAAATGGTGATTCTGGTGGCTTTGTTGGGAATAGATTCCACAAGGGTAAGGCTGGACTTTAGAAGACCTACTAGAAAAACAGTAGCTGGCAAGAGGTTATAATGATTTAAAGTGGGGTGTGGGGTGAGTGGTGATGAGAAATAGTAGGAGTCTGGATTCTATTCTAAAAGATAGATGGCAGGACTCTGAGAGGGTTCCAGAAGAGAAATGTAACAAAGAACATTTGTTTCAGGGAGTGGATATTGCATAAAAAGAATAGCAGCTTTGTCATCTTAGCCAATTCTTGTCTATCCTAGTCTAGCATTCTGCCTGCCCCAAAACCCTAAGAGCAACACCTAAGTAATCTGGAGAAAATTGCTTTTATAGAATCAATGGTTCATTTTTAAAAACCTGCCCCTGATAGTTTTGCATTTTTTGTGAATATCCTGGGTCATGATGGTCTATGTCTACATTTGGACTTTAACAATTAATAACTGTGGGATCTTAGACTACTTATCAAGAATTTTAGAGCCTGCATTTCCTCCTTTGTATTCTAATGTGGATAATGATAGCATAATTCATAAGATTACTTTGAAAATTAAGTGATTGCTTTGAATGGTGTCTAGCTCTAATAAAACCTCAATTAATGTTTGTTTTTGTTGGTCTCAATATTATTAAAACAACTAAAAGAACCTAAGTGGGTAGGGGGGGAACACACGTGTTCTAAGTTAAACTTGTTTGATTATTTTTATAAGACCTTAGCTGAGCGTTTAAGGAGTCATCAATCACCTAGGTTCAAGTTGTGAGCTATCAATTGGAAGATAATATGGGAGACAGGCTCTCCAATATGCTGTTTTACTAAATAGAATTTTTTTATTTTCTTATTTTATTTGAATTAGTAATGTTTTTTAAAACTTTAATCTAGTTAACCAAATATCAGTATGGGCTTTTATATTAAAAATATAATATTATTGATGTGGTGCTTCATGAAAATATTCAGAGTAACATGAAAAATATCACATATCAAAGGAGAGGGCCCAAGATATCATTATTTAACAAGGGGTATGGGTAAAATTTGTTGAGAGGACAGGTTGTTTCTCCCACAATTTTTTTTTTCAAGAAAGAAAACATTAAAAATGGAAAAAAGAATAGAAACATGAATATCAGTTAAGGGTTGGCGGTTTGCAATGATATGAAATTAAGCTAGTAACTATTTAAAATATGATAATGGCAAATGAGATGGAGAAAGCAGGAGAGAGTTAAGAGTTATTTAAAAATTGAATCATGAGGACATAGAGAAAAGTTTGAACAAAGTGGTGAGAATGATGTAAGAGTCAGCGATAAATTTGATGTTTGATAAAGGAATACTAAGTCATTAGTCCAATGCCACACAATTTCTTCATTTGTCAGGTAAAGAATATATGTGCACAGAAAATACTGCCCTGTCTATAGTAAATGATCAAGAAATACGTATATGTATACATCTATATACATAATACATATGTGTGTATATGTGTATTATGAATCAGTATTATGTATATGTGTCTATGTACATGTATAGTGAATGTTCAAGTTATATACATATACACTTGCATGA
This sequence comes from Sapajus apella, assembly GCF_009761245.1. Lineage (NCBI taxonomy): Eukaryota > Metazoa > Chordata > Mammalia > Primates > Cebidae > Sapajus > Sapajus apella. Next base: position 7,043,985 of record NW_022436958.1, read on the forward strand.
TGTATATATGTATACATATATATGTATGTATATAGACATGTATGTATTTCTTGAGAATTTACTATAGACAGGGTAGTATTCAAAGCATTGGGGATACAGGGATGAACAAGTCCCCATTGTCCTGAACTTACCATTCAGTGTGGGCAGTAAAAGAAGAGAGATGTTGGGGGAACCTTACAAAGATGAAATGTAAGGTAACTGGAGAAATCCCCTAACTTTCAGTCAGACTGAAAGGGAACAGGTAGTAACTGTGGGGTAGCCCTGCTGGGCAGGGTAATTTTCCGTGCATGCCAGTCAGTGGCCAGAACATTCAGATCCTTGTGTTCCAAGTTAGGAATTTTGGTTGTATTTTGAAGACAAAGGGGAGCCACTGACTGTTCATGTGGAACAAGATTATAGATTCAGATCTCTTTACCTCTCTAAGACTTGGTTTGTCTGTGGAAAAAATAAAGACTACAGTGATCTCTGGAAGATTCTCTTCCAACTTTTTAATGCTGTCATACTCAAGTGATAAAAATGAAGCATCAGAATTAAGTGAACTGCCGGTAGTGGTAGCTCAGAAACTAAAACCAGTTTGGTGGAAATCCGTGCATCACTGGGTATGTCAATAACTTTGGTGGCCCCTCCTTTCCCCTCCTTTGTGAAATAAGTTCATGCTATTATAAAGTACAGTCAGTTCAGACAACTTTATAATAAATTTGCTGTAACATTCTTATCTTTTTCCTTTTCTCAAGTATGAAAGAGTACTATGTATATATTTTTTAAACTTCAGTTGCTAAAGTTTTTACTATAAAAATTAAGACTATATCAAAGTTATTTAAATGGATACATTTCTGATTACTCTCTAAACAAAACAAACTTTGTGGAACTTTTGACTCCATGAACCTGATTATTTGATAAGGAAATAAGTAATGTACTTCCGATTAGGTTATAGAGGACGGCAGACATTCTAACTTATCTCAAGTTGCTATTACAGATTTTGTTTATTTTTAGAATAAACAATCATGCTGTACCCCGCATGTTCCATGTTTTTGTAATGCTATAACAATTTGTCTGATTCAGCACATTTTTTAAAGCCAAGGAAACAGTCGGACAATTGTATTTAATTTTAAGTTATAGCCTTTAGGAAGAGAGAGAAGAGGAAAAAAGGATGTTTATAATCCTGAACACAAACTTAAATTATTAAATGTATGATAATAAGTTGCCAAATTAGAGAAACTTATGACAGCAGTCTTCTCTGAAAATGTATGTTCTTAAGAAAGACTGTGAACTAATTTTATTATATTTTTGATTTTGTGCCAAAGATGAACTGATAATTTAACATAAGCTAAGAAAGGGATTTTTGTTGTTGTTTAGTTTTGGTGAGGTTGAGCTGAGGAGACGTAAGGGGTTTAAAGGGTAAGTTAATGAATGACATATTTAGGAATTCATATTGAGCATTTTACCATTAAAAACTTGCTAAGGAGATCAAGAATAGTTTGTATATTTCATTTCATAACTCCTCACATCCAAAATCATATTCACTAGGTCCCTGGTGGCTTTCTCTTACTGAATCTGAGTATCATGCTTCAAAGATGCCTTTATGATAAGCAACGCTTTCCATTTGATAACATTCATTTGAAACTCCTTTTTGGGACTTTATGATGTTCAAAGAACACAAAGCATATTAAGATCTCTGCTTTTATTATTCATTGGCTCTCTTCCAACACCTTACTTCTCTCAGATTTTGTTAATATCTCCATTCTTAGTAAATCAACTCCCTTCTTGATTTTTAATTTTTATGAGAAAACATTTGAATTTCTAGTCCGAGTATGAGATTGTATCCTAATTGTTATTGTTTAAATTTAGTTTTTAGGAATGATTTATGAGTCCATTGTGATGATAGCTTCTTATAAACTAATTCAGTGGTTTTTAATTTTACTTAATTAGCTTTCAAATATTTGTTTTTTAAGAATTCAAGATTTCATTAAGATTGTATTTCTTTTGTGTTTGGGTTTTACCCTTACTGCCTTCCAAGTGATGGGCTCCTCAAATGAATTTAACTTCCTCCTAGGCTCTGTGCAATGTATTTTGTGTTTGAATTTTTTTTGAAATAATCATTTCTTCATTTGCTTTTTTAAATGCTTTAAACAGCCCCCATTTCTGTTTGTAAAGATTTGAAATTGTAATAGATGAGGGATATGCTTATTTAAGTTCACTAAAACAAGTGTCTAGGACCATGCATTTTGAAGAAAGGCAACTGCTTAAAGAGATTCTAAAAGAATAGAAAAGGTCAAAGAAACTTTTTTTTTTTTTTTGAGGGAGTGGATATTGTACGTACTAAAAAGAATAGCAGCTCTGTCATCTTAGCCTATTCTAGTCTATTCTAGTCTAGAATTCTGCCTGCCCAAAACCCTAAGGGCAATGCTTAAGTAGTCTGGAGAACATTGCTTTTATAGAATCACTGGTTCATTTTCAAAAACCTGCCCCTGTTGGTTTTGCATTTTTTGTGAATATCCCGGGTCATGATGGTCTATATATACATTTTGACTTTAACAATTAATAATTCTGGAATCTTAGACTGTTTATCAAGAATTTTAGAGCCTCCATTTCCTCCTTTGTATTCTAACGTGGATAATGATGGCATACTTCATAGGATTATTTTGAAAATTAAGTGATTACTTTGAATGGTGTCTGGCTCATAATGAAACCTCAATTAATATTTGTTTTTGTTGGTCTCAATATTATTAAAACAACTAAAAGAACCTAATTGGGTGGGGGGAACACACGTGTTCTAAGTTAAATTTGTTTGATTATTTTTATAAGACCATAGCTGAGTGTTTGAGGAGCCATCAATCACCTAGGTTCAAGTTGTGAGCTATCAATTGGAAGATAATATGGGAGGCAGGCTCTCCAATATGCTGTTTTACTAAATGGAATTTTTTCTTTTCTTATTGTATTTAAATTAGTAATGTTTTTCAAAACTTTAGTTAACCAAATATCAGTGTGGGCTCTTACATTAAAAATATAGTATCATTAATATTGTTCCTCATGAAAATATTCAGAATAGCCTGAAAAATGTCATACATCATAAAAGAGAGCCCCAAATATCTTATTTCACAAGGGGTATGGGTAAAAATAAATGTTAATAGGATAGAAATCTCATCTTCTTGCTATAATAATCCATTGAGATGATTAAATTTCTTTTTAAGAAATGAACATGCAGGGCATTCATCTTACAAGGCTGCAGTTTTTTTCCAGAGGAAATAACATTTAGAATTTCATTAAGATTGAATTAATACCAATTGTTAATACCAATTATTATGATAACAATGTAATTGTTAATACTCTATATCCAAATAAAGATGTAAAAGAAGAAAAACATCAATGAAAAATCAGTGATGGTCTGAAATAATTAGCAACCAGTGGCCCTAGGACTTTGTAATATGAAATATTTCTTCTCCTCCTTTTCTATTGCTACATGGCAGAGAACTATGTGAGCCTGTATTTATTACTGGTTGAGTTGTTTTGATGAATAATTTATTTAAGTAATTGCTATGACCAGGGAATTCAATGATATCACTCGTATATGAAGATATTAATCTTTTTGCCATGTTTTGTAGAAAATTATATTATTTTCCAGCTCCAGAGTACTCTGGCTCCATTTACAATTCATTGTTAGAGAATTATAATATCAATAACCTCTATTAAGAACTACTATTTTCTTTATTCTATTTCTATTACTATTATTAGGTCAAAATAGAATACAGTACATAGACAAATCTCTAAATTTAACATTTTATTTGAGAATCACAGGATTGCAATTTGGGGCACACATACAGACCAGGTAGTCATCAGTATGTCTAAATAACAACAACAAAAAAATACTGTGGTATTTATTTTAAAGAAATATTACATATCTTTTTGAAAGAAAACTCATTGGCATTAGAAAAGCTTTGGGGAGCTGGAAAGCTCTGATTGGTGAGTGAGGGTAGGTAAAACTAGTCTTAGAGTTATAGCATGTGTTTCAGCAAATACTAACTGAAACTGGTCTTAGGATTACAGCAGGTAGTTTCAGCAGCTGGGTTGGTGGAGAATTCAATTCTTGGAGCAGTGTTATGTGCCCTGAGTGCTTTTCTCCTCTGGCCTTTAGACTTGTTTTAGGTGAGTATGACAAGAATGGCCCAATTTGTATAATTGGCATTCACTCTCTTCTCTTCTTATAATGACTTCAATATTGATGTTGATGAAACTGAAACATCTTGAGTCTCTGGTTTCATATATTTCAGTGTTTTAATCCACCTAATGCCTCACTCATGATGGAATATGACAAAGCACTTTGTCTTCCTTATGTACTTACTGACTGTTAAGATATCAGGCACCTAGCTTTGATTCTGTTTTCCTTCTCTTCATTCCTTCTATCTCACTTTGTCTCCTGGATTCTTACTTCTTGGTGTGGAGCTGCAAATTCTGCTCTAGGGAAAAGGGAGGGAGCTAGACAAAGACATTCACACCAGGAGTCAAAAGTGGAGAGCACTTTAAGAGTCTGCTCCTCACAATTTCATTGAATATACTTAGGTACCACCTACCCCAGCCATACTCACATCCAATAGACTTTAAACTACTGGGCAGGGATGATGGGCAGAGACAATGTCTGTTTTGCCTTATCATGCTGTCTCTATCTCTGGCTTCTAGCAAAGCGTCTCATTAACTATTTTTGAAGAATTAATGAATGAAACATGGGAAAACTCTAATCTTCAGAAAAGAAGGATAATTTAATTAGGAACAGAAACAATATAAATAGAGCCCCTAGCAACAAGTATCAACTGTAAAGTTATTAAACCATTTGACTTTACTCAGCCTTGCTTTTCACCTCTGCTCTTCCATTCTGTTTCCAGAGACATCTCAGCTTCTACTTTCCTATTGCTTGTTAAGATACTCAGTTTTACTTTTTCCATCAGCTTTGTTCTGGGTGTGCTGTCTTGATCACAGCTTCTTGCTTGTCATCAGTGTTCTTGTTTATTTATTGAGCAGGACATTGGCTTAATTAGCTGTTCCCCTTTGGTTGAGCCACTCAGCCACGTTAAGCCTTACTTTTCTTTAATCTAAAATGGTAGAAAGAATATCTGCCCCAAAGTCGTGTTGTAAAAATTAAGTGATAATACAGGAAGTGAATGTGCCCATTTCCCAGCAAACATGCCTTAGTTTCCATCTCTTTTTCCTTAGCTGCTAGCTGTGCAGAAATGTTGCTCAACTATTTCTTCTGAACCAGATTTTTTATTGGCACAGGAGCCAATAATTTGATTCGCCAGGCCATTTTGAAGTGTTCTATGGGATTTTATAACTTCCAGACAGAAGTAATAGATTCATAGGTAATGGGGGTGGGGAAAGACGAAGGATGGCAAACAAGTAGGATCATCAGGGGAGCTGGTTCAAAGTCCAGATGGTCCTTTGTGTCCTTTGTATGAAGCTGTTGGAAATATACAATTTTGTAAGTGAATAAAGGCAAAAGAGAGATGCTAGCGTCAGATAATGAGGTAGGCAACTTCAAAATTTTTTCTTTGTAAACAGCCATATTGTACTTACACTTTTCAGATATAAAGTACTTTTGTAACTTCAGTAAATAAAACATTAATAAAACTCCGACACCTTGGCCGCAGTTATGGGATCAGTTATAAGTTCTTTTTTTCCTAAGAAGAACACATTTTACTCTTCGTGTAGTCCCTCGTTTCTTTCATATTTGGGTTATGAAAATGTCATCAGTATTTTCAAGCACAAGTTATTATTTCCTCCTGTGATACTGTGTTTGAACACGAGGTCTTTGATGTTTCTGTCAGATATACCCAGCAATCATCATAACTCATACTCTTGAATTTTTAATGTCACTCCACAAACAGAATTGTCAAGTTCTCTGTTCTTTAGTGAATGCACAAAAATGAAAGAAAAGTTTACTAAATAAGAAAAAAGGTTGAAATACTGAAATATTGCTCCTGATTTTTGTTTTGATCCCATTGAAAAGAAATGGGCAATACATGTTGCTATTTTTTTTTTCTTTGCTCTGTCTCACAGCCACTGTTTGCATCAGGTTTTTTAAAAAGAAAATGCCAAGGGGTAAATTTTTAATAGTTTCCACAGAAAGCATTATGAGCATAAAGATTCATATATTATCTTTAATATGCAACTCTAGGACAAATAGTTTTCTTTGATAAATTTTAGCATTCCTTCTTTTCAAAAGTTACAAAATAAAATAAAATAATAGTCAATGGCCCTTATCGTTCTTAACTATGGTGAATGTATCTGATTCATTTAGGCTCAAACTCCTTCCTTATTTCCTCCTTTTTATGCAAACATAATCTTACCAGTCTTAACGGAGGAGTCATAATAAGTTCCGTTCAGTACTCAGCACAGGGCCATTCATGCTTGTGGGAAGAATGGGTTTTGAATATACATCATGATAAACTTTGGTACATTAAATAAGTAATTACTTTGAAAATGGCTTTGTTTCTCCACACAATTTAACTTATTAATATAGCTCAGTTATCTGTTCAAATTAAGATAGGCTTCTGATCCTGATTCTGATATTTAATACAAAAACAATTCTTTACAAAACTTTGGTATTCATACTTTAAAATTTTGTTATTAATTTTACCTGTCATCAGAAATTTGATTATTTTACTTTATTTTATTCTGTAAACCAGACGATATGGGTTGGGTTAGGGTCTAACAGTGGACTATAAAGGAAGGAGTAGATGACAAAGCCATTTTGAGGAATAAACGGTAAAATTAATGACTCATGAGACTCAAAGAGAACAGGGAAATAACCTAATGCTGTCCAATACAGGTGTCTAAGACTACCTAACAGCAGAAAGAGTTGAGCTGATGAATAAATGTAAAGAAAAACATGAATGCTGTGTTTGACATATTGTGTTTTGGGCAGAGGTGGAACCAGAAAATAGGTCTTCTGACTTCCAACCAAAGACATTTCCCCATTATTTGATTAAGATCTTCCATGAAAAAAAAATGTCACTTTTGATTTACTTTAAACTTCCAGAAGACAAATTACTTAATATGCCTATCATTTTGACAGACACATCAAAATCTAACAAAATCATTAGATGATAAGCTTTTACATTTCCTTCCCCATGTATTAATTTTCAACTGTAAGGTTTAAGATCAATACCAGATATATTTAATGAGGGAGGGGAATCTAATGTTTAAAATAAGCTTACCTTGACAGGCACTGCGCTAGAAGCTTCATTTTATTTATCCATAGCCCTATAAAGCTGTAGATGAAATAACTGGTGCCCCACTCTCTACTGGTAGAAAGTTGTGGGATTGAAATTCAAGTCTCAGGTCCAGTAAAATCTTCCTTATCAGCTCTCAGCATGGATAGTTCTAAATGTATTGAAGCTGCTGGTGGAATAAAAACTAAAGGCAGCCCAGCATGATGGCTCACACCTGTTTTCCCAGCACTTTGGGAGGCCAAGATGGGTAGATCGCTTGAGATCAGGAGTTTGAGATCAGCCTGCCCAACATGATGAAAACCTGTCTCTACTAAAAATACAAGAATTAGCCAGGAGTGGTGGTGTGTGCCTGTAATCCCAGCTACTTGGGAGGCTGAGGCAGGAGAATCACTTTAACCCGGGAGGTGAAGGTTGCAGTGAGCCAAGATGGCACCACTGCACTCCAGCCTGGGTGCCATAGCAAGATTCTGTCTCAAAGATAAAATAAAGGCAATATTCATTTTTCCTCCTGAGCAAACAATACTATCTTTACTATCAACAATGTTTCCTAAATTCTAGTTAAACTAGGTACTACTAACTTAAGCACTTAGGGTGATGAAATGATAGTTCATTAGGTTTCACCTGGAGGGAAGTTAATCTGGCATGACCAGTATCTAACCCCTCCACTAAAGGGGTCACTAGTATTATTTTCATTGGTCTGGGGCCATCTGATCCAATGCATCATAGTAAAATCTCCTCAAGGCTAACACAAATTATGTTTTCTCTATATAAAAACCAACACAAAATATCTTGCCCTAGCTTTAGCTAAGAGTGAGGCTTCCTGATAAGTAGGTCATCCAGACTCTAGGGATATGTTTTACCCATGTTGGAGAACTGAAAGAACTACCCTGTCGTGGAGATGTGGGGTATTTGATGAGTGTAATAGATTATTCAAGTCTGATACTAGCAAATTCATTAATACTATGATGAGACCACGGTCACAGATGGAGAGATCGATCCTTCCCCCAGACACTAACACTGCTTTAAAGGGAAAATGATCTACTTGATTGTGTCTGAAATTTGCTTAGGTCATACGAATTTCACTTTAACAAGTACTGGTAGAGCTCCCATATGCCAGGTTCCATGTTAGGGCCCAGGCATGCAAAGAGAAACAGAACAAGGCCCTGCTTGTAAGAATTTCCAGTGACCTAGGGAAATCAGAAAGAAAATAATCTGGCCCTCTTTGCCAACAAGTCACATATGCATCTATAATAGGCATGAGAACTTGATGAAAAAAATGAAAAGAAGAAAGGCTCAGTCATATGTCAATAAGTTTTTCAGGAAAGCAGAAATATACAAAGCTGTATATTTGCAATAGTATAAAAATATATAGTACAAAAATAGTATAAACATACAAACCTTGTATATTTTCAATAGTACATTTTTTCTTAAGTATTTTTGTTATAATTGCAAAAGAGAAAAACTGAAACTATTTAGGCTGGTTCAAAAGTAATTGCTGTTTTTGCCATGGAAAATAATGACAAAAAACACAATTACTTTTTCACCAACGTATAATATTTCTGGGTAAAGAATGATGGAAAAACTTCAGATTATTGGTTTACAAAGACCAGTCTGAACAGATAAGAAGGGAAAGCAAGGTAAAGTTTGCTGCAGCCTGAAGTGACAAGCAGACATTGCTTCTGTTCATGCTGTGTTCTGACAATCCATGGAAGTCCTCAGAACCCAAATCACTGAAGCTCTAAGAAGAGCCTAGAATGCTAATGACTCTGGGAGGGAATATCCAAAGTTACTGCTGATTCAGCTGGAGAAAATAACACTAGTTGTCTCAAAATCGGAGAGTCTCTTCAAGTTGGAGGTTCTCCAAAATATAAAATGTTTCCTGCCACCAGGGAAAACATAATAAAGCAGCTCTAACACAGAAAGGGCTCGGAACTGGGCGTGGTGACTCACGTCTGTAATTCCAGCACTTTGGAGGCTGATGCGGGGGAATTATCTGAGGTCAGGAGTTCGAGAGCAGCCTGGCCAACATGGCAAAACCCCATCTCTACTAAAAATACAAAAAATTAGCCAAGTGTAGTGGTACATGCTGTAATCCCAGCTACTCGGGAGGCTGAGGCAGGAGAATCACTTGAACCTAGGAAGTGGAGGCTGCAGTGAGGCAAGATCTGCCACTACACTCCAGCCTAGTGACAGAGCATGACTCCATCTCTTAAAAAAAAAAAAAAAAAAAAATAAGAAGGGGAACTATGGAGTAGAAAGGCCCCTGTGTCATTTCCCATAATATTTTTCACATTTTTGGGTTTTTTTTTACTGTGTATATTTAAGGTCTGTAACATGACGTATGGGATACATATAAGCAATAAAATGGTCGCTATAGTGAAGCAGATTAACATATCCATCATCATACTGTTACCTATTTTTTTTTCTAGCAGGAACAGTAAAAATCTACTCATTTAACATGAATACTAAATATAGAAATACAGTACAATTTTAATACCTGTAGTCTTCATGCTGTACATTTGATCTCTAGACTTGTTCATCCTGCATGTCTGCTACTTTGTGTTCTCTGGCCTACCTGTCCACATTTTCTTCCATCACGCCTGTCTTTGGTAACCAATGCTTTGTTCTCTATCTCTGTATATTTGATTTTTTTTTATTCCATTGATAAGTGAGATCATGCAATTTTTCCATGTCTGGCTTTTTTCTTTCTTTTTTTACTATTAATTTTTTAGAGACAAAGTCTCACTATGTTGTCCAGGCTGGAGTATGCTGGCTATTCACAGGTGCTGTCACAGCACAATGCAGCCTTGAACTCCCAGGCTCAAGTGACCCTCCCACCTCAGCCTCCCATGTAGCTGGGACTACTAGTGTGTGCCACCACACCTGGCTCCGGCTTATTTCACTTAGCATAATGTACTCCAGGCTCACCCATGTTGTGGTAAGTGACAAGACCTTGTTCTTTTTTAGGGCTAAATAATCTCTCTCTTTCTGTGTGTGTGTGTGTGTGTGTGTGTGTGTGTGTGTGTGTGTGTGTGTGTGTTTTCATATTTTCTTTTCCACTCATCTGTTGATGGATGCTTAGGTTGATTCCATATCTTTGCTGTTTTGAATATGCTGCAGTGAACATGGGAGTGCAGATATTTTTACAAGGTGCTGATTCTGTTTCCTTTGGGTGTATGTCCAGAGGAGGAAATGTTGGGTCTTATGGTAGATTATTTTTAATTTCTAGAAATTTGATAATTTTAAAGAAAAGTTGCATATATACATATCATCAGGCCGTGAACTTAAATAATCAAATAATTCTATTTTCTTTGTTTTTATCTATCTGAATTTAATTCTATCATGAACCCACACTTCTTACTTGCAGGAAATTTGGTCTTGTAACTCTGAATCCATACAGTTTTCCAATTAGGGGACATGACAACACAAGATTTAATATTGGATGGAGAAACAGGAACAGATTCAAAACTGGACCATCAGGTGTTTTGTGTGTTTGTTTTTGGTTTGGTTAGAGACAGGGTCTGGCTCTGTCACCCAGGCTGGAGTGCAGTGGATCATGGATTACTGTAACCTTGAGTTCCTGGACTAAAGTGATTCTCCCACCTTAGTCTTCCAAGTAGGTGGGACTAAAGCTGTGTGACACCGTTCCTGGTTTTTTTTTTTTTTTTTTTTTTTTTTTTTAAGAGATAAGTCTTGCTGTGTTGTGGAGGCCAGTCTTAAACTCTGGCTTCAAGCAATCCTTCTGTCTTGGCCTCTCAATAGATGATAAGTTTTCTCATAAGATTTAGTGCTTTTCTGGAAAAAATCATTAGACACCAGTTCTGAAGCTAAATATTAAGTATGCCTAAACATTTAGTAAACTTAATGGAAAAGGTCTGCATAATTCACTTAAAGTCAAATAGTACAAAAATAAAAATAAAAATTCTAATGGAAAAAGAGGGTGTGGGGAAATCAAATCACCTATCCTATATGCATATTGGAGGTGGAGTGGACAGACCAGGGGCATTATGCAAAATGCTCTGGAGCCAAGTAGAGTGAATCAGTGCGTGGTAATTATTCAGTGTCAAGGCATACAACTGAAAATATGATCAGTATGTAAATGCTGGATATTTCATGACTCATGACCTGATAAAGATCATATGTGTGTCCTTAAATGTCCTTAAATATTAGATGTAAGCTTGGATATTTGTTTATGTTTATGTAAATGATATTCCTTCTTTCTTCCTGGGTTTTTGTTCCTCCTTTATTTTGTTCTGTTTATGGAGATGAAGTTCCACATTAGGGAAATCAGGATCAGGGAACTATAAACAGATTTGTGAGCTTATAGATGAGACTATCCAAAACATTTCCCCTCAAATTAAGACGGTATCTTTTGAGATACACTGGAATCAGTGATGTCAGCTTGGAAGCTCAGATTTTCCTAGCAATGAATAGTGCAGCTTAAACAGAATGTCAATTTCAACAGTGCAATTCATTGATAGGTTCTTTGAATTTAACTCAGTGGCTCGAGTTGAGCTTGGAGTAATGCCAGAGGCATGTCTTTGCCCTAAGTATAGTCTATTTCCTCACATTTGAAACATATTCTTTTCTCCTTTTCTTTTTTCTTCTGGAATATTCAAAATCTGTCCTTTAGCTAGTAGTCTAAACAAAAACCAATTCTAGAATATAGTTTTCTCTTAAAGTTCATCCTGTTAAAATATTTTAGCAAGTTACCATTTAAAATAAAGCTTGCCCTGAGGTTTTGAAAAGTGAAAGTGGATGTCTCTACAGATAAAGTATCAAGTTTATTACCATCATGTAAAATTTTATAGTCAGTGATTATTTCCTTTGGAATAAGATTTATGTACTTCACCTCTGAGGCAAGACCTCATATTCATCCATATTTCAAATTCTGTTTTTCACATAGATGCACATTTCAATATGTAATTTAGGAAACAATTTGGTTATCTCTAAAAGGATTATACAATTATTTCTTTCCTGTACACAATGTAGCTTGAGAATTTTCTGAGTGGATATGGATTGTATAAATTGTTGCCAGAAAAGTCTCAAATACTTTATGTCTACCGTCTAAATCAGTTCTTAATAATTTTCCAAGTAAAAATCCATTATGATTAACTTGACATCTCATATAAACAATTGTGTCATAATTTTTTTCTCCTGGTTTACCACAACTGATGTAGTTCAGTTATATGAACTGCTATTTATATTAGACATGAGAAAGGTTCTGACTTGTGTTCTAACCATGCCAAAAAGAAAATTAGAACTTTTGATAATTATGACTTTATGATTTAGCTCATTTGTTTTTTATTTATATAACATCACCTTTTATTTTACATTCAGAGGGTGTCTATGAAGGCTTATTAACCTGGGTATATTGTGTTATGTTGAGATTTGGGGTCCTACTGATGCTGCCACCTAGGTAATGGGCATAGTACCAGTAGTTTTGTAATTCTTGATCCCCTCCCTCTCTCCTTGCTTTAGTAGTCCTCAGTGTTTATTGTTATCATCCTTATGTCCACATTCCCATCTTTGTGTCCATGCTTAGCCCCTGCTTATCAGTGAGAATGTGTGATATTTGGTTTTCTGTTGCTGTATTAATTTGCTTAGTATAATGGCTTCTAGTCAAATCCATGTTGCTGGAAAGGACATGATTTTATTCCTTATTATGGCTGTATAGTATCCCATTGCATACATGTGCCATATCTGTTTTATCCAATCCACCATTGATGGGTGCCTCAGTTGATTCCATGTCTTTGCTGTTTTGAGTAGTGCTATAATGAACATATGAGTGCATGTGTCTTTTTGGTAAAGTAATTTATTTTATTTTGGATATATACCCAGTAATGGGATTGCTGGTTGAATGGTAAAGGTAAGTTATTGGAGAAATATCTAAACTGCTTTCCACATGTCTGAAAAAATTTACATTACCACCAACAGTGTGTAAGTGTTCTCTTTTCTTCATAAGTTCACCAACATTGGTTGCTTTTTTACCTTTTCATAGTAGCCATTCTGACTGGTGTAAGACAGTATATCATTGTGGTTCTGATTTGCATCTTTCTGAGTGATGCTGAGCATTTTTCATATGTTTGTTGACCAATTGTATGTCTTCTTTTCAGAAGCATCTCTTCGTGTCTTTTGCCCATATTTTAATTGGGTTGTTCTTTCTTCTTCAATTGCTTAAGTTCCCTTTAGATTCTGGATATTAGAACTTTGTCAGATGCATAGTTTGTAAATATTTTCTCCCATTCTGTAGGTTGTCTGTTTACTCTGTTGATAGCTTATTTTGCAGTGCAGAAGCTCTTTCATTTAATTAGGTCTCACTTGTCTATTTTTGTTTTTGTCACAATTGCTTTTGGCGAGGCATTCACAGATTTTTTTGCCAAAGGTGATATCCCTAATGGTATTTCTTAGGTTTTCTTCTAAAACTTTTATAGTTTTAGGTCTTACATTTAAGTCTTTAATCCATCTTGAGTTAATTTTTGTATATGGTAAAAGATAGAAGTCCAGTTTTATTCTTCTGCATATTGACAGCCAGTTATGGCAACACCATTTATTGAATAATGGTGTCTTTTTCCAATTGCTTGTTTTTGTCAACTTTGTCAAAGATCAGATGGCTGTTTGTGTGCAGCTTTATTTTTGGATTCTCTATCTTGTCCCATTGATCTATATGTCTGTTTTGTACCAGTACCATGCCATTTTGATTACTGTAGCCTTAAAGTGTAGTTTGAAGTCAAGTCATGTGATGCCACCAGCTTTGTTATTTCTTCTTAGGACTGCTTTGTCTATTTGGGCTCTTTTTTGGTTCCATATATATTTTAGAATAGTTTTTTCTAGTTCTGTGAAAAATAATGTTGGTAGATTGATATAGGAATAGTGTTGAATCTGTAGATTGCTTTGAACAGGATAGCCATTTTAGCAATATTGATTCTTCCTGTCCATGAGCAGGGAATGTTCTTCCATTTGTGTCATCTCTGATTTCTTTTGGCTGAGCTTTATAGTTCTCCTTGTAATGATCATCTACCTCCTTGTTTAGATGTATTCCTGGGTATTTAATTTATGTTTTTTCAGCTATTGTAAATAGGATTGTATTCTTTATTTGGCTTTCAGCTTGATTGTTGTTGATGTGTAGAAATGCTATTTTTTTTTTAACATTGATTTTGTGGCCTGAAACTTTATTGAAGTTGGTTATCAGTTCCAGGGCCTTTTTGGCAGATTCTTTAGGGTGTTCTAGGTATAGGAGGATATCATCAGTGAAGAGAGATAATTTGACTTCTTCTTTTCCTATTTGAATGATTTTTATTTATTCCTCTTGCCTGATTGCTATGTCTAGAACTTTCAGTAATATGTTCAACAGCAGTGGTTAAAGTGGTTATTTTTGTCTTGTTCCACTCTTAGAAAAAAGGCTTTCAATTTTTCCCTGTTCAATTTGATATAAGCTGTGGGTTTGGCATCTATGACCTTTATGTTATTGAGATGTATTGCTTCTATAGCCAATTTGTTGAGAATATTTATCATGAAGTATGTTGAATTTTATTAATTTTTTTTCAGCTCCTTTTGAAATGACCATATGGTTTTTCTCCTAGATTGTGTTCATGTGATTATCACATTTACTAATTTGTGTATGTTGAACCATCCTTGCATCTTTGGGGTGAATGCACTTGATCATGATGAATAATCTTTTTAATGTGTTGTTGAAATTGAGTTTCTATTATATTGTTAAGGATTTCAGCAACTGTGTTCATCAGGGTTATTGCCCAGTAGTTTTCTTTTTCTGTTGCTGTGTCCTTAGCTGCTGTTGATATCAGGTAATGCTGACCTCATGGAATGAATTTGAAAGTATTCCCTCCTCTTCAATGTTTGAAATTGTTTGAGTAAAATTGATATGGGTTCTTCTTTAAGTGTTTGGTAGAATTTATTAGTGAATATCCATCAGGTCTTTGGCTTTTCTTTGATGGGGGACTTTATTATTGCTTCAGTCTTCTTATTGTTTCTTCATAGTTCAATCCTGGTAGGTTGTGTGTGTCCAGGAATTTATTAATTTCTTCTAGGTTTTTCAATTTGTTGCAGATAGCTGTTAATAGTAGTCTGTAATGATCTTTTGTATTTCTGTGGTATCAGTTGTAATGTTTCCTTTTTAGTTTGTGATTTTATTTATTTGAGTCTTCTTTCTTAGTCCAGCTAAAGGTTTGTCAATTTTATCTTTACAAAAAACTCACAGCATTTAAAAAAATTATTTGCTTTATTCTCAATTTTATTTATTTCTATTCTGATCTTTATTCTTTCATTCCTTCTACTAATTTTGAGTTTGGTTTGTTCTTACTTTTCTAGTTCCCTGAAGTGCATCAGTAGGTTTTTCTATTGGAAATCTTTCTACTTTTTCGATGTAGGCACTTACTGCCATAAGCTTTCCTCTTGTACTGATTTTGCTGTATCCCATAAATTCTAGTGTGTTGTGTTTCCATTTTCATTTGTTTCAAGAAATTTTAAATTTCCTTCTTACTGTCTTCATTGACCCACTTGTAGTTCAGGAGCATGCTGCTTAATTTCCATATATTTGTACTGTTTCCAAAGTTCCTTTGGTAACTCATTTCTGGTTTTTTTCCCTTATGATCGGAAAAGATACTTGATATAATTGCAACGTTTAAAAATTTGTTGAGACTTGTTCTGTGGCCTAAGTATATCCTGGAGAATGTTCCATGTGCTGATGAGAAAAATGTGTATGCTAAAGCAGTTGAATGAAGCATTCTGTGTCTGTTAGGTCCATTTGGTAGACTATAGTTTAACTTTGATATTTCTTTGTTGATTTTCTGAGTGGACTATTTCTAGGTTCCTTTCAATCTTGTACTGTTACTAAAAAGATGCACTACTATAACTATACATAATTTGCTTCATACTTATTTAAACACTTCTGGAGATTAAATTTCCCACAGTGAATTTCCTAGGTCAATAATGTTTGTCTTTATAACTTTGGAAGCTATTGCTCGTTTGTTTTCACAAAGGTGCATCACATTACATTCCCAAGGTAATATATGGGAGTTAGCCTTTTCCCATAGTCACACCAATAGGGTACATAATCAGACTTTTGTATTTTTGCCAATCTGAGAGGTGAACAATGGTAACACAATGTAGTTTTAATTTATATCCATATTTTAGTAATTGAAGAGATTTTCTTTTTAACTTTTAAGAACAATTTGTTTTTCTTTTCTATAAATGATCTATTCATATCCTTTGGCCATTTTTATTAGATTTTTATTTTTGCTTTATTGATCTTCATATACTCTTATACTAGAAAGATTAATCCTTTGTAATATGATCTGCAGAGGATTTTTAAAAAGTATATTTGTGCTTGATTGGACTTTCTCTTCTGATTCATTGGTCTATAGAAATGATCCTGAGTTTCTCTAGCTTTATTAAGATAATGAATTATATATTAATTGTTTTGGTAACAAAGTGCCATATTGTTTTCCTTTTGGAGTTTTACAATATTTTAATATCTTGTCAAAATACTTCACTTCGTTGTTCTTGGTTTTTAGAGATTTCTTAATATTATTTGTTTTCCCAAATGACATTAGAAACAGCTTTTCTGTTTCCCAAATGAAAACCTATTTTTACTGGTGTATTGGGCCTTTCTCACATTGCTGTAAAGAAATACCTGATACTGGGTAATTTTCAAAGAAAAGAGGTTTAATTGGCTCATGGTTCTGTAGGCTGTATAGAAAGCATGGTGCTGGAATCTGCCTGGCTTTTGTAGAAGCCTTGGAAAACTTAAAATCATGGCAGAAGGCAAATGGGGGGTGGGCACCTCATGTGGCAAGAGCAAGAGAGAAAAAGGAAGGAGATGCTACACATTTTTAAATGACCAGATCTCACAAGACTCACTTACTTTTGCAAGGATAGGACCAAGATGGATGGTGCTAAACCATTCATGAGAAATCCACCCCCATGAGCCAGTCACCTTCCACCAGGCCCCACCTTCGACACTGGGAATTACATATCAACATGATATTTGGGCAGGGACACATATACAAATTATATCAACGGAGATAATATTAAATTTATGCATCAATTTAAGGATAATTGATGTTTTTCTTGATATCGAATATTATTCAAGTATTTTTGTTATTTAGGAATGTAGATCTCGAACTTTTTTTGGTAATGTATCTGTAGGAATTTTAGATTTCAGATACTTATTTCTTACATTAATTTTGCACCAGACTATCATACTAACCTATCTTTATATCCATATTAGGCATAAAATTATGTAACTTGAAAGTATAGTAGTAATAACTTATGTCTTCTTTCCAATTTTTATATCTACAAAATCACAGTATTAATGAGAGTAACTTTGTGGTTGTTAAATCTGAGTTTGACTTTCAGGCTGAGATTGCTGTATTTCAATACATTAAGTATATTTCTACCATTGTTTTCTTTAGATTTTTAAAGACAAGAATAATTTGAGATTGTTATCTATAAGATTTAAGTAGTTAATCTTATGATTTTTTTTCCTTTAGCTAACAAAATGAATTGTATATTAATAAATTTGCTAATATAGAGCCATTTTTGCTCTATGTGAATGCTACGATTCATAATGTGTTATTATTTAGTATGCTGTGAGAATCTGTTTGTAGTATTTTATGATTTTTGTATTAATATTAAGATTGACTATTTTATATGTACAATTCTAACCTAGTTTAATATTAATATTATAATAACATCACAAATCGTGATAGTATCTCCCATACCTTTTTTTGATTTGGTTTTTGTTTTCTATGCACTAAATTAGTTTAAATAGCATTGGAATTATCTACTGAAAAGTGTTGATAGATTTTCCCCATGAGATCACCTTCTTTTCTGATTTTAGATGTTTGAGCTTTTTCTCTATTTCTATTAAAATCTGTTGGTTTCCATTTTTGTTCCTTCCCAAGATTAGGTTGAATAAGTAATATTCTCCCAGAAAATTATTCATTTGATCCAGATTTGCAAATTAATTTAAGCAATGCCTGTCTTATGATGTGCTTATTTTTTCCCTATTTTGTGAATACCCCTCTGCATATGTTTTTCTTTTCATAGCTACACCTTCTTGATTAATTGGTATTTCTCTCCCTCACCACAACAAACTTTTATGTATCAATGTAACCATCATTTTCTGTTTTCTAGCTATTGATTTCAGCTTTGTCCTTTGTTAATTGCATACTACTGCTTTATTTTAGACTCTTTTTGTGTACTTTTATAATACTTTTTAGTCTTATTATCGATTTATTTGCTTTCTTTCTAATTTTTATATTGAGCTACAATTTAAAGCTATGAATTGTTCTCTCTGCACTGTTTTTGCAATTTCCCAAAAGTCTCGATCAGGAACTTTTTAAAATCATTCATATAAAGGAAATTTTACCAATTCAGTTTGTATTTCTCTTTATCCTAAAAGTAATTTCAGATAAATTTACTTTTAACTTGCTAGATAATTGAGCCTTTTCATTTTCTGAGTTTTTTATTGATTATTAGTCCTATTGGATTTTACTCAGATACTATGGTCAGCAATATATACATTTTGGAAATATTAAAGATTTTGTGTAGTTACAGGAAACATTTTATGAGCATTTCTTTTGAAAGCTATAATCTTTACTTCAAGTCACAGCATTAAACATTTATGTTAGATTTACCGTCTTAATCGATATATTTGTCCACTTGATTGATCATGGACTTAGAGAAGTTAATAAAACTTCTGTCACAGGATATTTGTCTCCTTTACAGTCTCTGTAATGTCTGCTTTATGAGTGTTGGTATTGTGTTATGTTATGAACAGCAATTCTTAACTGTTTTGTTTTTATTGTGAATTTGTCGAATTATTGAGGAAACTATCAGGTGATGACAGATTAGGTTAGAGGAAGAGGAAAGCTCCTGAATCTATCATTGTTCAAGGAACAAAACTAATAGAATAAAGGAAAAGAAAAATTCAACTTAAAACCTTAAATATCAGAATAACTACTAACTAAAAAATAATGAGTAAAAAAGCAAATCATCTCATGTTGACTTTTTAAAAAACCATTAGAAATAGAAAATATGACATTAAAAGACATTGACTTAAGAAATAGAAAATAAAATATGACATTAAAATAGAAAATAGAAAATATGACATTAAAAGGCATCGACTTAAGATCAGACATATTTGTCAAAATAAATATCAACAGGTTTAATTCACGTATTGAAAGATAAAGTTACCGGATTATACTACAAAGCAGAGACTCAATTAAAATAAATAACTCAGAAAAAATAGAATAAAAGGATGACGAAAAGTATAAATAGAAAATGAAAAATAAAGCAAGATGCAATCTTTATATATGACAAGGTGGAATTCAGACCAAAAATATTAAGTGATAAGAAGGATACTTTTATCAATAATTTTAACTTTCTTCATATTTACCTTGTATTCTTAGATCTGATTATACTTGTTTTACCTGAACTGTCAAGTTTAAATTGTAGATAAGTGAGTAAAACTACGTTAACCCCCCTATTTGTTCAGTTGTTTATTTTTACACTTTCATATAGCATTTCCTCTTTACTGTTACCTTAATGTCCACATTTGTTTAGTCTCAGTCCTATAATTAAATACATTCAATAGTCACAGTATGTCATTTTGTCATAGCTTCACCAGCCATCTCTTGGCTGACTTAAATTCTTTTTCAGGTAATGAAGAATTCATGGGAAAAATATTAGCAGAACACTTGCTTGATCAGTAACAGTAAAACTTATACAATTCTACATAGTGAAACATAGCATTCATGTATCATGTTTTTTTTTTCTCTCAGCATTGAACATGTATTTCTACATTAGCCTCGTCATTGAATGGTTGCATTTGATAAATTTGAAGCCAGTCTGACATTTCTTTCTTTATTCTGACTTAACCTTTTTAGAGTGGAACTCCAATTTTTCTCTATCCTTAAAATCCAATAATTTTAATAGACAGTAAACAAAATTGACCATTCTGAGTTAATTCCTCCCACCTAACTCAGAGGATGGTGTGTACGTGCGTGTGTGCGTGTGTGTGTGTGTGTATTTGATTATGTTTTAGGTTTTGGGGTACATGTGAAGAACATGCAAGATTGTTGCAAAGGTACATACATGGCAATGTGGTTTGCTGCATTCCACTCCATCACCTATATCTGGCATTTCTCCCCATGTTACCCGTCCCCAACTCCCCAGCCCCCGCTGTCCCTCCCCTAGTTCCCACCCCCCACAACTGACCGCAGTGCGTGATGCTCCCCTCCCTGTGTCCATGTGTTGTATTTTTTCAATGTAGATTCAGATCGTTTTTATTTCATCAAAGTTGTCTTGAATCATAACTTTAAGAAAATTTATTTTATGATCTTCTTCTTTGGAAACTCATTTGGATTATGATAAAACTTATTTATCTGTTTACTAAATTTGTCATTTTCTATCTAAATGATTTTAAATATATCTTTTTGTTTATTTTTTCTCACAACTCTTTTTTATCCTTGCTAGTTTTTCCACAGTATCCTGCCTTTCTTGCAGTTTTTCAAATCTTTGTTCCTTTCTTTTATGTGCTTTATTTTTCTTTTCTAATTCTTCCCAGATATATCCATTCTACTGCTACATTTTTACTTGCCTTTTTCCAAACTCATGTAATAATATTTCATTAAGCTTCTGTTTTTTTCTTGAGTTATTCATTTTCATTACATTTCTCATCCACTTTCAGGCAATCTTTTCCTGATGCATATTTTTCATCTGTTTGTAGATTTCTCCAATTTTTCATGGAAAATCTTTGTGTTAGTGCTATATTCAGTTCTTTTTTCATTGTTCGCTGATCGTGTTGAAATTTCCCTGATTAGCAGTTTGGGGGAGTTAAGGGAGAAAGGATATTGTAACCCTTCATTTGTTCACTATTTCCATCTCTTAGGGCTCCTGTTGATTCTTTATATGGATGTGCTTCATTTTTCTGCAGGATACATAATGTAACTGCTGCTCTAAAAATGGCCCTGCTCTCTTGTATCTATACGCATAATTGTATCAAGGGTATAGCTTTTGAAATTCAAATTGGGCACCTTGTCTTTTCTTTAGAGAATTTTATTTTTATTATTTTTTTTTAAACTGGAACTTCAGTAGATATTCCATCACTTGAGCTTTTACCATTTTGTTCTGATTATTTTCAGTTCCCCCTATGCAGATTCCACCCAGTATCATCATTATAGGCAGAAGAACGAGTGGGGACAAAAAGGGAGGATTATTAGATTCTCATAATGAATTACTTGAAATGAGACAATAAAGATTAGAAATAAGGTTTGAAAGGTATGCCTTGGCTGGTACACTATGAATTTTAATAAGTTAATAAGAACTGTATGGTATTTTTAAGTGATGGGTTTTAAAAAATTAATCATTTTGCACAATTAATTAGACTCTGCTAATTAATTCTATAAAACTATATGCAAAATGCATGAAATAAGATATTTTTGAAATTAAAATAAATTTGGACTAATAAAGAGGAGATAAAATGATAATTAGAGACTTTCTTTGATGTAACAATATGTGATCTTTAAGAAAAATCTGAAAAACATAAGAATAAAGCATAAATTTAAATATTTAACATTTTGGCCATAGTTAAATATAAATGCATACATTTTATTGTTTTAAAACTAGAATCACACTCCAAATATTGTGATCGCCATTTCAATCTTTTTGTGTATATATTATTTTAAATAGGGTTTTTATAATGGCTGCAGCGTACTCCTTCATATGCCATGGTGTAATTTGTTTATATCAGTTCTCCATTACAAGATATTTAGGTGGTTTTGACGCAGATAATTGTATTGTGTTAATTGTCCTAATGAAGCAGGATATCCTCCTGACCCCTTGCGGAACTCGTGATAGGGGTGACTCGTTTGCTCAGCCCGCTGTCTCAACTCCTTACGAGCGAACGAGTACAGGACGGGAGCTGAAATGATTGAGTGCCGGAATTGGCTGGCCACTTTGGCGCTGGTAGGATCAAACCCCACTCACTCAGACCTTCAGCGTTCCGCCCCTCGTGGGAGGGAACGCGCAGGTGAGCCGGTGTGGGAACTGGCCCGATGCTTCAGAACCGGCAGGAGTGAAGACCCTGCAGGCCCCACAGCAGAGTCCAGGCGGGGGTGCCTGCGACTCTCAAAGCCCCAGAGGGCATGTTACAGTGCCCTTTTAGCTCTGCTGTCCTCAGTAGGCTTGTGTTAACAGCTCAGTGGGGCCTCTGCCTTTTCACAAGAGGCGGCTGCCTTCCATCAGTGAGGGCAAAGGGCCAGTGTGACAGCCTTTCATGCCTACATTGATGGCTCCCAAGCTCTTGTCTGGTGTCTAGGAAAAATGAGGTCATGCAAACAAATTGAAGGATGGTAAACGTGGGGAATTTTGTTTTCGGTGAAAGTGGCTCTCAGCGGGAAGGGGAGCTGAGAAGGGGATGGGATGGGTAGGTAGCCTTCCCCTGAAGTCTGGCTGTCTCTAGCCAGATTATTCTCTAAAGTTATGCTGCCAAGCTGTCCCTTGGAAGTCAAGGTACTTCTCTCCGATGTCCAGCTGTATCCTGTCTACTGGCTGAGTCTGGGATTTATATAGGCACAGGATGGGGTGGTTTAGGAAAAGGCAACGTTTGAGTGAGAAAACAGGATAGAATTTCTCACTTTGGACTGTGATTTCTGGCTCTTTGGCTTGAGGGTGGGGATTCCTTGGGGACCCACTCTTTTCTACTTAGATTTTCTCTGCCCACTTTCCCCATCACTAGTATACAAATCTTGGCGTACTTCAAATAGGGTAATCCAAACAGTGTAACCCAATTTAGATAAATTGGAAGGAGTAAAATTTCTGGGACAGAAAACAATGCATATTTTCCATATATCTTCTTAAATTGTCCTCCAGAAATATTTTAGTACTTTATTATCATTATTCAACAAGTGGCTGATTTCCTTTTCATTGAATCTTTAATAAAAATATTTACAATAATTTTTTAATCATTTTGCATGTTTGATACATAAAATATGGTGTCATCTTTACATTATAGTGTGAAACATTAGTGACAGTGGGGTGTTTTTGTTTGTTTTGTTTGCTTTTCCTGGATTCATGGGACATGGACGTTTTTCCTTTATAAGCCGTGTCCATGCTCTGTGGCTAGGTCGCTGTTGGTACATTGTCCTTTTTCTTGGTAAAACCTCTTAGTGTAAAGACTCTTTGGTATGGGACAAATATCACTCCTCTTCTCCATCTCTAGTTTGTCTTCCAATTTTGTCCATCTTTTTAATACAGAATTTAAATGTTTATAAATCTGTTGGTATATTCTTTTGAATCTTCTTCTGTTTTATACTTAGAATTTTCTCTTTTGAAAATCATGAGAATATAAATATATTTTTTCACTTTTGCATTTTGGAAATGTCATAAGAGGTCATAATTGTGACATGATCTGAGGACTGTTTCTGTATTTACTGTCCTAACTCATTTGTCTCACTGATTAGTTTTATCAGAATCATTCTTATTCATGTACTGCATTTTATAATCTGCTATATTATCATATAAAGAATATAAGCCACTATTATAAGATAATATAGCATATTCCTCTCTAAACTTTTCTATTTCAAAATCTGTTATGTTCACCCATATAGTCTATATAAATTTTAAAACATTTTGTCATGTCCCAAAAAATAGTGCTTTAGAATTTTTATTTAGACATCGCTAAAACTAAAATATTATTTACAGATAATTAATTTACCGTAAATAAATATTTACAATAATTCAGTAAATTTAAAACTATGCTATGATTTAAAAAAATTATTTTTAAAAAGATAATGGTCATTGATTTCCAGTTATTTCCTGCCAGAACTCTCCATTTCAAATTCACTCTCTTTCTAAATTTTTTATATTTTTGTCTAAATTGGTTTGTAGTCTTTTTCATCTAATATATACACATGTATATGATTTTTCCTGTATATTTTGTATTTTATATCTGACTGATTTCACATTCTTTAAAACAATAGGAAAGCAACCAATTTCTTTAGAAAATTATTTTTAAAATTTTCAACAATTATATGGGTTTTGGGGGTACATTTCTCTTTAGAGATTCTATTGTGAAAATATCATATTGTTTTACCTTTTGAGCTTTTAGCTTAATTTTAAAATAGAAAGTTACTTAATATTTTTGTTCATTTTATTTTAAATAAAAAGTGGTCATTAACTATAACTGTTAAGTTGATAATCCACACAAAAATAAAATAACTAATCATATAGATAGGTAGATTTTTATCCTCATTCTTAACATTATAAATATTAATCACCTTATGATACCATATAGCATTTTATCTGCTGAAGTATTTGATGACTTATATCACAAATAGCTTTATAATGCAGGCCCCAGATTTCTAAATTTGTAGTATTTATTTTTATAGATCAAAATATTATGTCCAGGCACGGTGGCTCATACCTGCAATCCCAGCACTTTGGGAGGCCAAGGCTGATGAATCACTTGTGCTCAGGAGTTTCAGACCAGCCTGGTAAACATGGCGAAACGCTGTCTCTACTAAAAAGACAAAAAGTAGCCAGGCATGGTGATGCATGCCTGTAGTCTCGGCTACTTGAAAGGCTAAGGCACACGAATCACTTGAATCCAAGAGGCAGAGATTGCAGTGAGCTGAGATCATGCCACTGTACTCTACTCTAGGCAACAGAGTGAGACTCCATTCAAAAAAAAAAAAAAATCTAATGTTTTTATTTATATTTTAGATTAGTGGGATGGTTTGGCCATGAACTCAGCACCAGATTTAAGATGGATAACAGTAAGTATATTTATTTTGCCTAATAAGTCATTTTATTTTAACTTTATTTCAATTTTCATCTGTCTTTATATTATGTGTAATGTGCATGCCCCAGGGAGAGTGCACTTCGAAAATGTCACTGAGAACTCTCAAATAAGAAATGACATATCCAGAGTTTAAGACTAAAAATTTATAGATTTTAGCATGATCTTGAGTTTATCCCTTAGTAGGGGGGTAAAAGAAAAAGAAGTCCATGTTAAGGGTCATGTGGCTTGGCCAGATGCCATCAACACGGAGTGCCCGAAACGTTGGGCACAGAGGACAGGAGGGAATTTGCAGCTTGGAGTCAGATGTAGAAAGACTTGGGTGTTAATCACACTGTGCTGCTTAATAGTTTTTTGATCCTGCACAAGTTATATCATCTTGTATGGTTTTTTCTTTCCCACTTACCTAATGTGAATAATAAAATCTATTTAAAAATTTGGTTTTAGGGTTAGTCAAGTTCAAAACAATAAGCAAGCAGGACATAGCAGTGCCTTAATAAATAGTCATTTCATTCCTCTTTTTCCAAAATATTTTCCTTTTGTGGCTTTAGCCGTGTGCCAAAGAGTATAGCAATTCCTGTGAGCAGTTAACCCCAGCAGACAGAAATGAAACTCTACCATGCATCGTTGCTTTTTCCTGAGTGACCCTATTTCCCAACCATATGGGATACAGAAAGATCATAAATGCTTTGAGGGTTCAACATAAACTTGATCCTTCAGATTGCTTTAAATCCTGAGATATTGTTTTAAATTTTTCATTTTTTATTGATTTTTTAATTTTTATTTTTTGAAACTGGGTCTAGCTCTGTCAACTAGGCTGGAGTACAGTGGTGCAATCATGCTCAGTTCAGCCTTGATATCACTGGCTCAAGCAATCTTCCCGCCTTTTCCTCCTAAGTAGCTGGGACTATAGGTGTGCACCACCATGACTGCCTTATTGTTATTATTATATCTAGTAGAGATGAGGTCTCACTATGCTGCCCAAGCTGGCCTGAGATATATATATATATATATATATATATTTGAGATGGAGTCTTGCTGTGTCGCCCAGGCTGGAGGGTAGTGGCATGATCTTTGCTCACTGCAACCTCCACCTCCTGGGTTCAAGCAATTATCTGCCTCAGCCTGCCGAGTAGCTAGGATTATAGGCACCCACCACCACAACTAATTTTTGTATTTTTAGAAGAGACGGCGTTTCACCATCTTGGCCAGGCGATCTTGAAGTCCTGACCTCGTGACCTACCCTCCTTGGCCTCCCAAAGTGCTGGGATTACAGGCCTGAGCCACCACACCCAGCCCTAAAATAATATTTTGTCTATACAGATGCTCTTTGACTTACAATGAGATTATTTCCTGATAAGCCTATCACAAGCTGCAGCTATCTTAGGTAAACAATGCATTTAATACACTTAATCTATGGAACATAATAGCTTAGCCTAGCCTACCTTAAAACACACTCAAAACACTTACATTAGCCTAGAGTTAAGCAAAACAATCTAACACAAATCCTATTTTATGATAAAGCATTGACTATATTATATGATGTATTGAATACTATACTAAAAGTGAAAAACGGAATGGGCGTATGGCTACTCAGAGTATGGCTTCTACTGAAGATGTACCACTTTTGTATCACTGTAAAATTGGACAATTTTTAGTCAAATTATTAAGTCAGGACCCATTGGTGTTCAGATTTGCAGCAACCAAATTGCAAGACTTGATATTCCAGTCCAGTAAGGATACCTGTGTTTTACTTTGGCTGTTAAAATAATTAGATGTTATTGTGCCGGTTATTTAAATTATTTGAGATGGGTTTTCTTATTTGGAAATAGAGGAATTGAATTTGATCAGGGGTAGCAAACTTTTTCTGTGAAGGACCAGACAGGAAATATTTTAAGCTTTCTGTGCTACACAGTTTCTGTGGCAAATACTCAACTCCACCATTGTGGTGGTAAAGCAGCCATAGATTATACATACGTGAAAGATTGTGGCTATGTTTTCACAGAGCTGTGTTTTAAAAAAACAGGGCTGGGCATGATGACTCACACCTGTAATCCCAGCACTTTGGGAGGCAAGGCAGATGGATCAATTGATCATAGGAGTTGGGGACTAGCCTGGGTGACATAGTGAGAGCTCCTCTCTACAAAAACTACAAAAATTAGCCAGGAGTGGTGGCATGCACTTGTAGTCCCAGCTACTTGAGAGCCTGTGGTAGGAAGATCACCTAAGCCTGGGAAGGTCAAGGCTGCAGTGAGGCAAGATTGAGTCACTGCACTCTGGCCTGGGCGACAGAGTGATACTCTGTCTCAAAAACATAAACAAACTAGTGGGTCAAATTTGGCCCACAGGCCATATGGCCATATGTATTAGTGTGCTTTCACACTGCTGTAAAGATACCACCTCAGACTGGGTAATTTATAAAAGGAAGAGTTTTAATTGATGCACAGTTCCACATGGCTGAGGAAGCCTCAGGAAACCTACAATCATGGCAGAAGGCAAAGGGAAAGTAAGGCACATCTGAGGTTGTGGCAGGTGAGAGACAGAGAGAGAGAGAGAGAGAGAAAGAGAGAGAGAGAGAGGGGGCTTAGGGAAAACTGCTTTTTTTTAAAACTATCAGATCTTTTGAGAACTCCTTCATTATCATGAGAACAGCATGGGGGAAACAACCACCATGATCCAATCAACCTCACATCAGGTCCCTTCCTGACATATGGGGATTACAATTCAAGATGAGATTTGTGTGGGGACACAGAGCCAAGCCATATCACCATGATTTGCTTAATATTGGATTTGATGACTATATAAAGAGTCATCATGTTTTAACATTCTTTTAGTCAGTCATAGTGTTATCTCTGACTAGCCATCTTAACCCTATTGAATTTAACTTGCTACTGTTCATTCGACTTAATTAGGAGAGTATCTGCTATTAATTTACCTTTTTCATATGTTATACTTAGGCAGATCTTTTTTTTAAAGCCCCCTCTGTTGTGTGTGTGTGTGTGTGTGTGTGTGTGTGTGTGTGTGTGTGTGTGTTTTCTAACAGAAACCACTTGACCTAACAATCCTAGAGCTAAAAGTCACCTTCATAGGTCATTTCATTCATATTTCTGCCTTCGGGTGACATTACAATTACATGTCACTCCAAACTGATGCTCTCTCTCATTGACATGGTTTCATAACAGGAAAGCAAAGGTTGAGCAGAACAAGAAATTCTGGGTTGGGAATAGGAAGGCAGAGAAAGATGGGATCCAGAGAAACTTCCAGAAGAGGTCATTTTTACTTTGGGCCTAAGATTTCTGGTGTTCTACTAAGAAGGTGGGGACAAGGGAGGTGGGAATTGCTGGTTAAGGGGAAATAACGATATTTTAGCTCCATGGAGTTTATCTTAAATATCTCAGAAATCCTACCCAGAAATAAAAGTTTAAATCTTGCTCTTTCATTCTCTAGTACTTTAGTAATTTTATGGACACTTTTAAAGTTACCCTCTTTGATAATGACATGATATTACTTTCTCAGAACTGCAGTTAATCCCTGGGGTCTGTGGATTCCGAGTTTCAAATCCTCCCATGTTGTTGGTCTCTTCCTTACATGCTAGTTTAGAGGTAAGTGATGTATGTTTCAACCTTCCCACATAGTTGCCTTTTTTCCTGATCTGACTGTGAAAGTTTGTAGTACTTTCTCTGCTACACAGGAAGATGATACATGTGCACTGTGCATGAACAAGGGAAAGAAGGCAGCATTCCCCTTTAGGACAGTGATGTTGTGGTGGGGGTCTCCCTTCATTCATGTCACCAGCTGCCAGCACAATGCTTGGCACTTTATTGGCACACAGTAAATATTAAATGGAACTCTTTGGGGGAAATACATTATTTTACTCCACTTAGAATCTGTTTAAACATGAATAAGTTATTTAACCTTCTTTTAGTCTCTCTGTATACTAAATAAGCACGAAATATTTAGTTCTTTATAAATTCACTTATTCAACATAAATTTATTGAGAAAATATTGCGTGCCTGATGTAATTACTGGGGACTGTGCTGCTTCTAGCTCATTGTAGATGAATGAATTGACCAAGTGCCACTTGACAAAGCTAGGAAAGACTTACTTGAAGGAAAACTAATGAATAATCAGAGTAAACCAAAGATTAAACAAGGTTGTCTCATGACGTAGGATGGTTTTATGATTTTTCTTTTATTTTTTAATTGGGACTTCTATGACATTATGTCGATTTATAGTCTTCACTATCACTGACTCAACATTTTCCTTTAAATTAATTTCTATTTTTATTTAGGTAAATTTAGTCTTACGCTGAAATGACAGATATACATAACAAGAAAATGAAATTGTGACTCCTTAGATACTATTATTTATGATTAGACTAAATGCAGTCAAGCAAAAATATGTAGGTAATTATATAGTATATAATTAATAATAATGTGAATATATATTAAGTAAATATATATTTTGTATACATTTATTTATTTATTTATTTAATTTATTTGAGACGAAATTTCACTCTGTTGCTCAGTCTGGAGTGCAATGGCGTGATCTTGGCTGACTGAAACCTCCACCTCTTGAGTTCAAGTGAATCTCCTGTCTCAGCCTCTGGAGTAGCTGGGATTACAGGCATGCACCAGCGCACCTGGCTAATTTTGTATTTTTAGTAGAGACTGGGTTTCTCCATGTTGGTCAGGCTGGTCTCGAACTCCTGACCTCAGATGGTCCGTCTGCCTTGGCCTCCCAAAGTGCTGGGATTACAAGTGTGAGCTTCTGCACCTGGCCTGTATACATATATTTAAGCAAAATATATTTTAAGTAAATGTGTGTATATATTTCTAATAGAGGTTTTATAAAGAACTATTCGAAAAAGGATTTGACATTTTTCATATCTCTTTCTAAAATCATGTAGTTTATGATATGTTAGCAAAAACTTATAGAGGACTCCAGCATCAAAT
The DNA here is from genome assembly GCF_009761245.1 of Sapajus apella. Classification (NCBI taxonomy): domain Eukaryota; kingdom Metazoa; phylum Chordata; class Mammalia; order Primates; family Cebidae; genus Sapajus; species Sapajus apella. Next base: position 7,073,987 of record NW_022436958.1, read on the forward strand.
GAGTGACAGGATGAAGATTCAAAATTCCTTCTAATAAAATGGCATAATTCTGTGAACACGTGTAGCAGTTTCTCATTCTGGCCACTGGATGGCAGCATCAAGTTCCTCTGTTTTTATTAAATTCACCACTGGATAGTGATAATTACCTCATTTCATTCCATCCCAATTTAAAGCGCACCCACTCAGTTTAACCACTAGATGGAGCTTGTGCTGTTTTGACTTCATGGCAGCATTTTTTTCCTGGAAAATAGACACAGTAACGAGATTTTTCAGTCAGTGATATATATTTTTGAAAGTTTCTTTGAGTAAAAACCTGCTTAGTAAATCAGATAATGATATTTGAGTTGTTTTTGTAATATCCATTCATAGAAATATTTTGTTTCAACATTTTAAAACAAAATTAAGTTTCTGCATTCGTTCCAAGTTTGTATCTGGTAGAAGATATGTAATAATATCAGAAGCACCATGACATACCTTAGGAAGAGCTTGTACCTCAAGTAATTTCTTCTGAAGGACCATGTCTTTGCAAATAACTTATCAGACGTACCTGGAAATTTCCTTTTAGACATCCTCACTTTGGCGTACTTTCTGCAGTGGGTTGGCTTATCTAGTAGTATTCAGCCTTCTGCTGTGGGGAAAAAGGCACATTCTTATTTTTCCTACCACTGTTTTCCTACCACATTGTATTAAGGGTCACCTAGACAAAGTTTTTATTTTCAATTATAATCTGAGGACTGATTTTGTTTTTCTTTTTCATATCTAAACTTAACCTCAGCCTCCTGAGTAGTTGGGACTGTAGATCTACACTACCATGCCGGGCTAATTTTTGTACTTTTTGTTACCCAGTTAATATCTAAACTTAAAACCCTAAAAGCCACAAGAAGAAGCATATGCATGTCTCTGGAGCTTTTAATTCACTTAGAATTTCTCTCGAGCCTCTTACTGCTCATTCACTGCCAAGACTATGTTCTAACCAAAATTCTTTAGTTAATCAAGCCTTATTTTGGTAAAAGTGTTTTTCAAAATTATTTCCAACTGTAAAGTGCAAAATATTTAAATGACAAACTAATGCATCGAATTGCTTCCCGTTCTCTGTTAAAACATCCTATTTTCTAGACATTTATGGGCTTCTGATGTAAGCATCCATGAATTAACAATGTTTCCATTAATAATTACCTTATCTTCCTTTAAATTTTATTTATGTATATTTAGAGATGGGGTCTCGCTCTGTCATTCAGGCTGGAGTGCAGCGGCACAATCATAGCTTACCATGGCCTCAGACTACTGGGGTTCCAGTGATCCTACTGCCTCTGCCTCCTGAGTAGCTGGGACTACAGGTCTGCGCCACAACACGTGGCTGATTATTATTTCTTTATTTTATTTCTTTTCTTTTTTTTTTTTTTTTTGAGACAGGGACACCCTCTGTCACCCCTAGAGTGCAGTGACGGGATCTCAGCTCACTGCAACCTCCACCTCCTGGGCTTAGTTGATCTTCCCACCTCAGCCTCCACAGTAGCTGGGACTGCAAGAGTGCATCAACACGCCCAGTGAATTTTTGTATTTTTTGTAGAGACAGTATTTCACCATGTTCCCCAGCCCAATCTTGAACTACTGGCCTCAAGCGATCCTCTCCACCTCGGCCTCCTTAGTAGCTAGGACTACAGGGCATGCCACTGCACCCAGCTTATTTTTTCATCATTTTAGAGATGAGGTCTGGCTATTTTGTCCATGCTGGGCTGGAACTGCTGGCCTCAAGTGATTCTCCTGCCTCAGCCTACTGAGCAGTTGGGATAACAGACGTGAACCACTACACTCAGCCACCCTATCTTTTTAAACAAGTTTATTCCATTGTAGAAGATATGTGGTTGAAGTTTGAATAAATGAAAGAAGTAAACGCATGCATCAAACTGCCTCTTTGTTGTCTCTACTTTTCTTTTGAGAAATATTTAACATAGTCAAATATGAACTGGAGGAGAGTTTTTATACTTAAGGATTAATTGTATATAAATAAGACCTTAGATTTTTAATACAATGACTTTTAAAAAATATATTAATATGGATTTTTATAAAAGCATGTGTATATGGTTGATTTATATTAAAATAGCATGTTATAATCAGTTTCAAACTGTCCTTTTATTTATATTTTTGGATCTGAATCATTTATATAATAATTCTTAAAATATTATGGATGAAGGGATGGGGCCTGAGGCCGGGAAGCTGGAGGCAAGTGCTCTCTCCTTCACTGGACACTAAGTATGGCCTCACACAAGCAATGAGTCATTTTGAATGTATTTGCCTTATTTTTTAATGTAAGATATTTGGACAAGATTATTTCAGAAGTCTCCTCAATTTTCAAATTACTTAAATGTAAACAATACATATATTTTGAAGGTTCATATCTATATATAGCAATAGGTAGACAAGTTTTAGCCCCTTTGAGTATTCTGACTTCGTAATGAAATAAATAGCTTCAAAATACAAAATCAGAGCAGTCAATTAAAATACATGCTGAGTCAGAAGACTCAACAAAGAAATGTACTGTATGTTTCCTTTCAGAGTTACTAGGGAGCCAGTTTTAAGAATTTAAGAGAAAAATATGACTATTGAAAACATCACACTAAACTTATTTTTCCCGTTAAAACTTATCTGGCTTCTCTAGTTTCATGTTCATTTAGTCAGTAAGAAAAAATAATGCAAGTAGTTGAAACTCTGCCAAGAATTATCTTTTAAGCTGAACATTTTTCAAACTACAATTTTCGTTTCTTTCTAATTTTAAAAAATTATTCTTTTTCAATAGTGAACACATAAAATGTATGAGAAACAAAAAAGCAAATAGAATATTTATGTTACTTCCCTATTATTCTCTCTCAGTATTTTTATGTGAGGCTCAGAATAGACTTTTACCCTGTGTGAGATGAATTTAAAAGTGCCTCAGAATGCAGTTGCCCTTATTGTGGTTGTAATGGGGAAAATATGTTTTATATTTTAAAATTACTTTATTATTAAAGAGTGACAACATTCTCCAGTATATTAAGATGCAAGCTATTCGTCATACCAGAAAAACTTGGTTTCTAGTTATCCAGAGAAAGCTGTAAGAGCAACACCTCCAAGCCCCTTCAAAAACTAAATGCAAGTAACATTCCTCAAAGTTTTGCTAACCTATGAATACAAATAAACTATCATTAAATGTGATACCTCATGCATTGATTGCCCCTATGTACACAGTAGGGCACCCATAGCAGAACCACAAAATTTCCTAGAATATTATTAAACTCCAGAGAGAATCTTGGAAAGATTTCTCACATAGTTTTTTATTCAAACCTCACAGCAAAACCAGCTGTGGTCTGTGCCTTGCCTGTCCCTGTTCCCCTGGGAGAATTTTGATTCTTGGCCCTTGACCCAAAACTTGGTCATGTCCCCTTGAGTCCTCATTATGCCAAGTCTACCTACATTTTATTTTGCCCAAGAAAATGAAGAGATGCCTCCTACCAAATTCTGTGTCATCTAAGTTGTCTGAGTCTTGGAGCAGTGTTATCGGCAGTCCAGATCTTGGAGGCTTATGAAACCAACATGTCAGCCTACACGTGAGCTGTCACTGTAGGCTTCAGACATTGTCTGGGAGGTGTGGATGAAGAGAGAGGCAGGCGCTATTCTGTTCTGTTTCTCCTCTCTTGCTTAGATATTATTTACCTTCATTACAGTTCCCATCCTCTCCTTCAGCCAATCCGTAGCCTCCATGCAGTATAGTTCCAGGAACTCTGTGGCTGAGTGAGTTTTATTAGAGTGCCTTCCTACACATGCCATGTGTACATACAGGAATAACTGTTTTCATAGACTTGATAAAGTCTTGATATCACCAAGTGACCCTAGCTTTGCTCTTGATATCTTTGCTTATGACACAGAAAAGGAACATTAAGTGGCAGGCCAGTGCATCACACTCTGCAGTTCATTCCGTTCTTATACATAGGATATATTTTTACACTCTACTTGACCTTAAGAGAGAAGCCAGAAAAGCACATCTGTTCTGACCCCTAATATTCCAGCACCAGTTGCTGCGTGCCCTTGTCACTCGTCTTAATATACGACATCTCAGGCAGCAAATGGCAGTATTTTCACACCAGTGCTAGAGTTTAGGAGGGGGAAAATGACACAAATGCTTCAATAAAAATAAATGCATTATCTAATGTTATTTGCTTCCCTCGCTGAGAAAACTTAGCGTTGTTATTTTACTGCTTGTTTTCTTACTGTTAAGCTGGGAGAGATTTAGGAGTCAGTAAAACAGTTTTAAATATTACTAGAAACACAGCTTTCCACATCTGAACATTTAGATCATTTTGCACTTTTTGTGGGACAAACTTTACATCAAAGTAGAAAGGCCTTCTTATGATTCCAAAAAGTGGTTTTGGAGAAAAGCTTACATTGTATGCTATTTAAATGCATTTATTAAGGTATGTTTTACTGGATTATACTAAGTTAATTTAAAATAATTGTGAAGGTATGCTCCCGGATGAAACTGAGGGTCAGGCTGCTGTTTCTCGTGGCCTAATAACGAGATGCAGATGAACGGCGGAGGAAGAGAGTTTTTATTTCTGTAACCAGTTACAGGGAGAAGGCCTGGAAATTATCACCAGACCAACTCAAAATTATAGATTTCCAGAGCTTGTATACCGTCTAAGTTATATATCTACGTGTAAGTGTTCATTCTTCTGAAGACATAAGTGATTAACTTATTTTAATCTATAACTAAGGTTTGAGTCCTGAAGATCTTTCTCTGGAGCCTCAGTGAATTTACTTAATCTAAATGGGTCCAGGTGCTGGAGTGATTACCCTTATTTTGTCTCCTGCTAAATCACTGAGGCTTGAGGAGTTCCTTTAGAACTTCAGTAAACTTGTTTGTGGAGGCCTGGGGAGCTTCTTCAGACCCAATATAAAACTTGTTTAATCCTAAATGAGTCCTGTTAAGAATTTCTTCATTATTTTGTTATGCTTTAAGGCCCAGGAAAGGCCTAGGCAAAACTCTTGATGGGCTTTCCTTACATCCCAGCCTTTGTATCAGGGCACTGGCTTTTTAAGTTTTTAATATTTAACTTAATCGCTCAGTCAGTACTAAAACAGTTGTGATGGAAGCCTGTGTTAGTGAGACCTGGCCTGCCACAGGTACCTGATGTTAACTTACACTTTCTTCCTTTGCAAGAATTATTTACGTGACATTTGTACAATTTTTCCATCATGGAAAATTTACCTTCATTGTTTAACGGCAAAGCATTTAAAAGAAATTAATATTTTTTTTTTTTTTTACAAAAAACGATTGTGTAAAAGGAGGTATTTATCGGAAAGGTCAAATATGGGCATTTTCTTTCTTATGCATGATTTACTCTTAACTTTTGCTTCTTTGTAAATCAATAAGACACTTTAATCTGATTGTTTCTCATTCCACAGATCTTTAAGCAAGCGACAATGAAGGCATTGCGAAAGAAATCTATTTTGCTAACTGGCTATCTGGAATACCTGATCAAGCATAAGTATGGCAAAGATAAAGCAGCAACCCAGAAACCGGTTGTGAACATAATTACTCCATCCCATATAGAGGAACGGGGCTGCCAGCTAACAATAACATTTTCTGTTCCAAACAAAGATGTTTTCCGAGAACTAGAAAAAAGAGGTGTGGCTGTAAGTACATCTCTTGCTTTGCTACTAGATTTTGTCTATGGGCTCTGTGTTGGGGATAAAATTTGGATTCTTTGGTTTATTCATTGTTGTTGCCATGTGATTTCACATCAGTCCATGAATTAAGGATAAATTAAGTGCCAAATAAGCCCTCAGCACTGTGCTAACTGAAGGCATAGAGATCTGTCATTTCTGATAGAAGATACCACAAACTTGGGTTATAGGAATAGTTCTTCATGACTTACTCATTCTTTTCATAACAGTTTGCAGAAAGGAAAGCATTACTATTTCATTGTAATTAATCAGGACATTGTTTTCACTAGGCTGTGCTATAATTCATTTATTGAATGAATAGAATTAAAGATCATACCAATTTATTGAAGGGTTAAAAAAAGAAAGTCTTATTTAGTTGCTTGATCAAATTAAGTTATTTTCAACCTTGTCACTTAAGTCGAAAAAGATACATATACACTTCTCAGGAGTGGTAACACTGCAAGAAATATTTTTTTTTTTTTTAAGAAAAAATTACCCTGGTAAAATAGGAATAATTTTTTCCAACCCTTCACCCTATATGATCTTCTCAGTCTCTTGAAGAGAATTAAGTAAATGTGAACCAGTAATTTCAGGGAAAAAAGAGAATGTATCTACTTCCAATGATAATGTAATTAAGGCACTGGCTGGCTCATGTTTACCTCCAAACATGTAGGAGACGTTTCCCCCAGATGCTGGAGGCACTAGTCAGAAGATCAGGATTCTAAATCAACCAATGCCATTGTCAAGCTCTGTCCTCCTGGGAAAGTTCATTGGGATCTACTTGCTTGAAATTTTCATCTGTATTTGGGGTTTAAAATTAATTACCTCTAAGGGTTGTGATTGGATTGAAAGGGACAGCACACATAAACTATCTACTATATTGTCTAGCCTATAGCAAGTGTTTTTGAAGTTAACCGTAGTGATCTCCAGGCATGTCAAAGTATCTGGTGCTACTTCAAGACCTATCAGCATTCCCAGGAATGTAGCCCACTTCTTACCTGCAAGATTAAAGATTAGAGAATTAAGTTCAAGGATGATATACTAAAACTCTCCAGACCCCAATGGGGTTTTCATTCATTTAAATTGATCCAAAGTTTCCATCCCTCCAAGGGGTCCCTACAAGAAAAAAAGAAAAAGAAAACACACTATATATGATCTATTAAATGTTTAAGGAAGATAGCTGCTGAATAGATTTCAGAATTTATCTTGGCTACTCATGCACCAATCCATTATTATTTCTTAAATTATTATCAAGAGAAGTTTCATAAGCCATAGAAAATGATGAGTTCATGTCCTTTGCAGGGACACGGTTGTAGCTGGAAACCATCATTCTCAGCAAACTGACACAAGAACAGAAAACCAAACACCACATGTTCTCATTCATAAGTGAGAGTTGAACAATGAGAACACATGGACACAGGGAGAGGAGCATCACACACAGGGACCTGTCAGGGGGTCAGGGGATAGGGGAATGATAGCATTAGGAGAAATACTTAAGAAAAAAAACACCGTGTTTTATTTAAACATTTTGCTTATATATTAATTTTTAGGGAAATCATTATGAAAGTGCTTTACATAAGTTTATCTCGAATGCAGATTTTCAATGTGTGAAAAACACAACATTATCGTGTCTTTATTTTTTCCCCCACAGTGTGACAAGCGGAATCCAAATGGCATTCGAGTGGCTCCAGTCCCTCTCTACAATTCTTTCCATGATGTTTATAGATTTATCGATCTGCTCACCTCTATACTTGATTCTGCAGAAACAACAAATTAGCAGTGTTTTCTAGAACAACCTAAGCAATTTATACTGAAAGCTACTGTGGTTATTTCAGTATTATTCAATTTTTAATTATTGAAAGTATGTCACTGTATTGATGACATGTAACTAACAATAAATCATTACCTTACAGAAAATCTGATACAATTTGTCAGAGTCTGTGACACTGAGGAGTTCACAGGACTGCCTAGTTGCTTGGTGTTTGTGGGACCAAAGACTGTGTTGGTTCAATTATGATGTATACAGTCTCAATAAGCTGTCACATTTCATGGTCATTGAAATGTTTTACGTTGGCTTAATTTCCGGCTTAACTGACAACTTCATAATGTGTGTGCAATTCTTGTGCCCATTTTGAAAATATTACTTTAGTTTCAATTTATCAAAGAGTTTCTTTGACGCATTGTAGTTGAACAGTCTGATACATACATATATATATATATATATATATATATATAATTTTGAAATGTTACATCCAATTCCAATCTAAGGAAAAGAGAATATATTTCCTGGGATAGTGCCTTTCAAATATTTTTGGGGGACAATCCACATTGCTCCTGCTGATCTCAAATGTCAGAAACCAATGTTTATGTATATAGATGCCAAATAGCATTGATTCTAAGATTTTTTTTGTCATATTTTAACCTCTTTGAAAGAGGAAACATCTTTTTTTTTTTTTGGTGTGTGTGTGTGTGTGTGTGTGTGTGTGTGTGTGCGAGCAACATGGCTATTTATTCACCTGGGTGCAGGTGGGCTAAGGCCGATAAGGGCGTTAGCAAAGGGCAGTGGGATAGGAGTTGGCTTTATAGGTTTGGAAAGTTTTTTGGGGGGTGGGGGTGTTGTAGAGTAAGTTCAGTTACAGTGGTGGTGGTTAGGGGCAAGGAGTATACATGACCACAAGTTCAGTTACAATGGCAGGGTTAGGTGAGAGGTATTTACATTATCATAAGAACAGTTAAGATGGCAGGGTTGGGTGAGGGGCTTGTGGGGAGAACTATGATGGGCAATTAGGGACAATGGCGAACGAGGGGTGGGAGACATCAGCCGAGGCACGCAGGACTTCAGACTTTCAGGCTCCAGGCTTGCAGATGGAGACCTGACATACCTGTCCTTTTACATGGGGAGAAAGAATTAGAGAAGAGGGAGTGATAACAGGTTTTAGGGGGTGGGGGCGAAGTTTCTCAAGGCTTCTTTGAGCGGCATATGGGACGGGGTGGAAACCTAAAAATGGGAAAGAATTTAGACTGCTGGGAGATTTTGGGGAAAGGGCTAATATTGTGGGGTTGTTAGAAGGAACATTTGTCGTATTGACTGATTAGTTATCGCTTGCATACAATTTTGTAGGAATTGAGAGATTAATTGGAAAAACACAGGGTTTAAATAAGAGAAGGAGAAAGACAGCATTAGAGAAAGTTAACTGAGTGGAGGGAGAGCTTTTGTTTTTATGGTGTATGAGGAAGCCTGTGGTATACATAAGCAACCACTCACTTTTATTAACAAGATTGGGTTTGAACAGAGAACAGGAGCCAGATTAGGAGCGAAATATCAGCTGTAATTGCCTGGAGGAAATGTGTGAACTGGCAACTTAAACAAAAGCAGGGCATGTAAAAGTAAATGAGTACAGTGAATTTGAGCACAGACAGACAGAAAATAATAGAAACAGACTTTTTGAGGTGTGGTTTAAGTAGTAAGGGCAACTGCATGCAGGTGGAGAAGGCGAGGGGCTGAGCGTAAGGGTGTGAGGTGTAAAGAGAAAGATTTGGAGGTTGTGAGAGCTAGAGGGCAAATGGGGCATAGCCTGTGGTTTTGAGGGATTCTAAGAGTATTAGGGCGGCAGCTGCTGCTGCGCGTTGTCACGAGGGCCAGCCCAGGACTGTGAGGTTAAGTTGTTTGGATAAAAAGGCTACAGGCCATGGGCCTGGCTCCTGTGTGAGAATCCCTACTGCACAGCCCTGGATTTTAGCAGTATTTAATGACAAAGTGTTGACACCTGTTGGAGAGAGCTAGGGAGGGAGCAGTTTTTAGAACTGTTTTTTAAAGAGCGAAAGGAGGAGTGAGGAAAGGATTTAGGATGAGTAGAGTTGGGTAAGGATTTTTAGTGAGTTCAGACAATGGCTTAGAATAGCAAAACCTGTTATCCAGAGGTGAAAGTAGCAACCACACCCAGGAAGGAGAGAAGCTGTTGTTTGGTGGATGGGTTGGGGTTTGGGAAATTTACTGGATACAGTTCGCAGGGAGAGCGCATGTGTGCTGGTGAAAGATTAAAACAGATGGGTAAGAAATTTGGGCTTTGGAAGGGGATACACGATACCCCTTTGAGTGTAGATGCTGAAGAAGCAGGAGGGTGAATTAAAAGGCCGTGTTGCAATTAAGGGTGATAACAGGCTTTACTTTTAAAGCCTGTTGTGGGATGGGGTACTGGGGTTGGGCAGGGTAAGGGTGGTAAGGTTTTAAGGTGTTGATGAGGGATGAGTGACTTACAGCAACGGTTGGGAAGGTGATGTTTTATACCCTAGGGTTAAGGTTGGGGAACATAAGGGGAGCTATTGAGGGAGGTATGGGTTTGGGGAGGAGGGCAGCAATTAGGTGTGTCTGTAGCCCAGGAACAGTTAAGGAGGCAGACAATTTCGCTAGGATATTTTGGCCTAACGGGGAACTGGACAGGTGGGGATGATTAGGAAAGAATGGCGAAAGGAGTGCCGACCTAATTGACATCAGACTTGGGGAGTTTTGAGCGGCCTGGAGGGCTTGCCATCAATTCCCGCAATAGTTATGGAGGCTAAGGAGACAGGTGCCTGAAAAGAAGGCAGCGTGGAGTGGGCGGCCTCTGTGTTGATTAAGAAGGGGATGGGCTTACCCTCCGCCATAAGAGTTACCTGAAGTTTGGCATCTGTGATGGTCGAGGGGGCTTCAGAGTTACTAGGGCAGTGTTAGTTTTCAGCCACCAAGCTGAGGACTGGAGCTTCAGGAGGTCTGGGAGCAGCGACGTGAGTCGGACAGTTGACTTTCTGTGGGGGCCCTGCACAGATGGGGCAGGGCTTAGGAGAAATCCTGGGCTGCGGGCATTTCTTGGCCCAGTGGCCATGTCTCTGACACTTGAAGCAAGGTCCAGGACGGGCAGCCGGACGCGCTGCGGTCTGGGTGCTCCGAAGTCTCTGTGAGCTGGTGGTGTGGCTGCGGCTTGTCTTATGGAAGAGGTAAGCATCTGTAGTTCTGAGATGCGCTGCCGCCCGGCAGATTTTTCCCTATTATTGAATACCTTGAAGGTGAGGTTGCTTAATTCCTGTAGTGGGGTTTGAGAGCCAGATTTTAATGTCTATACGGTTTTGAAATGTTGGGGTTGAGCCAGCGATAAAATGCATATTAAGCATTTTTTAGGGGTGAGAGTAGAAGTAAAGATGACATTTAAGTTTCTCCAGGTGAGATTATAGGACTGGGTTAAGTATTGGAGGATTTGATGAAAAGAAGTTTAACCGGTGGCCAATTTGGAAAGATTGAATAAAGGAAAAGGAATGTGCACCTTAACTGGCTCCAGCCACCTCTGGAAGGGGGAATTGCTGGGGAGGGGCAGAGGGGGTAGCCAAGGGGCTAAACTGTAAGCTGTAACCAATATGAGGTGGGGAGGTGACAGGAGGGGCATAAGGAGGTGGGTTGTGGGCAGAGGAAGAGGAGGAAGGCTCTGGGGGGTGGCGATAGGTTCCGGTTTAGGGCCTGGTTTGGACAGGTGGAGAGGAGAAAGGTTGGAAGGATTGGTTAGGGAGGGATTGGTGTGTAAAAAATTGCCTGGACATAGGAAATTTCAGACCATTTGCCTGTGTTGAGACAAAAATTGTCTAAATTTTGTAAAACAGGGTGAAAATGCCATTTTTTTGACCAATTGGAGCCATTATTTAACTTGCATTGTGACCATGCAGTGTTACAGAAGAAGGTGAGACGTTTGCGTTTTAGGTTAGGAGACAGTTGAAGAGGCTTGAGGATTTTTAGAACACAGGACAGCAGAGAGGAGGGAGGGATAGAGGATGGACGATTACCCATGGTTCTGGAAAGGCAGCAGAGACAAGGAGAATAGGCACGCAACCCAAATGCTCAAAAGGCGTCCCTAGTTGAGCCTGGGTTGAGCCTCGTTGTTGGTGGCTGGTCAAAGAGAGTGTCCTCTATGTTGACCTGCCACCAGTATCAGCCATGAGCCTGGTGGGCAAGTGACTATGATGAATGTCTCCACAATAGTCAAACCGCTGGGGAAACTGGGTTCCCAGATCTATGACCTACATAGGATTTTCCAGTCATGAACCTCACGGAAGAAGCTGGTTTACCTGATTTTCCTTGTCTTTGCGGTGGAAAAAGGATGAAACCTGAAGAGGGAGGAAATGGAAAGGAAAAGACAAAAGGATGGGAAAGCGAAAAAGAGAGAGTACTTACCAGAATAGCCGGTAGCGTGCCTCTGTGGGCTGGTCTGATGACCCCAGGTCAGTAGATAGATCTCTTCATGGAGTGAGCACAAGAACAGGGACAGGGGTTTGATTTCCCATGGGAATTCCCCCGTCTCGGGTGTCCGGCACCAAATGTTGAAAAGCCTGCACTTTGAATGAAGAGAGCTTCCAAACAGGCTTTGTGTGAGCAACATGGCTATTTACCTGGGTGCAGGTGGGCTAAGGCTGAAAAGGGCATTAGCCGAGGACGCATCTTTCAATTTTCAATCAATAATTTCTTACAATCACCATTGGCCATCTTTCTCATTACCATCTCTGAAATTAGCATGCATCTCAAATAGATAGGTACCATCTTATATTTGATAAAAAGTCTAAATAGCAAAAATAAAAGCTTTTACAATTATTTGCCTGTGCTCTAATATGTATTCTATTTTACCTCATTAAAGAAATGTTGGAAACTCATTACATTGATTTCCTCACCCACTCATGGGTCCTAATTCACACATTTCAAGTATATTTTTTTCTTTGATATTATCATAATTTCTTTTTAAATGGGGATTTCCCCTAATATAAGAGCTTAGATATTGTATTACTATGTTTCTATAGTAAATAAATTGCCCAAGATCTTTTTGAGGATTAGAGGTAGGAAACACGTGCTTCATCTCTTGACCTTTATCTCAAATCTATGGACCTTTCTTACCCACTATGAAAAACCTAAAGTTACACTCAGCTCTGTTGGACTTACCTAGTTTTCAATTGTTGATGCCACAGTCATTATTTTATAAGTTGACAAAATAGTGTAGATTTGTACACATAGCCGGAAAGAAACAGTGACATAATTGTTGCCCCTGATTATACAATTTTTGTTTAACTTGCATTGTGGCCATGCAGCATGATGACATGAGAACATATGGACATAAGGAGGGAAACACCACACACTGGGGCCTGTTGAGGGGTGGAGAACAAGGGGAAGGATACCATTAGGAGAAACACCTACTGCATTATTTACAGAAATATCTACTGTAAAGGATACCATTAGGAGAAATACCTACTGCATTGTTTACCTTTACCATCCAACACTTCAGATGGTAGAGGTAAACAATATGTGAAACTCCAAGACCTACCAATACCAGCAACTACTGATATTTGTCAAGTATTTACCATGTACCATATATTGTGCTACATTACTCATGTTATCTCCCTTAATTGAGTAGCTACATAACTGCCTTAGCAAATCTTCCCATTGCAACTAATCTCATAGATGGAAGAGTTCTCAAAATCTTAAAACTGAAGCCTAAGTAGATTCGTATATATATGTGTGTGTGTGTGTGTGTGTGTGTGTGTGTGTGTGTGTGTGTGTGTTTTCTAAAGTTAACCGTAGTGATTTCCAGGCATGTCAAATTATCTGGTGCTGCTACTCCAGGAACCATCAGCATTCCAAGTAATGTAGCCCACTTCGTCCATGCAAGATCAAATATATATATATATATATATATATATTTAAAATATATTTTTACATATATATTATACTTTAAGTTCTGGGATACATGTGCAGAACGTGCAGGTTTGTTACATAGGTATACATGTGCCATGGTGGCTTGCTGCACCCATCAACCTGTCATCTACAGTAGGTATTTTTCCTAATGGTATCCTTCCCCTTGTTCTCCACCCCTCAGCAGGCCCCAGTATGTGATGTTTCCCTCCCTATATCCATATGTTCTCATTGTTCACCTCCCACTTATGAGTGAGAACATGTGATGTTTGGTTTTCCATTCCTGTGTTAGTTTGCTGAGAATGATGGTTTTAGGAATGCATCCTTTTTTATGGGTGCATAGTATTTCATGGTTTATAATGTGCCACATTTTCTTTATCTAGTCTATCATTGATAGGCATTTGGGTTGGTTCCAAGTCTTTGCTATTGTGAATAGTGCTTCAATAAACATGCATGTGCATATATCTTTATAGTAGAATGATTTATAATCCTTTGGGGATATACCCAGTAATGGGATTGCTGAGTCAAATGGTAGTTCTGGTTCTAGATCCTTGAGGAACCACCACTGTGTCTTCCACAATGGTGGAACTAATTTACACTCCCACTATCAGTATAAAGTGTTCCTGTTTCTCTACATCCTCTCCAGCATCTGTTGTTTCCTGACTTTTTAATGATCACCATTCTAACTGGCATGAGATGGTATCTCATTGTGGTTTTGATTTGCATTTCTCTAATGACCAGTGATGATGAGCTTTTTTTCGTGTTTGTTGGCCACATAAATGTCTTCCTTTTAACAGTGTCTGTTCATATCCTTCACCCACTTTTTGATGGGGTTGTTTTTTCTTGCAAATGTATTTAAGTTCCTTGTAGATTCTAGATATTAGCCCTTTGTCAGATGGATAGATTGCAAAAATTTTCTCCCATTCTGTAGGCTGCCTGTTCACTCTGATGATAGCTTCTTTTGCTGTGCAGAAGCTGTTTAGTTTAATTAGATCCCATTTGTCAATTTTGGCTTTTATCACCATTGCTTTTGGTGTGTTAGTCATGACGTTTGCCCATGCCTATGTTCTGAATGGTATTGCCTAGGTTTTCTTCTAGGGTTTTTATGGCTTTAGGTCTTACATTTAAGTCTTTATTCCACTTTGAGTTAATTTTTATATAAGGTGTAAGGAACAGGTCCAGTCTGAGTTTTCTGCATATGGCTTGCCAGATTTCTCAACACCATTTATTAAATGGGGAATCCTTTCCCCATTGCTTGTTTTTGTCAGGTTTGCCAAAGATTAGATGGTTGTAGATGTGTGGTGTTATTTCGGAGATCTTTTTTGTGTTCTGTTGGTCTATATGTCTGTTTTTGTACCATGCTATTTTGGTTACTGTAGCCTCATAATATAGTTTGAACTAAGGTAGATGATGCCTCCAGCTTTGTTCTTTTTGCTTAGTATTGTCTTGGCTAAATGGGCTCTTTTTTGGTTCCATATGAAATTTAAAGTAGTTTTTTTCTAATTCTATGAAGAAAGTCAATGGTAGCTTGATGGAAATAGCATTGAATCTATAAATTACTTTGGACAGTAGGGTCATTTTCAGGATATTGATTTTTCTTATCCATGAACATGGAATGTTTTTTCACTTGAGTCCTCTCTGATTTCCTTGAGCAGTGGTTCGTATTTCTCCTTGAAGAGGTCCTTCATATCACTTGTAAGTTGTATTCCTAGGTATTTTATTCTCTTTGTAGCAATTGTGAATGGGAGTTCAGTCATGATTTGGTTCTCTGTTTGTCCTATATACCTATACTGGTGTATAAGAATGTTTATATTTTTAAGATAGAAGATGATGTCTCTCTGTGTTACCCAGGCTGGTCTCCAACTCCTGGACTTAAATGATTCTCACACCTTAACCTCCTGAGTAGCTGAGACTTTAGTCACACACCACCATGCCTGACCAGGAATTGTTTTTCAACCTCACAATGATAAACAAAACAGATGTGTTTTCAGTTCTCATGGAACATTGAGTTCAGTAGGAGAAACACATGAACTTGTAAGAAGAGAAGTAAATCTAAAATGACAAATTGTAATTTCTATGAAAGATAAATAGATGACACTATGAGTAAAGAAAACTGCAGAATATTAATTAGATGGTTAAGTGAGGGGAAGTAGTAGAAGGTGCTTTTAAGTTTATAAATGTTCTAAGATATTTCATGCTAATCACAATAAAATTAAATCAACTTATATGTCCAAAAAATTGAAAGCATAATCCCATGTACTCAACACCTAGAGTAAAAAACAGCATTAAAAATTCTTCTTCCAGCTCATGTTCTGCTCCCTTCCCAAATCCACAGATAACCACTGAATTATATTTTGTTTTCTTCATTCCCTTACTTTCTTTAAGTTTTACACCCATGTATGTACCCATAAAAATCTATTAGCTAATTTTGGATGTGCATGAATATTGTATAAATGCAATTATACTGTATATATTCTGCTTTTGCACATATTTTTAGATTTACCCATTTGTGGCATGTAGCTTTCCATTCATTTTCACTGCTACACAGTATCGTATTTCAAATTTTACATTTGTTTTAGGGAAGAGTCATAAACCATCTTTAAATTCTAATATGCTACAAGTAATTTTGTAAACAATGTGAGGTGGTGATTCTATTTCATTTTTTCCCATTTAGATAATTTATATTATTAATAATTTCTTCTCCTTCATGAGTCACATTTCTATGTATCTATGTAAATATAGATATGTAGATAAATGAAAACTATATATATATATGGACTTCTTTCTAGGTATCTGTACTTTCACAGTGGCTAATTTGCTTGTTTTTTCTTTTTCTTTTTCTTTTTTTTTTTTTTTTGAGACAGAGTTTTGTTCTTGTTACCCAGGCTGGAGTGCAATGGCACGATCTCGGCTCACCGCCACCTCCGCCTCCTGGGTTCAAGCAATTCTCCTGCCTCAGCCTCCCGAGTAGCTGGGACTACAGGCGTGCACCACCATGCCAAGCTAATTTTTGTATTTTTAGTAGAGATGGGGTTTCACCATGTTGACCAGGATGGTCTCAATCTCTTGACCTCATGATCCACCGCCTCAGCCTCCCAAAGTGCTGGGATTATAGGCGTGAGCCACCATGCCCAGGCTGCTTGTTTTTTCATCAATACTTCACTGTCTTAATTACTACTACATAGCAGGGCCTGGCATCTGCTAGATTAAATCTCTCAGCTTCTTTTTATTAAGATTGCCCTGGATTGTTCTGGTTATCCTGGGCCCCCTACTTTTTTATATTTATGAATACATCTAAATAAATTTAGAATAAACGTATTGTGTTCTTTAAAATTCCTGTTGGGATTTCAATTGAATTGCTATTAAATTTTAGATCAGTTCTGAAAGAATTGACTCAATAGTGAGACTTCCTACCCAAGACCATGACATTTATTTCTATTTATTTACAATTTCTTTAATGCTTCTCAAAATTTTTTAATTTCTCCATTATGGAAATTCACATTTATAGTTTAATATATTCCTAAGTACTTATAAATGTATTGTCATTCCACATTATCTTTTTTGTTGTTGTTTTAAAATATAGGGTCTTGCTCTGTCACCCAGGCTGGAGTGTACTAGTGTGATTATAGCTTCCTGCAGCCTCAACCTCCTGAGCTCAAGTAATCCTCCCACCTCAGCCTCCAGAGTAGCTAGGACTACAGGCATGTACCACAATGCCTGGCTAATTTTTAAGTGTTAAATTTAAAAAAGATGCTGTAGAAACAGGGTTTTGCTACATTGCCCAAGCTGGTCTCAAACTCCTTACCTCAAGCAATCTTCCTCTCTCAGCCTCCCATACTGGGATTATAAGCATGAGCCATCGCACCAGACCCATGTGTTATCTTCTATAAAATTTAACATTTAACTGATAGTTGGTACTGTAAATACATGAATTTAACTGACATATTTTGATTTTTTTTAATATAGGAAATTATCTGCAAATGAGCACATTTTTCATTTTCTTCTCGTTTCCTTTTTTTTTTTTTTTTTCTCTTTATGACACAGGGTGTCACTCTGTTGCCCAGGCTGGAGTGCAGTGGCACATGAACACAGCTCACCGCAACCTCCACCTCCTGGGCTTGAGTGATCCTCTTACACCAGTTTCTCAAGCAGCTGGGACTATAGGCACATTCCACCATGCCCAGCTAATTTTTAAAAATATTTTTCTGTAGATTCAAGGTCTTGCTATATTGCCCAGACTGATATCGAACTCCTGGCCTCAAGCAATCCTCCCTCCTCAGCTTCCCATTATAGGCATGAACTGCCAACCCTGGATCTCATTTTTTTTTTTTTTTTTTTTTTTTGAAACAGAGTATCTGTCACCCAGGTTGGAGTAGAGTGGCGCAATCTTAGCTCACTGGAAACTTCACCTCCTTGTTCAAGTAATTCTCATGCCTCAGCTTCCCAAGTACCTGGTATTACAAGCATGGGACACAATGCCTGGCTAA
The DNA here is from genome assembly GCF_009761245.1 of Sapajus apella. Taxonomy (NCBI): domain Eukaryota; kingdom Metazoa; phylum Chordata; class Mammalia; order Primates; family Cebidae; genus Sapajus; species Sapajus apella. The sequence continues at coordinate 7,091,873 of NW_022436958.1, forward strand.
TTTTTGTATTTTTCATGGGGGCAGAGTTTCACCATGTTGGTCAGGCTGGTATCGAACTCCTGACTTCAGGTGATCTGCCCACTTCTACCTCCTGAAGTGCTAGGATTACAGGTATGAGACACAACACCCAGCCCCTAATTTTCTTATTGATTTTTATTTCTTTTCCTGTTTTTCTTCTTTTGGATTTAGGGATGTATGTGGGTATGTTGAGCCTGTTTTTTCTTTCCATTTGAGTGGAAATTATACACTTATTCTTTGCTATTTTAACAATTTCTCTGGCTATTTTAACATGGAAACATAATGAAGTTTAGAATTAGCCATTTTTTAACTCTTCTTCTGACTAGCTGAAGAAATGAGAATGCTTTAACATCAAACAGCCAACTCCTGTATACTATTGCTATTCATTATAGCATTTTTAGTCTAGCTTCCTCCCTGCACACAAACACACACACACACACACACACACTCTCACACACATTCTCTCTCTCTCTCCCTCCCTCCCTACCTGCCGTTTCTCCCTCTCTCTCTCTCTCTCATTAATCTTTTCTATTTCTCCCTATCATTCAGAATTTTATTTATGGATGAAGTACACTTATAATTTTATAATTTGTTAGAATTCATTTTAATTAAGAACTTTTAGTGGTAAATTGTATTACTATTTGGGAAAAACACTTTTATTAATACTTTTTTCTCATTACTAAAAAATAGTTTAACTTGATATAGAATTCTATGTTAATAGTAATTTTCTTTCAGGAAGTAGAAAGTATTAAGTTACAGCGTTTTGGTTTCCATTACTGCTGTTAAGAATTCAGCTACCTCTTACTACTTTGCTCTTGAGAGCTCTTTGTCTTTAATGATGTGCACTTTTATTATGATGTGTCCAGGCAGTTATTGTGTTTATTCTACTTCTTTATTTGCTGTCCATCCAAGATTTGAGACTTAATGACTAAAACACCAAAAGCAATTGCAACAAAAGCCAAAATTGACAAATGGGATCTAATTAAACTAAAGGGCTTCTGTACAGCAAAATAAACTATCATTCAGCATTATATTGTTTCTTGGTTTGTCATATGTAGCTCTTATTATTTTAAGGTTTGTTACTACAATACCTAGTTTATTGAGAGTTTTTAACATGAGGGAATGTTGAATGTTTTCAAAGGCTTTTTTTCATCTTTTGAGATAATCCTGTGGTTTTCATCTTTAGTTCTGTTTATGTGATGAACCACCTTTATTTATTTGCCTATGTTTAACTGACCTTACATCCTGGGAATAAAACCAGTTTGATTGTGGTGGATAAGCTTTTTGATGTGCTGCTGAATTGTTTGCTAGTATTTTATTGAGTATTTTTGCATTGATGTTCATCAATGTTACTGGGCTAAAGTTTTCTCTTTTGCTGCTGTAGCTCAGCCAGGTTTTGCTGTTTGGATGATGCTGGCCTCATAGAATAAGTTAGGAAGGAGTACTTCCTTTTCTATTTTTTTTTTTTTTTTTTGGAATAATTTAGTAGAAATGGTACCACCTCTTATTTGTACCTCTGGTAGAATTCAGCTCTGAATCCATCTAGACCTGGACTTTGTTTGATTGGTAGGCTAATTATTATTGCCTGAAGTGCAGAACTCAGTATTGATCTATTCAGGGATTTCATGTCTTCCTAGTTCGGTCTTGGGAAGGTATCTATGTCCAGGAATGTATCAACTTCTCTAGGTTTTCTAGTTTATGTGCATAGAAGTGTTTATCGTATTCTCTGTAGGTTGTTTCTGTTTCTTGGTGGTCAGTGGTGATATCCCTGTTATCATTCCTGATTGTGTTTGTTGATTCTTCTCATTTTCCTTTTTTATTAGTCTAGCTAGAAATCTATTTTATTATTTTTTTTTTCAAAAAAAATCAGGCCTGAATTTGTTAATTTTTTGAAGGGTTTTTTATGTCTCTATCTCCTTTACTTCAGCTCTGATCTTTTTTATTTCTTGTCTTCTGCTAGCTTTGGAGTTTGTTTGCACTTGGTTCTCTAGTTATTTCAGTTGTGATATACTGGTTTCAATTTCAGACCTTTCTAGCTTTTTGATGTGGACATTTAGTGCTATAAATTTCCCTCTTAACATTGCTTTAGCTGTGTCTCAGAGATTCTAGTATATTGTATCTCTGTTCTTATTAGTTTTTGATTTCTTCCTTAATTTATTATTTCCTCAACAGTCATTCAGGAGCAGGTTGTTCAATTTCCATGAAGTTGTGTGGTTTTGAGTGTATTTCTTAATCTTGAGTTCTAATTTGACTGTGCTCCGGTCTGATAAATTGTTATAATTTCAGTTCTTTTGCATTTTCTGAGGAGTGTTTTACTTTGGATTATGTGATCAATTTTAGAGTAAGAGCCATGTGGCAATGAGAAGAATGTGCATTCTGTTGTTTATGGGTTGAGAGTTCTGTAGATATCTATCAGGCTCACCCGATCCAGAGCTGTGTTCAATATATATGTGTTTGGGCCCTAAATATATTTATTAATGTTCTGTTTCAATGGTTGTCTAATATTGTCAGTGGAAAAGTCTCCCGCTATTACGGTGTTAGAGTCTAAGTCTCTTTGTACATCTCTAAGAACTTGCTTTATGAATCTGGATGCTCCTGTATTGGTGCATATATATTTAGAATAGTTAGTTCTTCTTGTTGAATTGAACCCTTTGCCATTATGTAATGCCCTTCTTTTTTTTAAATTTTATTTATTTAGTTATTTTTCCCCATTTATTTTATTGCATTTTAGGTTTTGGGGTGCATGTGAAGAACATGCAAAATTGTTGCATAGGTACACATGTGGCAGTGTGATTTGCTGCCTTCCTCCCCATTACCTACATCTGGCATTTCTCCCCTTGTTATCTCTCCCCAGCTCCCCACCCCCCACTGTCCGTCCCCTATTTCCCCCCAACTGACCCCAGTGTGTAGTGCTCCCCTCCCTGTGTCCATGTGTTCTCATTGTTCAACACCCGCCTATGAGTGAGAACATGCGGTGTTTGATCTTCTGCTCTTGTGTAAGTTTGCTGAGAATGATGGTTTCCAGGTTCATCCATGTCCCTACAAAGGACACAAACTCATCGTTTTTGATGGCTGCATAATATTCCATGGTGTATATGTGCCACATTTTCCCTATCCAGTCTATCGTTGATGGGCATTTGGGTTGGTTCCAGGTCTTTGCTATTGTAAACAGTGCTGCAATGAACATTCGTGTGCACGTGTCCTTATAGTAGAACGATTTGTAATCCTTTGGATATATACCCAGTAATGGGATTGCTGGGTCAAATGGAATTTCTATTTCTAGGTCCTTGAGGAATCGCCACTCTGTCTTCCACAATGGTTGAACTAATTTGCACTCCCACCAACAGTGCAAAATGTTCCTATTTCTCCACATCCTCTCCAGCATGTGTTGTCTCCAGATTTTTTAATGATTGCCATTCTAACTGGCGTGAGATGGTATCTCAATGTTGTTTTGATTTGCATTTCTCTGATGACCAGTGATGATGAGCATTTTTTCATATGTTTGTTGGCCTCATGTATGTCTTCTTTTGTAAAGTATCTGTTCATATCCTTTGCCCACTTTTGAATGGGCTTGTTAGATTTTTTCTTGTAAATCTGTTTTAGTTCTTTGTAAATTCTGGATATCAGCCCTTTGTCAGATGGGTAAACTGCAAAAATTTTTTCCCATTCTGTTGGTTGCCGATTCACTCTAATGATTGTTTCTTTTGCTGTGCAGAAGCTGTGGAGTTTGATTAGGTCCCATTTGTCTATTTTGGCTTTTGTTGTCAATGCTTTTGGTGTTTTAGTCATGAAGTCCTTGCCTACACCTATGTCCTGAATGGTTTGCCTAGATTTTCTTCTAGGGTTTTTATGGTGTTAGGTCTTATGTTTAAGTCTTTAATCCATCTGGAGTTAATTTTAGTGTAAGGTGTCAGGAAGGAGTCCAGTTTCTGCTTTCTGCACATGGCTAGCCAGCTTTCCCAACACCATTTATTGAACAGGGAATCCTTTCCCCCTTGCTTGTTTTTGTCTGGTTTGTCAAAGATCAGATGGTTGTAGATATGTTGTGTTGCCTCCGAGACCTCTGTTCTGTTCCATTGGTCTATATCTCTCTTTTGGCACCAGTACCATGTTGTTTTGATTACTGTAGCCTTGTAGTATAGTTTGAAGTCTGGTAGTGTGATGCCTCCTGCTTTGTTCTTTTTGCTTAGAATTGACTTGGCTATGCGGGTGTAATGCCCTTCTTAGTCTTTTTTTTTTTTTTGAGATTGCAACACTTGCTTTTTTCTGTTTTCCATTTTCTTCATAAATTTTTCTGCATTCCTTTATTTTGAGCCTATGTGTGTCTTTGCAGGTGAGATGGGTCTCTTGAAGACAGCACACCAATGTGGTATAGCTCTTTATCCAGCTTGCCATTCTGTGTCTTTTAACTGAGGCATTTAGCCAATATACATTTAAAATATACATATATTGTTATGTGTGAATTTGATCCTGTCATCATCTTGTTATGTGGTTATTTTGCAGACTTATTTATGTGGTTGCTTCACAGTGTCATTGGTCTATGTACTTCAGTGTATTTTTGTAATGGCTCATAACAGTTATTCTTTTCATATTTAGTGCTTCTTTCAGGAACTCTTGCAAGGCAGGCCTGGTGGGGATGAATTATCTCAGCATTTGCTTGTCTGAAAAGGATCTTATTTCTCCTTCACTTATTAAGCTTATTCTGGTCAGATATAAAATTCTAGGTTGGAAATTATTTTATTTAAGAATGTTGAATATTTGTCCCCAATCTCTTCTGGCTTATAGGGTTTCCACTCATAGGTCTGCTGTTAGTGTGATGGGCTGACCTTTGTAGGCAGCCTGGCCTTTCTCTCTGGCTGTTCTTAACATTTTTTCCTTCATTTTGACCTTGAGGAATCTTATGATTATGTATCTTGGAGTAGATCTCATGGAGTATCTTACTCGGGTTCTATGGATTTCCTAAATTTGAATGCTGGGCTATCTTACTAGGTTGGAGAAGTTCTTCTGGAAGATATCCTCAAGTATATTTTCCAACTTGACTCCATTCTCATCTTTTTCAGGTACCCTAATCAGTCATAGGTTTGGTCTTTTTGCATAATTCCATATTTCTCAGGGGTTTTATTCATTCTTTTTCTCTAATCTTGTCTGCCTATCTTATTTCAGAAAGATAGTCTTCAAGCTCTGAGATTCTTTCCTCTACTTGGTCTATTCTGCTATTGATGCTTGTGATTGCATTGTGAAGTTCTTGTATTGTGTTTCTCAGCTCCATGAGGTCAGTTATGCTCCTCTCTGAATTGGTTATTCTGGCTGTCAGCTCCTGTAATCTGTATCATGATTCTTAGATTATTTGGATTGGTTCAAACATGCTCCTTTAGCTCAGTAAACTTTGTAAAATTCAGCTATCTCAGCTGCAGCCCAGTTCTGTGCCCTTGCTGAGGTATTGTAGTCATTTGAAGGAAACCAGGCACTCTGACTTTTTGAGTTTTCAGCATTTTTACATTGATTTTTTTTCTCATCTTTGTAGGGCTTATCTACCTTTGATCTTTGTGGTTGGTGACCCTTGAATAGGCTTCTTGTGGGGTCTTTGTTGATGTTGTTATTTCCTGTTTGCTTGTTTCCCTTTTAACACTCAAGCCACTCTTCCACAGAGCTTCGGTTTTTCCCTGGTGGTCCATTTCAGAACCCAGCTGCCTCGTTTTTTCCTAAACCAGGAAATATCACCAGTGAATGCTACAAAATAGCAAAGATGGCATCCTGCTCCTTCCTCTGTAAGCTCTGTACCAGAGGAGTAGTGACCTGTTCCTGGCCCGAATGGGCCTGTAGTTAGTGGCTAGAGACCCCAGTTAGGAGGCCTCACCCAGTCAGGAGGAACAGGATCAGGGAGCTGCTTAAAAAAGTGGTTTCACTGCTTTTAGTAGAGCAGATGTGCTGTCTTGGTGGGTAGGTGGGTGGGGGGATTCCTTCTTTGTCCAGACCCTTTGGACTCTCCAAAGCCTGCAGGCTAGAATGGCGGAGTCAACCAAATCACGGAGATGGTGGCTGCCCCTCCTGATCAGGAGTGCCATTCCAGGGAGAGATTAGAGTTTTGTCCATATAACCCTGGCTAGAGTGGCTGAAGCCCCCACAGGGACATCCCACCCAGGACATCCCTGGCCATACTATTTTGCCTCCACTCCAAACATTCTGTTGCTATTGTCAGTGCCCAAACTTCAGAGCATCTAAGGATTCAGACACAGCATCTAAAGAGCTCTCTTTAAGCAAAAACAAAAAACAACAACAAAAAAAAAACAAAAAACTTTATGTCTTCATCTCTGCAGCCATCTCCTTCCAAAATAAGCAAGGAAAATTTATGTGAGTACCTGGATTCCAGCAGGAGTTAAGCTGGTTTAGTTTGCTTATGTGAGCTCTTTCACATAACAGCCCCATATACACTTTGGCTGGAAAACTCAGTGAGGTTTTTTCTTTCTTCTTTCACTGTTGTTGGGTTCTGATTACTCCCATCTGGCTTCAGTGGGTCAAGTGGGATCTCTGGAGAAAAGCTCAACTCTTCTCAGGGTGTACAGCAGGCCAGCCTCCACAAGTGAGCTGGGGCTGTTTTTTCAGGGGGTGCAGGGTGAGAACAGAGGATGGGATGCTCCAAAGCTTGCGTAGGTGGGAGTGAGAGCTTGTCTGCTAACATGGTGAGAGCAGAGGGGCTGTAGCCAGCCACTTGAGAAGTTCAAACTCTACTTTTTCTCACCATGCATATACATGAAAAAATCTATTTTGTATTAAAATATATTTATATTAAAATAAATATTCACATGAAAATACCCATATTAAAATATATATGTATTAAATATATATATATATATAATATGTGGTTATATTAAATATACATATTTTATTGCAAATATATTTCATTAAAATATATATTAAAATGTATAGTAAAATATTTAGAAATATATATTTATAGTCACATATAGTAAATAGATGTATTTATAGTTATCTGTATGTATGTGTGTATGTATAGATATATAGATATATATATTTTTTGACACAGGGTCCCCCTCTGCAGTGGGGAGTGCAGTGGCACAATCTCAGCTCACTGCAGCCTCTGCCCCTGCTAGACTGCTAGCTAGGCTAACAAAGAAAAAAGAGATAAGAATCTAATAGACAGAATAAAAAATGATAAAGGTGATATCGCTGCTGACCCACAGAAACATAAATTGCCATCTGTGAATACTATAAACACCTCTATGCAAATCAACTAAAAAATCTAGAAAGAATGTATATATTCCTGGATACTTACACACTGCCAAGACTAAACCAGGAAGAAGTTGAATCCCTGAGTAGACCAATAACAAGTTCTGAAATTGAGGCGGTAATTAATACCCTGCTGAAAACAAAATAAAACAAACAAACAAAAACAGGACAAGATGGATTCACAGCTGAAATCTACCAGAAATACAAAGAGGAGCTGATACCATTCTTTCTGAAACGATTCCAAACAATTGAAAAGGAGACACTCCTCCTTAACTCATTTTGTGAAACCAGCATCATCCTGATACCAAAATCAAGAAGAGATATAACAAATAAAGGAAAATTCAAGGCCATTATACCTCATGAACATCTATGCAAAAATCCTCAATAAAATACTTGCAAGCCAAATCCAGAAGCACATCAAAAATCTTATCCACCACAATCAAGTTGGCTTAATCTCTGGGATGCAAGGCTGGTTCGATATACCCAAATCAATACATGTAATCCAACACATAAACAGAACCAAAGACAAAAACCACATGATTATTTCAGTAGATACAGAAAAGTCCTTTGATAAAATTAGACATCTCTTCATGTTAAAACCTCTCAATAAACTAGGTGTTGATAGAACATATCTCAAAATAATAAGAGCTATTTATGACAAACCCACAGCCAATATCATATTGAATGGACAAATGCCAAAAGCATCCCCTTTGAAACACAGTATAAGACAAGAATGCCCTCCCTCACCACTCCTATTCAATATAGTGTTGAAAGTTCTGGCCAGGGCAATCAGACAAAAGAAAGAAAATATATTCAAATAGGAACAAAGGAAGTCCAATTGTCTCTGTTCACAGACAACATGATTTTATATATAGAAAACCCCATCATCTCAGCCGAAAAACTCCTTGAACTGATAAGCAACTTCAGCAAAGTCTCAGCATACAGAATCAATGTGCAAAAATCACAAGCATTCCTTTACACTAAAATAGGCAAGCAGACAGCCAACTCATGAATCAACTCCCATTCACAATTGTTGCAAAGAGAATAAAATACCTGGAAATACAGCTAACAAGGGAAGCAAATGACTTCTTCAAGGAGAACTACAAACCACTGCTCAAGGAAATAAGAGTGGACACAAACCAATGGAAAAACATTCCATCCTCATGGATAGGAAGAATCAATATCCTTAAAATGGTCATACTGCCCAAAGTAATTTATAGATTCCATGCTATTCCTATCAAACTACCATTGACATTATTCACAAAATTAGAAAAAAATATTTTAAATTACATATGGAATCAAAGAAGACCTTATATAGCCAAGACAATCTTAAGCACAGAACAAAGCTGGAAGCATCACACTACTTGATTTCAAACTATACTACAAGGCAACAGTACCCAAAACAGCATGGCACTAGTACCAAAACAGACATATAGACCACTGGAGCAGAACAGAGACCTCAAAAATGACACCACACTCTACAACCTTCTGATCTTTGAGAAACCTGCCAAAACAAGCCATGAGGAAAGGATCTCCTATTCAGTAAATGGTGCTTGGAAAACTGGCCAGTCATATGCAGAAAACTGAAAACAGACCCCTTCCTTATACCTTATATAAAAATTAACTCAAGATGGGTTAAAGAGTTAAATGTAAAACCCAAAATCAGGTATTTGGGAGGCTGAGGCAGGATAATTGCTCCTGGGAGGCAGAGTTTACAGTGAGCTGAAGAAACCTAGGCAATACCATTTGGTAAACAGGCATTGGAAAATACTTCATGACAAAAAAGCCAAAAGCAATTGTAGAAAAGGTCAAAATTGACAAATGAAATCTAATTAAACTAAACATCAAAAGAAACTCTAATTAGAGAACAGGCGATCTAAAAAATAAGAGAATATTTTTGCAATCTACCCATCTGACAAAGGTCTAATGTCCAGAATTTACAAAGAACTCAAACATATTTACAAGAAAAACCAACCCCATCCGAAAGTGGGTAAAGGATATGAACAGACACTTCTCAAAGGAAGACATTTATGTGGCCATAAAACATAAAAAAAAAAAAAAAAAAAAAAAAACTCAACATCACTGATCATCAGAGAAATGCAAATCAAAACCACAATGAGATACTAACTCATGCCAGTCAGAATGGCTATTATTAAAAAGTAGGAAACAATAGATGCTGGTGAAGCTGTGGAGAAATAGAAATGCTTTTACACTGTTGGTGGGAGTGTAAATTAGTTCAACCATTGTGGAAGACAGTATGGCAATTCCTCAAGGATCTAGAGCCAGAAATACCATTTAACACGGCAATCCCATTACTGGGTATATACCCAAAGGAATATAAATCATTCCTCTATAAAGACGTAATATAACTGTGCAGAAATAACCACTACTAGTCTTTTTACAAATTTCATCTGGGCTTTTTTCCTTTCTTTTTGATTACATAAGTATTTTATTAATCTTAGTTACTATAACCACTATTATCAATGTGTCCCTTCTTACTGTGATTTATGTGCTTGTCTGCCTGTAAAAGTATACAGCATAATATATAGGTTAGTTTGGTTTGTTTTTTTAACCCAACCAGTATCATATTACACATATTATCTGTGATCTCCATTTTAAAAAAAATTCAACAATTTACTGAGAAATTTTTCTGTTAGTACATATTGTCCTACATTATTTTAACTGCCACACTGTACTCTACAGTAAAAACACAACAATTTACTTAGCCATTCTCTTGATGATGATTTAGGTTACTTCCACAGTTCTGCTAGTACAAACATTTCTGCCTTTACGTCCCTGTTTTTGCATTTGTGAGTTATTCTCCAGGGTAGATGCTAACATATGATCCTGCACTCAAGGTCTGGCCCAAATTCATTTCTCTAGATGCAAGACCAGTACAATTCATTGTCATTTATACTTCTTAACTCACAGCAGTTTCTGGACAATTGATCGTATACAGTGAGAGTTCTTGTACTTTTATATTTTCTATTTGGCTCCTGTACCATTATTTAGTATTTCCAGCACTAGAACCGTCTTTCCTCAAATTAAAAATGATGACTTTGAAGGATTGCATCTTATACTTTCTGTATCTCAACTGTATCCTGCTTTATACATAGCAGATATTTAATACATATTTGTGAATGCCAGCAAGATCTTAAGAAAATATATAGTCTTGTCCATATATAACCTTGTCTTTGGATTAATATGTAACTATTCTGTTACCTTATTTCTGTACTCCACTATAGGATTGCATAAACTCTACAGTTGGGATATCAATGCTTTGAAACTTTCTGTTTGTAGACATGAGCCTCACAAAGGACAAAACTGAATGTCTTGCTTAAGTCCAAAATATTGCATTGTAATGTAATATTTCCCTTTTATTTATACATTGTACAAAAGGAAATGAATTATCTGGCAAAATTTATACTTCAAAAAATGATACTAGAGAGTGTACTATCATCAAGATTGTGAACCAGGAAATATAAGCCCTCTTTTCCCCAGAGATAATGAGTTTAAAACAATATGTAAACTACAGTAACACTGTAAGAACTGTGGAAGACCAGCTGCTTGGGCGGCTGAGGCAGGAGGATCACTTGACCCCAGAAGTTTGAGGTTACAGTGAGCTATGATAGCACCACTGCACTGCAGCTTGGATAACACAGTTAAACTCTATCTCTTAAAAAACAAAACTAAACTATAGAGACCAGCTGTGAAGCAACAGCACCTAGGCCATTGTAAAACCAAGACAGTACTCCTGTGAAAGGAGGAGGAAAACTTGTGGCATGTTGCACCCCTGTTTGTGCCCCTCTCTCCCTACATGGCATAACACAGAACAACTGTGAGGAGTCTCTAATGAGATTCAGACACACTATTCCAATTTATGTCACTTTGGCATTTGAGAAAACAGCAGAAACAGGAAAATCTCTTTAACCTTATGTTTTAGTCCATTTTGTATTGCTATAACAGAATCCCAAAGACTATGTATTTTAAAAAGTAATTGCTTTACAGTTCTGGATGTTGAAAAATCCAAGGTCAATGGGCCCACCACTGATGAGAGACTCCTTGCTGCATCATCCCATGACAAAAGACAGAAGGGCAAGAGAGCATGTACATGTGTGAGAGAAAGCGGGCCAAACTCACTCTTTTACCAGAAACCTGCCCCCATAATAACTAACCCACCCTCATGATAGTGTCATTAATCCATTCATGAGGGCAGTCCTCATGACATAATCATGTCTTAAAGGTCCTACCTTTCAACACACAAAATGAAATGTTAAATAGCCTTAAAAAGAAAGGAAATTCTATCACATGCAACAACATAAATAAACCTTGAGGACATTATGCTAAATGAAATAATCCAATCATAAAGAGACAAATGGCTTATGATTCCACTTATATGAGTATAAAGTAGTGAAACTCAAAGAAATAGAAAATAGAACAGGGGGAGGAGGGTAGAAGAAAAGGAGGAGTTGCTATTTAATGGGTTTAAAGTTTCAGACTTGAAAGATGAAAAAGTTTTGGAAACCTGTTTCACAATAATATGAATACACTTAACACTACAGCACTGTTTCCTCAACTATGGTTAAGATGGTAAATTTGTTATGTATTTTTACCAGAATAAATAAAAGTGATACTAAAAAAATGAAAATATGTGGTTATATTAAATATATATATTTTATTACAAATTTTTTATTTAAAAATATATAGTAAGATACAGTAATATATATTTACAGTAAATATATAAATATGTTTATGGTTATATATAGTAAATATATAGAGATATATTTATAGTTTTATATACATATATAGATTTGAGACAGGGTCCCACTCTGCAGTGAGGAGTGCAGTGGCACAATCTCAGCTCACTGAAACCTCTGCCTCCTGGGCTCAAGGAATCCTCCTGCCTTAGCCTCCTGAATAACTGGGACTGTAAGCATACACTACCATGCCCAGTTAATTTTTGTATTTTTTCTTGAGACAGGGTTTTGTCGTGTTACCCAGGCTGGTCTTGAATTCCCAGGCTCAAGCAATTCACTCACCTCAGCCTATCAAAGTGGTGAGATTACAAGCATACTTAGTATATTAATTCAATTGAGGGCCAATATGCAGCTACAAATTATCAGAAGATACCATTTTCTTGCTGACCTCTTACATATACCTTTGGTTATTGACATGATGCAGGTGTCTCCTGCTAGTTTATTTGACAGTTCCAGGCCTTTTCCATGACCCAGTTGGTTATCAACACTTAAGTTCAGTGTCTCTAGAATTTGGCAGAAATTCTTCAGATGAAATCCATCTTTGTTTCTTGCTTGCTTCACTGGTTCCTGTTTTTATTTCACTTTGGAATTCTGGGACTTTCTTACATTCATGCTATTTTACTTCGAAGGGTTTTTTTTTTTTTTTTTAACTTTTCTGATATCCAATTCCCCATAACTTGACCAACTGTCAAGAAATGTTTTATAACTGAAAACAAACAAAAGTATATATTTTCTGTTTCCTTAAGTAGAATATGTAGAAAATTACAGTTTTTTTAATAACTCATGCAAATTTATATGAATGTCAGTTCTTGTAGTGATCTTTTGGGACTATTACAATATATAGAGCTGTTTGTTTAACACGAAGTTATATTTATTTCATGTTTCTTTAACTTATTAAAAAATGGACTGGAGAAAGACGGTGTGAAGTCAGTAAATTAATTTCAAATTAAATAAATTTTTCTATAGCTATTTTATGCTCAGTAACTTTCTACTTATTCTTGAGTTCAAAACTATATGGGTTCACATTTAAATTATATGACATATTTTCTCCATAAACTGAAGTTGTTAGAACATTGATTTTTTTTAAGTAAAAGAATTTTTGCACTTCAAGAAAGAAACCTGCCAACAGCCTGGAAATATTGCATCAATAAAGCACAACCCAGGAATTAATGGATTAGGGCACCCTGTTACTAACCTTACGGATGTGATGTTTATGTGGGCCATTAGCATGTGCACTGTATGTATGATATGCCCTATGTTCTCTTCCCACTAATAATTTTATTTTTAATTTCAGCAAGATTTACTCCCAAATAACACAATAATGATGGAGGTCATTGTGAAGTAGTGGATTTAGATAGTTCTGATGTGGTTTTGGCTTATTGCAATAATTGTTTTGACTAATTCTCTAGTTTTCAACTTTTGACTGTTTAAGATGGCTCTTGAGTACTTTTGATATGACCCTATCTATTTTTTATAACTTCATAGCTTTTGGTATAAAAACATGTTGGCTTGCATTATGTATTTCCAACCTCAACTTGTTATTTACTTAGCTAAGACTATGCAGTTCCTTTAAAAAATAAGTTATTTAGAAACCATAATCTTGCCAGAAAGAGTGCTCATTTTAATTGAGCTGATCGGGTTTCTAGGATTCTTTACTTAACAGGAAATACATGTTTTAAAAGTATAAATTATATTCTTATTTCACAGTGATATTTTCAGTTTTATCCAGGAAAATATGTTTTATTTAACTTGTATAATTTTGTAGTTTTATCTTTGTGGGAAGGAACTGGTAAGAGGTAATTAAATCATCATTGGGGCAGGACTTTCCCATGATGTTCTTATGATAGTGAATAAGTCTTGCAAGACCTGATGGTTTCACAATGCAGAGTTTCCCTGTACAAGCTCTTGTCCTGTGTGCACTATGTGAGACATGCCTTTCACCTTCCACCATGATTGAGAGGCCTCCCCCAACAATGTGGAATGGTGTCTGTAAATTGCCCAGTTTCAAGTATGTCTTTATCAGCAGCATGAACATGGACTAATACAGTAAGTTAGTACCAGTAGAGTGGGGCATTGCTGAAAAGATACCCAAAAATATGGAAGCTGGGTAACAGGCAGAGGTTGGAATGGTTTGGAGAGCTCAAAAGAATACAGGAAAGTGTGGGAAATTTGGAACTCCTGAAAGACTTGTTGAGTGGCTTTGACCAAAATACTGATAATAACATGAACAATGAAGTCCAGACTGAGGTGGTCTCAGACAGAGTTGAGGAACTTGTTGGGAACTGGAGCAAAGGTGATTCTCGTTACGTTTTAGACATAAAGCAAAGAGACTGACAGCATTTTGCCCCTGCCCTTAGAGATTTGGGGAACTTTGAACTTGAGAGAGATGATTTAGGGTATCTGGAGGAAGAAATTTCTAGGTGGCAAAGCATTGAAGCTGTGACTTGGGTGCTGTTAAAGGCATTCAGTTTTAAAAGGGAAACAGAGGATAAAAGTTCAAAAACTTCGTAGCCTGAAAATGCAATAGAAAAGGAAAACCAATTTTTTGAGGAGAAATTTAAGCTGGCTGCAGAAATTGAGAAGCTGAATGTTAATCACTGTGACAATGGGGCAGATGTCTCCAGGGCATGTCAGAGGCCTTTGTGGAACCCCTCCCATCACATACCAGGAGCTTTAGGAGGAAAACTGGCTTTGCGTACTGGGCCCAGAGTCCCTTTTCTGCGTGCAGTCTAGGAACTTGGTGCCCTGTGTCCCAGCTGCTCTAGCCATGACTAAAAGGAGGCAAAGCACCTCTTGGGCTATGGCTTCAGAGGGTGGAAACCCCAAGCCTTGGCAGCTTCCATGTGGTGTTAAGCCTGAGTGTACAGGAGTCAAGAACTGAGGCTTGGGAACTTACACCGAGATTTCAGAGGATGTGTGAAAATGCCTGGATGCCCACGCAGAAGTTTGCAGCAGGGCAGGGACCTCATGGAGAACCTTTACTGGAGCAGTGCAGAAGGGAAAAGTGGGGTGGGAGCCCCCACACAGAGTCCCTACTGAGGCACCACCTAGTGGAGCTGTGAGAAGAGAGCCACTGTCCTCAAGACCCTAGAATGGTAGGTCCACCTACAGCTTGCAACCATGTACCTGGAAAAGCTGCAGACAATGCCAGGCTGTATAAGCAGCCAGGAGGGGGCTATGCCCTGCAAAGCCACAGGGGTGGAGCTGCCCAAGGCTGTGGGAGCTGACGTCTTGCATCAGTGTGACCTGGATGTGAGACATGGAATCAAAGATGATCATTTTGGAGCTTTAAGATTTGACTGCCCCACTGCATTTCAGACTTTGATGGGGCCTGTAGCCCCTTCGTTTTGGCCAATATCTCCCCTTTGGAATAGCTGTATTTACCCAATGCCTGTACCCCCACTGTACCTAGAAAGTAATTAACTTGTTTTTTGATGTTATAGGCTCATAGGTGGAAGGGACGTGCCTCCTTGTCTCAGATTAGACTTTGGACTGTGGACTTTTGAGTTAGTGCTGAAATTAGTTACAACTTTGGGGGACTGTTGGGAAGACATAACTGGTTTTGAAATGTGAGAACATGAGATTGGGCCAGGGACAGAACGATATGTTTTGGCTTTGTTCCCACTCAAATCTCATCTTGAATTTCTATGTGTTATAGGAGGGACCCAGTGGGAGGTAATTGAATGATGAGGACAGGTCTTTCCTGTGCTGTTCTCATGATAGTAAGTCAGTCTCATGAGATCTGATGATTTTATACAGAAGAGTTTCCCGGCACAAGTTCTTCTCTTGTCTGTCATCATGTGTGATGTGCTTTTCACCTCTGCCATGATTGTGAGGCCTCCTTAGCCACTTGGAACTGTGAGCCCATTAAACCTCTTTCTTTTGTAAATTGCCCAGTCTCAGGAATGTCTTCATCAGCATGTGAAAACAGACTAATACACTGATTTATAAGTAGTAGATAAATAACCAGGAACTTGCCATTGGCATTGGAAGTAGGGTTGTGGGGCAGTCTTGTGCAACTGAGCCCTTAGCCTGTGGAGTTGAATGCTATCTCCAGGTACATCCTGTCAGAATCAAATTTGGTTAGAAGATACCTGGGTGGTGTTCAGTGTAGAATTGGTTGCTGGTGAGGAGAAATCCCTAAACATATTTTGGTGACCAAAGGTAAAGGATTTTTTATTGATTCTTGTGTGAGAGAATAGAAATAACACTTTTTCCCCCTGTATCCTTACAGCCACCAATTGGATACACTGTTTCAGTATTTTGAAATTTTTCTTTTAATCTTTATAAATTTTCTTTTTTAATTTTAGATTCTGTAATATCTTCAACCTCTCCAATTTATTCCCTCCTACCATGTATATGTATTTTTCACATTTCACTTTATCCTTCTATTACTTTTTTATATAATAGAAGTATATAGGCAATTAGGTGTGTGTTTGTATATGTCTGTGTACACACACACACATATATATATGTACACCCACATATATTCACAATTCTCTCTTTTCTCAGATATAGAGCATATCATAAATACTCCGCATTGGAAAATTATTCTTTATAGAAAATTGCAGATAATATTTGAGGAAGAAATAACAGAATATAATCATTTTTCAACACAGGATAACAGATTGAGGCAAAGATGAAACATTAAAGGAAAAGTTGGTGAGAACTATTAATATATAGTGGAGGCATCATGTTGTTACAACCTTAATGCACTGATTAATATTAATACCACTAAAAATGGAACAACATATAATTATGTGCACAATGTGATGAATATGAAGTTGACTGCACCATTATGCAGTACACTCAGGAAATAAGAAACCAAGTCCAATCAAAATAGCCCTAAATACCTTCCAGTTTATAAAAACTATGAAGAATAGAGGGCCAATTCAATGATACCATAAGGAATCAAATGCCAGACATGCAACATAGCAGCTGATTGGATTTATTCAACATGTCAATGGCATGAATGCAATAGGAGGCAAATAGGGGAGAAGGCACTACCCTGAATTATGATATTGAAGAGACATAACAAACAGATGCAATGTGTGAACTTGGCTTGGATTTTCATTCAAAGACCAGCTATAAAAAGATATTATTGTGAGAATTGAGGAATTTTGAATGAGAAATATATTTTTACCCAATTTGTTAGCTGTGATAATAGTATTGTGGGAGTAAGAAGCTATTCATATTTCTAGATATATATATCAAGTACGTAGAAGTGAAATAATATGAAGTCTGGAATTTGCCTTAAAATTCATCTGCAAAAATATAAAAAAGAATGATAAAAGTTGTAGTATTATTCTATGGCTGCTGAAACAAATTACTAAAAAGACATAGTTGCTGAAAATAACCCACATTTATTATCTTACAGTTCCATAGGTTAGAAGTTCAACATGGGTCTCATGAGGTCAAAAGAAAGGCCTTGGCAGGGCAAAGTTTCTTTCTGGAGGCTCCAGGGGGAACTCTTTTCTTACCTTTTTTAGATTCTAAAGGCTGCCCACAATCCTCGGCTTAAGGTCCATCATTAAAGATGGCAATGTTGCATCTCTCTACCTACTCTTTCATAGTCACATCTTCCTTTAACTCTATTCCTTTTCTTCCCTCTTCCACTTTTAAGAGCCTTTATGAGTCTATTGAGTCAAACTGGACAATCCAGGATTATCTCCTTATGTTAAGGTCAATTTATTAGTGACCTAATTCCATCTATAATTACAATTCCTCTTTGCCATATAATGTAAAATATTCATGTCTCTGAGGATTAGGACATGGACATCTTTGAGGGTCATTAGTCATCTTACCACAGGAAGGGAGGAAGGGAGGAAGGGAGGGAGGAAGGGAAAAGGGAAGGGAAGGGAAGCAGGGAGGGAGAGAGGGAGGGAGAGAGGGAGGGAGAGTGGGAGGGAGGCATGAAAGGAAAAAGGGAAGAAGAAAAAAGTAGGAAAAAATCTTGATAAATCTGAAAACTGAGTAAGTAATATGTGGAATTCTCTCTACTTTTGTTAATGTTTGAGATTTAAGTAAAAACAATGAACAGTGATTACTTGGATGAAAATTTGTGACATCTTCCTCAAAATTTGTGACTTCAATAACATCTTGCATATAATCTTTTTTGCCATATATTCTGATATTGGAAACAATCACTTCTGCTTTTGTATTAGTCCATTCTCATACTGCTGTAAAAAAAAATATATGTGAAACTGGATAATTTATAAAGAAAAGAGATGTAATTGACTCACAGTTCTGCATGGCTGGGGAGGCCTCAGGAAACTTACAATCATGACAGAAGGTGAAGCAGACACCTTCTTCATATGGTGGCAGGAAAGAGAAGGAAGGAAAGAGAAGAGAGAAGACCCCCTATAAAACCATCAGCTCTTGTGAGAACTCACTCACTATCACAAGAATAGCATGATCCAGTCACTTTCCACTAGGTCTCTCCCTTGACATGTGGGTATTGCAGTTCAAGATAAGATTTGGATGGGGACACAAAGCCAAATCATATTATTCCATACCTCACCAAATCTCAGGTCTTTGCATTTCAAAATCATGCCTTCCCAACTGTCCTCCAAAGTCTTAACTTGTTCCAGCATGAACTCAAAAGTCCAAATCCAAAGTCTCATCTGAGACAAGGCAAGTCCCTTCTGCCTATGAGCTTGTAAAATCAAAGCCAAGTTAATTATTTCCAGGATACAATGAGGGTACAGGTATTGGATAAATATTCCTATTTTAAATGGGAGAAATTGGCCAAAACGAAGGGGCCATAGGCCCCATACAATTCTGAAATTCACCAGGGTAGTCATTAAATCTTAAAGCCCTCAAATTTTCTCCATTGATTCCATGTCTTACATCTGGGTCAAGCTGATACAAGAGTGGGGCTCCCACAGTACTGGGCAGCTCTGACCCTGTGGCTTTGCAGGGTGCAATTCCCCTCCCAAGTGCTTTCTCAGGCTGGCATTTAGAGTCTTCATCTCTTCCAAGTGCGTAGTGCAAGTCAGTGGATCTCCCATTCTAGAGCCTGGAAGATGGTAGCCCTCTTCTCACAGCTCCACTAGGAAGTTCCCCAGTGGGAAATCCATGTGAAGGCTCTGACTCCACGTTTCCCCTTTGCACTGCTCTAGCCTGGGTTCTCCATGAGGGCTTCATCCATGTAGCAGACAGACTTCTGCCTGGAAATCCAGGCATTTCCATACATTCTTTAAAATGTAGGTGGAGGTTCCCAAATCTCAAATCTTGACCTCTGTGCACCTGCAGGCCCAAAACTACGTGGAAGATGCCAAGGCTTGGGGCTTGCACCCTCTGAAGCAATGCCCTGAGCTGTACATTGGCCCCATTCAGCTCTATGTGCTAGGATGCAGGGCACTGAATCCCAAGGCTGCACAGAGCTTAGACCCAGCCCAGGAAATAATTTCTTCCTCCTAGGCCTCCGGGCATGTGATAGGAGGGGCTGCCTGGAAGGTCTCTGACATATCCTGGAGACATTTTCCCCATTGGTCTTGGTCACTAACATTCGGCTCCTTGTTACTTATGCAAATTTCTGCAGCAAGCTTGAATTTCTTCCCAGAAAGTAGATTTTTCTTTTCTATCACATGGTCAGGCTGCAAATTTTCCTAACTTTTACACCCTGCCACCTCTTGAATGCTTTTCTGCTTAGACATTTCTTCCACCACATACCCTAAATCATTTCTCTTAAGTTCGAAGTTCCTCGGACCTCTAGGGCAGGGAAAAAATGCCACCAGTTTCTTTGCTAAAGCATAGCAAGAATGACCTTTGCTTCAGTTTCCAATAAGTTCCTCATCTTCATTTGAGACCACCTCAGCCTGGACTTCATTGTCCATGTCACTATCAGCATTTTGGTCAAAACCATTCAACAAGTCTCTAGGAAATTCCAAACTTTCCCATGTCTTTCTGTCTTCGTCTGAGCCCTCCAAACTTTTCCAACCTCTGCATGTTGCCCAGTTCAAAGTCTTTTCCACATTTTGAGATACATTTATAGCAGTACCTCATTCTCCTGGTACCAATTTACTGTTCATTGTAGCACTCTGTTCTCACACTGTTATAAATATACTACCCAAGACTGGGTAATTTATAAAGAAAAGAGGTTTAATTGACTCACAGTTCCACATGGCTGAGGGGGAGTGCCTCAAGAAATTTACAATCATGGCAAAAGGAGAAGCAGGCACCTTCTTCACAAGGTGACAGGAGAGAATGAGGTAAGAGCAAAGGGGGAAGAGCCCCTTATAAAACCATCAGCTCTCGTGAGAACTTACTCATTATCATAAGAACAGCATGGGGAATCCACCCCCAAGATCCTAGCACTTCCCACCAGGTATCTCCCTTAACACATGGGGATTACAATTCAAGATGAGATTTGGGTGGGGACACAAAGCCAAACCATATCAGCCTCCATATTTTAAAAGTTTTTCTCTGTAATTTTCTTATAATAGGCTTTGAAGGAAACATTGGATCCTACATTGTATTTGTGTTTCCTCCTTCCTTTAACATATCCCACTCAATTATGTGGTTAATATTTCCATTTTTCTTGGTGTACACAATACTTACAGCTGTGCTGAACACTTAGTCTGTTCCATCATGAGCAGATAATTAATGAGTTGTGTGTAGTTCTGACAAATCATATCTGCTGTACATATTTACCTTGAGTCTAACAGTGGAGCTTTGCCTTAAAACAGCAGCTTATAGAAACTCCTTTATAATCGAATCTGATTCACTGTAAGCCCAGTAGAACAAGTCAGGAATAAATGATATTTACAAAATCTACTTTTAATAGATACCAGTTTTTCACATGTAGAAATTCAATTTTACTCTATTATCCACTTTGAAGATAATTCTAAAATCTTTAGATTCGAGAGCATGTAAATACACTGGCTATGTCATATTTATTATCACACTGCAGCCTTCTTTGCCTTAGAACGGCCTCAAAGACCTTCTCCCAGTGCCCCACCCAGGACTTAACTTGAAAATGACTTATTTGTCCTAAATCAAATGAGAAACATGTTTTAAAGAATGATTTGTCAGGAAAGACAAACAAGCTAACATTGGATTCTTTGGCCTCTGTTAAAATTTCAATTTCACATACTCACAATGTTATTTTAGGTGAAAAGAATTTCATTTTTATGCCAGTATTTACTAAACAGAGGTCTTAATTTTCTCTTTCCCAGTTTGTGGGAGCTTCACTTCATGCAGCTTTCTGAGCGTTCTATTGTGTTAAAACAGCAGGCTTGTCAAGAATGGAGACATTGCAGCAATATACACAGTCTATGGGAGACATTTTCTCTATGGGTTAAAGTAAGTTGTTGGATCAAAGTCAGGACATAGATGCTACAGCTGGTCTGGGAAAAAATGGCAATTAAGAGGGGAAAAAAAGAACAGAAAGAGAGAATCACAGACAGTCTTTTTTTAGGTGGCAACAACAGAACCAGACTGCTTGAAACGGGTAACTGACTCCAAATGTCACATTTTTCACTGAATGCTAAATAATATTGCTATTTTATAACAATTACTTGGTTATATTGGTGGCCATATTAACTTATTTCATAACAAAGTTGTTACATATATTTTTATATATTATATTTGCTGTCTTTCTCTTGCTTATGTTTATTTATTTCAACAGTGCTTAGGAGGATTGCAGAGAAGTCAGTTAAAGGTTAGGGGACACTTCCTTGAATGGCTTTCTGTCTGTCTAGTCAAAGGCTGGCATTTTCATTGCAATCAATTCATGCACTTCTGTGCAGTTTAGCATTCATTGCCTGTGTGATTACTTATTCATTAGAAAATATCTTATTTAGCTTAAATGTATACTTGCATCAGAGAAAGCAAAAATAAGGCAACAACAGCAAAAAGCTAAATTTTTAAGTACTTTCTTTAGCAAAGTTGAGTAACATAATAATCACAAGTGAGAAAAATTATTGTATAATAACCCACACTTCCAGGTAGCATTGGTGATCTAACTCACTGAAAATGTCAACAAATGAATAAAAGTGGTACAAACATGAAATGCCCTTCCAAAATGATAAAGGACAAGAGCATGTTAGGAATGTCAACATACTCAAAGCTGCAAAGTTGAGAAACCTGACTTAGCAGGGTGCAGAAAGCTTCAATGTAAAAGCCTGTGCTGGAAGGGGAGGATATCAAAGAGTAGTAATTGATCCAAGTCAAAGAACCATGGAAATGTTTCGGCACTGGAGGTACTAGTTATCTTTGAAGGCTATGATGCAGGAGAGTTGGAAAACAGGTGGTTGAAAGTCTATAAAAGGAGCAGTTGGAGCCCAGATTGTTTCCCCCAGCCTGTGCAACCAGAACACTGAATCTTCTCCACACCCATCATAGTGGGAGTTTGCTCTCTAGAGAAGATGAACTAGTTTAGCTCTGGGCTTGGAGATATGAGTACATCTGAGGAGACAGATGAGTGATAGAAAAATAGGGTATTTCTACAACATTTTGCATTTTAAATGGTGAAAGCCCCAGCTCCCTTTCCCAACTTAAGTCCTAAGAACTTACCCATACACCCAGGCTTATAACCGCCTTCCCCCTAGCCCACCCCAGGAATATGATTATAGATTTATCTCTGGGAAAACTGCCCAGTCCAATTGATAAGAGCTACAAATCATTACATCGGGCTCATTGTGGTACAATGGTGTCCACCAATCAAGAAGTTCTGTCCTTTCACAAAATGCTTGCACCTGGTTTTTAGAGTTCCAGCTTTAAAAATGAATGGACCCAAAGTATCACCAGACTGTCAACCATAACGTTTAAAATTCAGGACAGAGTCCAAAAGAACAAACAGGAAACAAACAATTCAATGGAAACAGTGAAGAGAAAGCACAGAGAAAAAAGGTATAATTAATATACTCAGAGAGAAAAAAAAATACCCTGGGACAACTATCCTCTTAAAAAGATACAGAGAACACAAAAGAGCTTGTGAAAATGAAAGATGTAATATAGAAAATAAATAATTCAAGAAAATTTTGTAATATAAAATTGAGAAGCAGTTTCAAAATTAGAACAAAAGATAATAGAAATTAGATTAGTGCAAGAAGTCAAATGATGGAAAATAACTTTCAATTCAGAATTACATGCCAAGCCAAATTATCCAATTAATGCGAAGGTAGACCGAAGATATTTTTCAGTAAGCAAGGTCTTAGAATATTTCTTTCCCATCTACTACTTTAAGCTCTGTCAGAACTAATTTGAGGGTCCCAATAAACAGATAACAATGTTGAACAAATGTAAATGAAGCCAATTAACTCTAAAATAAAACTATACAGTGAAAGAAACATGTATCAAAGTAAACCAGGTAATGTACAAAATATACCACATTTAATATTAAACACTTCTAAGTCCCTAATATATTTTACCTATGTCCCTAATCTTTCATATGAATACAATAGCAGTTGTAAATAATATTCATGTAGCCATAAGCATGCAAACGATGAATATTGTTGTAATCAAAGACATGATTTCATTATATTTGGAGGTTGAGGAAATAGAAAGTGTGTATGTGTGTGTTTGCATGCAGGCACAATGTGGGAGAGGAAGATATGTAACAGCTAAATTCTGAATTTTCACAACAGGGAAAAATGGAAATTTGAATATAAAAAATAGCAATCAACTCATATTACTTATTAATATTGAACGAAATAGAAACAGCAAAAGTAGTTGTAAGCAATTTCCTCTTTGCCAAAATTAAGATAGGTATGAATGGGTCAGAGGACCACCGTTTTTAGCATAAGTATTAAAATCTGCAAAGAACCACTGCTCTGTAAGAATTCAATTCACAGGCCCTGAAACCAAAATATAGGGTTCAAATACCGTTTCCACCATCTAATAGTTGTGATATTGTGGCTTACATATTTAATGACTTAATTTTGCTGTTTATAATATTGGATAATATTACCAAATTATATGGATGTCTTATTAAATGAGTTAATATGTGAAATTAATTAAATAATATTTGGCACAATTTATTAGTATTAGTAGTGCCATGTGGCTCTTAACTATTTACATGAATTAATTGACTAAAAAAATTACAAAGAAGACATAACACATAGTATGATACATGGAAAATGGCAAATAAGTAGAAAGAACCATTACATTTCAAAACTGAAAATTGATGAATATTTAATAATGAAATAAAGTATATTTCTTATTGTATAATAACTAAACAAGAACATTTCACTAATTATGCTTTATCATGAAGAATTCATTTGTGTCTTTTGTAACTACAAGTATGTGAATATACAGCCAAAGGTATGAATTAAAATAGGCTTCTAAAAAAAATAGGAATCTCCTTCACTGAAAAGAATCAAGACAGTACAGTTGATTTCAAACTAATAATTAATGTTTGTCAGAAGGATAATTAATCCTTATGTTAATATTTCTTCTGTTCTGAACATTAGTACCACATCTGATTTAGATATGCTCATATAGTAATAAATATGCCTTCTATATCTCAATTTAACATTAAGAAAATCCTAAATTCTCAATATATTTTAATACATTTCTACCTTTCTATATGTAGTGAATTCAAAATGTCAGCAAAATTAGTATTTACGTTTTTTTTCCTCTTCAACAGAAGTAAAAGATGTTTTCTCTCTCAAATATTAACTCTGTTTAAAGAAATGCTGTTAACTAAGGAAAAAAATCAGGTAATGTTTTTATCATAGTGCTTTTATTAATTACAACATTCAGTAAATCATGTTTGTGTTTTTATTTATATTTTCAACATACAATGTAAATAAGAACACCTCCAGATATTCTTTTGGCAGGCACAAAAACTGTTTATTCGACAGATGATATAGACAATAATGTATGGCTCATAATTAGGGAGAAAGCTGTAATTTAAGAAGTTCTGATGGCATTCAGACAGTTTGTGTGTAACTAAACTAAGGCTGTTAGTGAATGGCAGCTTTGAAACATTTTAAACATGTGGACAAAAAATTGAATTTTTATTATTGTAAATGAAAAAGGAAGATTTCTGGAGAAGCTAGACAACATACTGTAATCCAGGCTTGAGTGAGTTGAGGAGGAATGGTGTCGTATAAATAGAAACCTGCTCTTCCACACATGGGCCAAATTTTTGCCGAAAGTCCTCATGCACAACACACTCTACAGGGAAGTATGGGGTAATTGAAGAAACAAGTATAGCTATGTGGTACATATCATGGGCAAAGACCATTACTGAGGGATACACATATACATTAATTAGTAGTCAGCATAACATGCATAAATCCTTAAGCTATTTCAATTCATAATTGATATAGCATGACTAAAACTTAAGCAGGTCTACATATTTAAAAACAGTACATCACTTTCAATTATTTTGAGTCTTAATCATCATTTTGGGTTGTCTTTGTATTGTCAATTAAGTTGATTACTGTACAATTGACCTTCAGGAAGGTCAGAAATACAAATACAGCTGTCTTTGGCCAATTTTGCAAAGTTACATTGCCACAAGCCCAAGAACTGGGCTTATATTCCGTGGTTGATTCAATTTTCTCAGACTAATACAGAAAGAAAGTTTACCATGTAGACTAAGGTCTTCTAAAAATAAAAGTTCAATTTTCCTGATTTAAATATTATGTGGAAATTTATATTTTAATAAATGGTGAAAATTATAATTCTGAAGAGCCAAATAATCATCTTTCATGTTTCCAAGTAATAAAAATTAAAATATTAAAAATTACTATTATTAAATTATTATTAATTTCCCTTAGACA
The DNA here is from genome assembly GCF_009761245.1 of Sapajus apella. NCBI lineage: Eukaryota > Metazoa > Chordata > Mammalia > Primates > Cebidae > Sapajus > Sapajus apella. The sequence goes on from NW_022436958.1 coordinate 7,117,629, forward strand.
TGAATATATAATTAAATAGAATTTATTGAGAACTTCCCAATTCCAGACACTGTGGTGTATGCTTTATATACAATATCACATATAATTCTCATAACAATATTGTGAAGTAAAATTTGCCATCATTTTCATTTTATATATGAAGAAATAGAGGTTCATGATGTAAAGTAAATACTTAGTTTTCATTTCATTTAACATACATAATCTAAAGAAGAAGAAATATATCATGTGATAATATACATCATAGTATACAGCATCATACATTTTATTTGGACCTGGAAGTATTTTTATTTTGAGTACCTGTGGATCAGGAAAGAATTACAGTGAGGCATGTTTCTCTCCACAAGTTCAGGTGGACCCTTGAAATGTTGAACAATATACAATTTATGAAAAAAGTAAAGTGTGTGTGTGTGTGTGTGTGTGTGTGTGTGTGTGTGTGTGTGATGACTAAAGGAAAGAACAAGTTATTCAAAGGAGAAAGACTAATCCAATCATCACCACCAGGCATATAACACTTAAGGACCTTTCTAGTCAAAAAAGTTTAGGTAGGGAAAAACTAAGTAATAAAGAAAAAATTATCTACATTTTCTCATGTTGTATTTATTAAACTCATGTTGTATTTAGCTATTTATGAGTTACTTGCAGCTTGTACAACATTTTTAATTTATTTTTGTAGTATATTTTACAAGAGAGAAAGTGAAGAATGGGAAAAGAATAAAAAGAAAAAGAGAACAAATTAATAAGGCTGAGAAGATGAATTGCTGGTTTTCTTTTGAAACGTTTTTCATATAGAAAATTCAATTCATTTTATTTGGTATATTTAGAAATTAAATAGAAAATCACTTGTAATTACAGAATCCTACATGTAGTAGGAATTAAAAAAATATTTGCCATACATTGAGTGCCTAAGATGTATAATGTAATATTTTGGCTGTTTGGATGGTTATAATGAGAACAAGTTATATCTCTCAAAGACTCTGAAACTCTACCTCTACTTCATCTACTCATGTCAATTAAAATAAAAAGTAAGCCTGCCAATTGGCTTATGCCCTACCTTAGAATGAAAAAAATATAGAGAAGTGGTGTTCAGTTCAAATCATACTGTAAATTTGTAAACTACGTATATTCTAAATAATGACTTCACAAACATAGGACAAGGTATGTGGGAGAAATAAAGGGACGTACATCGTTAAACATAAGACACAAAATAAACTTTTTCTGTTAGTAACTCCTACAAGAGTTAATTCATATCAGAGTTAAAAGACAATTTTATTAAGCAATAATTATAAAATCATGTTAATAGGTTTATGATGTATAAGAGTATAATTTGTATGACAATAATGGAACAAAAAAGAGCAGGGAATAGTGATACATTGAAGCAATGTTTTGTATACTATTGAAATTACGTTGATTTCTATTTAAACTACAGTGTTATAATTTACCATGTTATTGTTATTCTCAAGGGAAATCATTAAGAAAATTATTTTGTAATAATAAGGGGTTATTCAGTAAAACATAGCAATTTAAACATATATGCCCCTAACAATAAAGTTCAGTAACACAGAAAGCACAAATCAAATTGAAGGGAGAAATAGAAAATTCAATAATAGTTGTTGGAGACTTCATTATAACACTTTTAACACTTAAGATAACGTGGGGTAAGTCAACAAACAAATATAAGACTAAAAATCATATAGACAAAATAGTCTATATATAAAAATAGTCTATATATATAAAACAATTCACCCCACAACAGCAGAATATAAATTATTCTCAAGGGCATAAAAAACATTCTTGAAAATAGACCATATATTAGACCATAAAACAAATTCGAAAAAACTTAAGTGTTGAAATCAAATACAATTTGTTTTCTTACCACATGGGATAATCACAACATGGGATAAAACTAGAAATCAATAACTGAAGGAAATTTAAAAATTTCAAATATCTGTGCAAGTTAAACAGCACACTCCTCCATAACCAATGGGTACAGGAAGAAATCATACAGCAAATTTAAAAGTAGTTTGAGGCAAATATAAACAAAAATGCAACATACCAAGTTATAGAATACAGCAAAGGCAGTGCTTAAGAGAGAAATTTGTAACTAAAACATATGTTTTTTTAAACAAACTGAGTTAAATTAATAACCTGATCTCTCATGTTCGGAAATTAGAAAAGGAAAAGTGAACTTAACCCAAAGAAAGCAGAGAGACAAGAATAGTAAAGCTTAGAATGGAAATTCATATAATAAAGAGTAGAAAAGCAATAATGTAAATCTACTAAGCCAAAAATTGGTTATTTGAGATATTAACAACATTGACAAATCTTTCACTAGGTGAAAAAAGAAATAAAACTGAAATTGCTAAAACCTAGGAAGAAAGAAGAGACATTATGAATAATTGTACAGAAATGAAAATAAACAGAAGGAAATACAGTGAACAATTTTGTGTCCTAGCAACTTAGATAACACAAATGAAAAGAACAAACAGAAACATACTTCTTGAACTGATATAAAAAAACATGGAAAATCCAAATACACTTAAACATCCAATAAAGAAACTTTGAATTCACCATTAAAGGTAGCATCTACCTTTAATGGTGAATTCTACCAAATGTTTAAAGACTTAATACCAGTACTTTATGAACTGTTCTAAAAAATAGAAAAGAGAAAATCTCCCAACTCATTCCACAAGACCAGCATTCTCTTCATAACAAAATCAGATCATAAAAGAAAACTACAGAGCATATCTATTAGGGATATTGACTCAAAAATAGTAATTACAGAAAACCGACTGCTAACATCATACTTAATGGTAAGAGACTGACTACTTTCCCCTAAGATTAGGAAGGAAGCAAAGATGTCTATTATTCTCACTCTGATTCAACACAGAACGCTGGCCAGCATAATATTGCAAAAAATGACAATAATTTAAAAATACATGCAGAGTAAAAATGAAGAAATATAACTGTCTTTATCAGAAGATGACATAATTGTCTATGTAGAAAATTCCAAGGACCAATTCTAAGAAAAGTTCCTAGAACTAATTAATTATTTTAGCAAGGTTACAGGATACAAGATCAATACTCAGAAATTATTACATGTCTATGTCCTAACAATGAACATTGGTGGAAACCAAAACAATGAATATTTGGTAGAAATCAATATTGAAAACATAGTACCCTTTATGAGTGCTCCAAAGAAAATGAAATAATCATTTATAAATTTCATGAAGCATGCATAGGATCTGTATGCTAAAAATTATAAAATGTTAATGAAAGAGATCAATAAAGATCTAAATAATTGATGAGATATGTATCCATGGATTGGAAGAGTCAACGTAGTAAAGATGACAGTTCTCCCTAAATCTGTAAGCAAGTTTAAGACAATTTCTATCAAAAACCTTGTCAGCTTTGTATATTTTATTTTTTTATTATTAGCTGTTACTTGAAGCTTTTTATAGACATAGACAAGTCTGTTCTCAATTTTTTTATGAAATGATAAAGATGTACAATAGCAAAACTATCCTGTATTGTGTAAAAAGAAAAAATGTGAAAAAAATCACTCTATTTGACATTGAGGCTTGCTGTATAGGTACAATATTCAAGACAGTGTGGTACTGGCAGAGAAATAGAGAAATAGATCAACAGAATAGAAGAGAAAATCAAAATGGAGACCCATACAAAAGTGTCCTAGTGATTTTTGTCAAAGGTGAAAAAGCAATAGAGAAATGTACCCTTTTCAGGAAATGGTATGGGAACAATTAGATACTAATCAGCAGAAGAGACCTTGACTTAAACCTCACACCTTGTACAAATATGTGCTAAAAATGAATCACATGTGAGACATAAAACCATAAACTATTAGAAAAATACTTAGATGAAAATTATTGGAACTTAGGGCTAGGCAAACAGTTCTTGGACTTAATACCAAAACTACAGTTCATTAAAAAATTAATAAGCTGAACCTTATCAGGACTGAAAACTTTTGCTCCAAGAAAGATCTTGTGAAAAGGTTGAAAATACAGCCTACACAGTGGGATAAAATATTTTCAGACCACATATTTGAGAAATGTCTTCTAGCTAAAATATATAAAGAACCCTCAAAACTCAACATTAGTAAGACAAGTAATTCAAATATCAAATGGGCAAAACCCCTAAAGAAACATTTCAATGAAAAGGATATACAGGTTTTAAATCAGCACTATATATGTATATTTAATTTAAAAAATAATTAACATGTTTAACATTGTTAACCATTAGGAAAATACAAATTAAACCAAAAATGAGGTATTATTACACATTTATTAGGGTATCTTTAAAGATCGTGATAATACCAAATGCTTTTGAGGTGCAGAAAAACTGGATCACTTATGTTTTGGTTGTTAGAATGTTAAGTGGCATATCCACTCTGTGAATTAGTTTGGCAATTTCATTTAAAACCAAAAATTTGCTTACAATAGAACCAAGCAATCGGACTCTTGGAAATTTATATCAGAGAAGTAAAAACATATGTTAATGCAAAAACATGTACACAAACATTCATAGCAGCTATATTCATAATAGAAACTGAAAACAAGCCAATGTCTTTCAATGGATGAATGGTTAAACAAACTGTGGTACATCCATACCATAAAATATTACCCCTAATGATGAAGGAACAAGCTAGTAATACTTACAGATACTTGGATAAATCTCAAGGGAATTCTGTGGAGAGAAAAAAATCCTATCTCAAGAGGTTGTACACTGTGTATCTCAATTTATACATTTGTGAACTAGCATATTTACAGATATAAATAACAGATTGGTAGCTGCCAGGAGTTAAAGATTGGGAATCAAGAAATTACTATAAAGGGGTAATTTGAGAGTACTTCCTGGTGATGAAGAGTTCTGTAGTTCCATTGTTGTGGTTATATAGTGCTATAATACCGTATCATGCAATGAAGTGGCATTGAACTATAAACACACACGTGTGATTGTGAAATATGAATAGGTTCTGTGTATTGTACTAATGTCAATTTCCTGTTTTGTTATTGTGCTATAGTTATGCAAGACAGAAACATTAGAGAAGGGAAGGGAAGGTGCACCAGATCCCCCTGTATATTTCTTGGCAACTTCTTCATTACAAAAGTATTTTAAAGAGCTAGCAATAAACATGCAAAACTTATCACTTCCTATTCATTTTACTCTGTATCTGTACTTTTCAGTTTATTTATGTCTATTGTATCTAAATATAAAAAAATACTATATAATGGCATAGTTTGTTCTAATTCTGCATTCCTTAACCTTACATTGATAGCTTAAAATGTATACATTGGAGGTATTTATACTATGGAAAGAAGTATTAGACTTATTTATGCCATGGAAATTGGCAAACAATACAAAACAAGATGACTTATTGTTTTATTGGTTTTTTAGACATAAAAAATAAAATATGAACAATTTAGATAAAACTTTTATATATATCAAGAGAACAAAAATATGAAGAACTGGAAATTATCAAGAAAGGGTTTCCCTTCCTTTAAGCTCAGGGGTACTATTAGTTGGTCGTTGACTATGTCAGCCTGTAAAATACCACTCCCCTTTCCAAAGTTGTATATATAATATTGCAGGTTAAGTTACTTTATGTCAGGTCCTATGAAGAAAGATGCGGTCTCAGACAAAATATGTTTCACAGATGTTTGCTTCCTGCCAGGCAGAGTTCCCCATTACCCTGGCATAAAGAATGCTGTGTATATTTTGAAATATGGCTGAGAACATGTCATTGGTTTCTGCTGCCCATGGTGAAGGACTCCTGGAAGCCATATTTTGTGGTGTATTTGAGGGATCAGTCATCCCTCTTGTATGTTAGGCCTGGTTGCTTTACCTTGAACAAGCACGAGCTTTTCACACAGGGAGAGATGTGGGGGCTGGGAGTCCTTCCCCCTCCTATTGCATCCTCTTTCTTATTATAAGGTGCTCCAGTCCACCAACAGCAAACCTCTTCGGTTTGAAAAATTTCAACTTATCTTTATCTTTAATCCAGACATTAGCTGACTTGCTACCGAGCTTGCTTTAAAATCTACACTCCTGCCTTCTTAGGTATACAGGGGAAATATTGAATAGGAGGGTGGAAAACCAAAAATTTAGTTTGCCAATGATTTTATCTGACTCTTGCAAGTTTGAGTTACACAGGGCTAATTTTTACCCTTTTTATTTGGGTTTCGGGGTTGGTGAAAGGAGGGAAATTTGGGTGATTTCTTGATTGGCAATGAGGATAAAATTGGCGATGAGGGCAAAAACTTGTTTTGGGCTTAACAAGTTTATCCTATTCTACAAAGCAGTAGAGGAACAATTGGTACTCTCCTTCGTGCTGCGCGCAACTATAGAAAAAGGCAGAATTTGCTTGTCCAATAGCCGAACTTAAAGACACCAGTTCATTGGTCAAATATTTGTTACCTGAAATGGAACTTCAAAGCAAACACATTTTGATTTCAAAATATATGTATATATGTTTTGAAATCACACACACAGATATATATGTATACATACATATACATATATATTTGTACACACATATATGTATATACATATATATAGATTTGTGTATGTGTGTGTGTATATATATACATATGTACATATGTGTGTGTGTATATATACATATATTTTTGAAATCGAATATAAATATCTGCTATTGGCTTTAAGGCCAGAGAGTAGGTAGAGATAGAAGGACTTTTACAAATATATATATCAATGGAAATTGAAAAGATAATGAGTGCTTTGATATTGGAAGCCTGAGAAAAGTAGACTCATGTTAGTGACGAGAGGTAACATGAAAGATAGATAAAAATACCTAATGAACTTGTGGATTTGGCTAAGATTTTCAGATTGAACATGCAAAGTGCCAGCAGTGTTTTTGTTTTTTGTTTTCTCCTGTGATGAGAATCAGATATAAAGAGATATGAAATAAAGAGTTATGTTCAATATTCAATCAAAATATAGGGAAAACATTTTCAACCAGGACTTCCAGAGTTGAGAAATAAGGCAATTTCTCAATTATAAACCTCTTCATCCTGCAAAAGATTATCAAATAAGAATGCAATCTTATGGAAAAGATCAAATCCTTCCATTAAACATGGCTTTAGATTCAATATCAGATGAAAAATGCAGATTTAAGATATTCTGTTGAGATTTTGTAGGACTTCTTAACCAAACAACATTGCTTCTGAAAGTCTAACAGTATTTTTTCCTAGCCCTTTAACTCTCTGCCCAATATGAAACAAGACTTTTTGGGTATTACTGTTGTCTAGTAAACTATAAAATTTGATACATAGAAAATCTACAGTTTTAAAAGAATTGTATCAATTGGCCTTAAAAAGATTAAGACAGTTCGAAGTGAAGAGGTCTATGTGTTCCCAAATGAGTGGGATATAGCAGCTTCCAAGATGTTTCCCAATCATACCCACTTCCTGGTATTTATTTCCTTGTGTAATTTTCTCCTTTTGAGTGTGAGCTGAAACTACTGATTTGCTTCTAATAATAGATTATAGCGCAAGTGATGGGATACTGCTGCCAAGATTACGTAAAAACGCTGGCTTTTCTCTTGTTTGCCCTATCTTGTGCTCGCACATCCTCAGTTTAATGCTGTCTTCACAGCAGTCCCTCCAATTACAATGGAAGTCAGGTGCAATATTGATATCTGATCTTTGGAGAGAATCATATGGCGAGGAACAAAGAGAGGCCTTCATTCAATAGCCAAGAAATGAAGACCCTTAGTCTAATGGCTCATATGGAACTGAATTCTTTCAACAACCCCTTAAGTGGAGTTGCAAGAAGACTAAGCCTTGTTTGAGCCTTGAGATGACTGAAGCCCCAGAAAACACATTGATTGCAGCCTTACAGGCAACCTTGATTTAGAGAACCCAGTTAAGTTACTGAATCTAAGCCACAGAAACAATGATATTATAAATCTTACTGCTTTAAACCTCTACGTTTTCAGGTAATTTGTAACACAGCCATAGATAACTATTCTAGCAGGAAGCAGGTTGAGAAAGCTACTCAGTTTCAAGAATGTTCTATTTCTCATGTAAAAGAAATAAAGATTCAAAATATAGAATCAAGAGCATAGAAGTGAAACAAAGGCCTAAGAGAACCATTCCAAAGCAGTAAAACAGAGTCCTAATCAAGGAACTGGTGGCATGTGCCAGTTGGATTTCAGCATTGTTATGGACCACTGATTGCTAAGCTCCTTACGTACTTTTTCTCTCTTTTTGAATGGGCATCTCTATTGTGGTTTTCTGTCCCTGTCTCTCATCATATTATTGGTGCATTTCTCTTTAATATACTGTATTAGGTCATGCTTGCATCACTGTAAAGAAACAACTGAGGCTGGGTAATTTATAAAGAAGAAGCTTAATGGGCTCATTGATATGGTTTGGCTATGTCTCCATCAAAATCTCATTTTGAATTGTAGCTCCCACAGCTCCCATGTGTCATGGGAGAGACCAGATTGGACTTAACTAAATCATGAGGGCAGGTCTTTCTCGTGCTTTCTCGTGATAGTGAATAAGTCTCATGAGATCTGGTGGTTTCAAAAAGGGGAGTTTCCCTGCACAAGTTCTCTTCTCTTGTCAGCTGCCATGTGAGACATGCCTTTCACCTTCTGCCATGATCATGAGGCCTCCCCAGCCACGTGGAACCACAGTTTCAAGTGAGTCCTTTAAACCTCTTTCTTTTGTAAATTGTCCAGTCTTGGGTATGTCTTTATCAGCAGCATGAAAATGGACTAATACAATAAATTTGTATCAGTAGAATGGTGTGATACTATAAAGATACCCTAAAAATGTGGAAGCAACTTTGGAACTGGATAACAGGCAGGGATTGGAACAATTTGCAGGGCTCAGATAGAAGATAGGAAAATGTGGGGAAGTTTGGAATTCCCTAGAGAATTGTTAAATGACTTTGACCAAAATGCTGACATGGGCAATAAAGTCCAGCTGAGTTGGTCTCAGATGGAAATGAAGAACTTGTTGGGAACTGGAGCAGAGGTGACTCTTGTTATGTTTTAACAAATAGACTGGCAGCATTTTGCCTCTGCCCTAGAGATCTGTGGAACATTGAACTTGAAAGAGATGATTTAGGGTATCTGGCAGAAGAAATTTCTAAGCAACAATTTCTACGATGTGACATGGGTGCTGTTAAAGGCATCCAGCTTTATAAGGGAAGCAGAGCATAAAAGTTTGGAAAATTTACATCCTGACAATATAAGAAAATAAAATCCCATTTTCTGAGGAGAAATTCAAGGTAGCTGCAGACATTTGCATAAGTAATAAGGAGCTGAATGTTAATCCCCAAGACAGTGGGGAAAATGTCTCCAGGGCATGTCGGAGGTCTTCACAGCAGCCCCTCCAATTACAAGCCTAGAGGCCTAAGCAAAAAAAAGGTTTCATGGGCTGGGCCCAGGGTCCATGCTGTGTACAGACTAGGGACTTGGTGCCCTACATCCCAGCCTCTCCATCCATGCTTGAAAGGGGCGAACCTAGAGCTCACGCCATGGCTTCAAAGGGTGCAAGCCCCAAGCCTTGGCAGCTTCCACGTGGTATTGAGCCTGTGAATGCACAGAAGTCGAGAATTGCAGTTTGGGAACCTCTGCTTAGATGTCAGAGAATATATGAAAACACCTCTACCTTCAGAGGGCCCTCATGCAGAACCTCTGCTAAGGCAGTGCAGAAGGGACATGTGGGGTCAGTGTCCCCACTCAGAGTCCCCACTGGGGCACTGACTGCCTAGCAGAGCTGTGAGAAGAGGGCCATCATCCTGCAGATGGAAGAATGGTAGATCCACCAACAGCTTGCACCATGTGCCTGGAAAAGGCACAGACAACACCAGCCTGTGAAAGCAGCCAGGAGGGAGGCTCTACCCTACAAAGCCACAGGGGTGGAGCTGCCCAAGACCATAGACATCCACCTTTTACAACAGCATTACTTGGGTGTGAGACATGGAGTCAAAGGAAATCGTTTTGGAGCTTTCAGATTTGACTGCCCCACTGGATTTTAGACTTGCATGGGGCCTGCAGTCCCTTTGTTTTGGTCATTTTTTCCCATTTGGAATGGCTGTATTTACCCAATGCCTGTATGCCCATTGCATCTGGGAAGTAACTACTTCCTTTTGATTTTACAGGCTCATAGGCGGAAGGGACTTCCCTTGTCTCAGATGAGACATTGGACTGTGGAATTTTGAGTTAATGCTGAAATGAGTTAAGAATTTGGGGGATGTTTGGGAAGGCATAATGGGTATTGAAATATAAGGACATGAGATTTGAGAGGGGTCAAGGTTGGAATGATTTTGTTTTTGTTTTTGTTTTTTTTTGAGACAGGGTTTTGCTCTCGTTGCCCAGGCTGGAGTGCAATGGGGCGATCTTGGCTCATTGCAACCTCCGCCTCCAGGGTTCAAGAAATTCTCCTGCCTCACCCTCCCAAGTAGGTGGGATTACAGGCATGTGCCACCACACTCAGCTAATTTTGTATTTTTAGTGGAGACAGGATTTCTCCATGTTGATCAGGCTGGTCTCTAAATACCAACCTCAAGTGACCCACCCATCTCAGCCTCCCAAAGTGCTGGATTACAGGCGTGAGCCACAGCGTCCAGCTGGGTGGAATGATTTAAATGAAATATAGAGGATGAGAAATGGAATAGAGGATTGGGGAAAGAGCATCCCAAACCAAAGACAGAGTGCATGTGGTGGTGAAGGGCTTCATGTGGAAATGTGCGTTATGTGCTCAAGAAACATTTAATAGCCAAGATTTTCTATTTAAAAGTTCAAAAACTTTTTTCTACATGTTCTAATATCTGTTCCACTTTGACCATTACAGAATTGGATGAAATAAAAACATCCATTGGTGAGCATAATTTTAAAAGTTAGCTGATTTGTTTTTGCAGCTAATTCGGTTAATACAAAAAAGCCTGTCAAGGAATATCAGTCTGAGGTGAGGGGTAATTGTTATGAACCAAAACATCTATTCAAGTTTTGGATTAAAAAAAAAATTATCTGTTCTCACCCCAGAAACAGAAATATTTCTCCATTTTGTCCTACACTGACCAGTCAATGAAAAGGCCTTATACAAGGGTTGGTTGCCTTGGTCAAGTTCAGTGTACCATCTGTGTAGTGTTGTTTTTTTTAATCTCTGAAGCTAAAAATAGTTTGCACATTTTCTTCTTTCTTTCTTTTTCTTCCCCCCCCCCCTTTCTTTCTTTCTTTTTTTTGAGACAGGGTCCTGCTCTGTCACCCAGTCTGGAGTGCAGTGGCATGATCTCAGCTCACTGCAGTCCCTGCCTCTTGGGCTGAGGCGGTTCTCCCACTTCAGCCTCCTGAGTAGATTGAACTACAGACATGCACCACCACCCCTAGCTAATTTTGTAATTTTTAAAATAGAGATGGGCTCTGGCTATGTCACCCAGCATAGCCTTGAACTCCTGGCCTGAAGTGATCCTCCTGCCTCAGCCTCCCAAAGTGCTGGTATTACAGACATAAGCCATTGTCCCTGAATGCTATGTATATTTTTAAATGGTTAGAAACATTTTTTTCCTTGTTGAGACAGTTTGCTTTTGTCACCAAGGCTGGAGTGCAGTGATGTGATCTTGCCTCACCAGAACCTCTGCCTCCCGGGTTCAAGCGATTCTCCTGCCTTAGCCTCCTGAGTAGCTGGGACTACAGGTGCACATCACCACGCCCAGGTAATTTCTTTCTTTTTTCTTTTTTTTTTTTTTTTTTGTATTTTTAGTAGAGATGAGGTTTCACCATGTTGGCCAGGATGGTTTCAATCTCCTGACCTCGTGATCCTCCTGCCTCGGCCTCCCAAAGTGCTGGGATTACAGGTGTGAGCCACTGTGCCTGGCCAGAAACAATTTTTTCAAAAAGTTTATGACACATGAAAATCATATGAAATTTGGATTTCAACATCAACTTCTTTTTAACTCAACTACACTCATTCATTCAGGTACTGCTTATGTTATCTTTCATACTACGGTGTTGGAGTTGTGCAGTTGCGACAGACCTTACAATTCACAAAGCTTGAATTATGCATTCTTTGTTTGATTTTATTTATTTATTTATTTATTTATTTATTTATTTATTTTGAGACCAAGTCTCACTCTGTCACCCAGGCTGGAGTGCAGCCGCACAATCTCAGTTCACTGCAACCTCTGCCCGTACCACGCCCCCTGCCCGGTTCAAGCGATTCTCCTGCCTCAACCTCCCAAGTACCTGGGATTACAGGCATGTGCCATCAAGCCTGTTTAATTGCTGTATTTTTAGTACAGACAGGGTTTTACCATGTTGGCCAGGCTGGTCTCGAACTCCTGACCTCAAGTGATCCCCTCAGCCTCCTAAAGTCCTGGGATTACAGGTGTGAGCCACTGCACTCAACCTCTGTTTTATTTTTTTACAGGAAAAGTTTACTGACACCTGCATTAAAACATTAGTTTGTTGAGATATTATCAGTAACACACTCATGCTACTAATATTCAATTCAGTTGCAGGCCCATGACTTTCACTGTAAGCTTCAAATATATATGAGCTACTTTTTCTTTTAATTTTCAGAAATATTATCCCATTAATACACACACACATACACAAATCAAATATGTTTGTTCAGAAAAACTGTATGACCTTTTTTTAACCTTAACTTTTAATAGCTTCCTAAATTTTATTTTGGGCTATTGAAAAATTCTCTGAAATTATAATACAAAAAGTTAACATTAGGTGTCAGTATTTTACATATTATTTAGTAAGTGTGTGTCAGTGAAAAATGTATTGCATTATTGCAGACAGCTTCTTCATTAGAAAACTTCAACTCTTATTATTCTGTTTTATCTGCCTTTTTTTGTTTTCTCTACTAATGAAATGTTCTTTATGACATCTACAAAATAAATTTTTAGAAATCATTTTTTAGGTGTCTTCTGCTACATTTTTTCCACATGTCTGTGAGTAGGGATAGATATTATTAACATGGTGCAACATAGTATCAAGAAATGAGTGTTTTAATACAGATCCCAGTAAATCTTTTCTGTAAAGGAACAGAGAGTAAATAATTTAGGTTTTGGGGATGATTAAAGTCTGTTACAATTACACAACTCTGACATTAAGTGTGAAAGATACCATAGACAATACATGAATGAATGAGCATGGCTGAATTCCAAAAATAAAAAATTGAGAGAAAAAAGAATCTTATATAATTTTCGTGTGTCATAATTTTTTTTCATTTTTTAATCATTTGAAGGTGTAAAAACCATCTTAGACAAGTGTCTTCTAAAAGTTCCTTATAGTGATCTAAATAAATAGAGACCATTTAGTGGCAAATTAGTTTTGTTGGGGAGAATACTAGGGAAGTATTATAAGGAGATAGAAAGAATATGGAGTTTGAACTCCTGCTCCAGGACTTGATAGCTTTGTGATTTGGGGCAATTTCCTTAGCCTTATCTATGCCTTACTTTTCCAACTTGTATTATTGTAGGGGGAGCAAGGAATCATCTAGTTTCTACTCTTCAGCGTTGCTGTGAAGATTAAATATTCTAACATTGTTTTTCATAAATCACTTGTCAAAGTAATTGGCTCAATAGATGCCCCATAAGTGTTAGCACTCTCCTGTCATTTCTAATGTTTCTTTTACCTTTATTTTGATTAATTGGGTCAATATAACATAAGAAAAAAACCTGACACAGACTTTCAAAAAAGATTTCTTATCTCTAATCATTTAATCACAGAAAATGTTATAATTTCTTGTGGGGGGTGTGTGTGTGTGTGTGTGTGTTTGTGTGTGTGTGTGTGTGTTGTATATGTCTCAAGGGACTTTTGTCTTTATAGCACCAAGCTTGGAAAGATTACCCAAGAATCTGGGATTAAATAAGATCAAATCTATTCTACACCTCTAAATCTCTCTAAAAACATAAAATATTCTTCCATATCTGTATGTTATATATAAGCAAAAACATTTTCTAGTAAAATGAAAATTTTATTGAGCCCTAATAAATCAATAAGGGAAAAATACAATACCCAATAAAGGACAAAGAACACAAACAATACATACATATATGCATAATCACTACACATGATCAATAAATATTTAATATAATTTCAACCCTATTAATAAAGAATAAAGTTAAAATGGGAACACTGAGGGTAGAAAACAATTGCTAAAAATGCTCATCAGTTTTTTTCTTATTTTGAATGAATGTATTAGATTAAATGTGTCATGCTAGAAAAGGCACATATAATATGCATTCCCATCAGCAGACCCAATTGAGGCTAGCCATCTACCCATCCCCACTAAAATACTAGACATGTGAGTAAATAAATCTTGGGCCCTCTAGGCCAACACATTTGCCTGCTGAATGTAAGTGTCCTCAGTTGATGTCACAAAACAGAAGAATCATTAAACCAATCCTTATTCAAATTCTGGATCAAAAATTCATGAGATGAGTTGATTTTAGCCTCTAAATTGTAGAATGATTTGTTAAATAGCAGGAGATAATCAGAACAATGGTAATCTCCAATGTTGGTAGAATGCATAGAGAAGCAGGGAAATAGGCTTTAAATTACCAGATAATGAATGACTTGGTGGCAAAGTAAAAATGTAAACATTCCAACTTAAAAGAAAAACACATCCTCACTTCCCATCTTTGAGAAATCTCTGTTGCTCCAAAGCCCCATGAAACAACTGAGAGTAGGGTAGGGAGAGAACTCCAACTTCATAATTAAATGTATTCTTAATTCATTTGATATAAATTGGGATGAGGCTACTTATCATTTTTTTATTTATTACAATTAATCTGAATATTTGTATATTGAATATTTATTTATCTTGCTGCAGTTACACGAACGCATTTAAGTGGTACTGCCCTAGCCCCGCTAGGAGTGTTAGGTATTGTAGAATGTATATAACACTTTCTTTGTAAACTCAAAAAAACCACTAAATTCTAAATTGCAAGCAGATAAGCATGTCATCGCAGGAGTCAGACTGCTGGGTTTAATTTTAAAGCTGTCACTTATTAGTGTATGACCATGGGCAATTTACTTAATCTCTCTGTACCTTAATTTCTCCATCTGAATTGTGGGGATAAAAATGAGACCTACCTGACAGGACTACTGTGAAGATTAAATAAGTTTTTTTATATAGATCAATTAGAAGGCACCTAGCACAGAGTAAATGCTTAATAAGTTACTTACTATTATTATTATTTATTTGCTTTTCCCCCACATACCTATAGCTAAAAAACAGTAATGGATGAGAACTTAAATATCCTTATGGCACCTGGGGAGGGGTTTTCTTAACCATGTCTTTGTCCTTGCTGGACTTTGCAAAGATGACCTTTTTCCTACCTGGACATCTTTCTTGCTAAATGCCACTTCTGAGGTCTACTTTGGGAAATGTATGCAGCATTTTAGTTCTCATCTACCTTTGCTTTTTGTCTGGAGAGAGGTGTTAATATCTGAGCCATCCTATGCCAACAACTCCTTAGCTATAGATATGTCAGGAAAAATAAATAAATAAATAATAATAGTAAGTAACTTGTTAAGCATTTACTCTGTGCTAGGTGCCTTCTCATTGATCTGTATATATACAAACTCCTCTAATCTTCACAATAGTCCTATCAAGTGCCACATGTCTGATCTTCTGTAGCTACCCCAGTTAGGTGTGGGTCACTATGCTAGGCAGGATTCCACTCAGTGTTTTAAAAAGTGATCAAAGCAAAAACCCTTTCTTTCTTTGGCTCATCAGCACTGTCTCAGGATTTTCTTCTGCCTCCCTTTCTCCTCAACCCAATCTTTCGAAGTTCCTGTCATTAAAAAAAAAAATCTTCCTAGGCTCCCTTGAGATGGGTTCCCTACTTACAGCATATCCTGAGTTTTTAATCCCACCATGATGTCTGGAGTAGTGGTTCTCATAGTGTGGTTCCCAGACCAACAACAACAGCAATATCTTGATAGCAGTTGAAACACAAATTCTTGGGCCCTACCACAGACCTAGTGGTTTAGAAACTCTGAGGGTGAAGCCCAGTGATCTGGCATGTGCTAAAGTATGTGAACCGCCAGCTTAGAGAAAAACTGTAGAGACCTAGTCCCCCAGATTTGCTTCTTAATATGTTTACAATTTTAACTGACATTTAAATCATTGCTAAATCAAGTTTAGTCCAAAGCTGCCTCCTCACATACTTTAAGTTTGGCCTAAATGTTTTTCTGTACATTGTGAATGATGACAAGTGGAGGTGTAAACAGACGGTAGCCTACACTTGTGCCAACCTTTGAGTTTTGGCCAATCAAAGTAGTGGAAGAACTGGGTGGTTTTCTGTACATCACTTTCCTTTTCTTGTTAATAAATTTTCTTCCACCACCTGGCTACGCTGGAGTCTCTGAGCCTGCTCTGGCTCAGAAAGCTGCCCAATTCATGAATCATTCGTTGTTAAATTAAACACCTTTAAACTTAATTCTGTTGCAGTTTTTCTTTCAATACTTGTTTTCCTCTTGATAAGGTTCCTGATTTTCTAGACTGTAAGTCTCAAGAATGCAGGAAAGCCTAATTTCACATAGCTAGACAATGAATTATGTTACACTATATCTGTATTTCCCTAAATCTAAAATCCCCTATGAGAACTCGTAGAAATTATGATTTAAGGAAACCAGAAAGACATTGGCTTTGTATTTTCCAGAACTATTATCCTTCTAAAAACTAAAATTATAATTGTATTTCTAAGCATTTCTTCTAAACTAAAAAAAGTTATCAATTATCTATTGCTGCATACATTTCACGGCTGGGAGAAAAATGCTTTGATTTGCCCATAATTCTGTAAGTCAGAAATTGGACAGGGCTCAGCTGGGTGGTTCTTCCACTGTGTGTCATTGTGTGGAATGTCTTACAGAGTTAAATTCTACTCCAATGGCATCTGGGGCCAGAATATCCAAGATGACTTAACTTATATATCTGGCACTTTTGCAGGGATAGCTGAGATGCTGGACACCTGAGACTGCTATCTCTTTCTTTCTCCCTACTCCAACCCTATCCCACCCCCATGGATGCTCAGGCCCCTTTTCATGGTGACTAGATCCAAACAATGAGCATTCTATGTGGTGGCAGCAAAAGCTGTAGATGTCTTTAGACCAAGCTTTGCAAGCTTCTCAGCATCACTTCCATCAGATTTTACTGATCAAAACAAGTCACAGGGCTAGTCTAGATCCCAAGGAAGGGGGAATTGATTCTACTACTTGATGCTGAAGCAGGCATGCTGTGGGAGACCACATGAATGGGATATATGGTTGTGACTACCTTTGGAAATACAATAGACTCCAGAAAATTGTATAAAGATGATATATTCAGGAAAGCTTGTCTAAAAATTATAAAGTTAGAAAGCAGGAATCAAACGTGCAACTATAAGGGACTAGTTCAATTATTGCATCATTAAAAATCCTGTTTTAGGGCCAGGCATGATGGCACGTTGGGAGGCTGAGGTGGGCAGATTGCTTTAGTCCAGAAGTTTGAGACCAGCCTGGACAACCTGGCGAAACCCCCTCTCTACAAAAAATTTTAAAAAAGTATCCAGGTCTGGTGGTGCATGCTTGTAGTCCCAGCTACTCAAGAGGCTGAAGTGGGAGGATTGCATGAGCCTGGGAATTTTTTGTTTTTTTCCCCCCCAAACAAGCTGTTTATTTGTAGATATAAAACAAGATCCAACCAGTGGATACAAAAGTGGAGGAATTGAGACTGCATTGAGCTGATATTGTGACACTGCACTCCAGCCTGGATGACAGAGCCAGACCATCTCAAAAAAAAATTATGTGTTAGAATTATTGTACCATTTTAAAATGCCCTGAATCCAACATTGAAAATATTAAATAGAGAACTATGGTTCCTCCTCCCAAAGGACAAGAATTAGAAATACAGATAAATATAATTAAATCTAATTCAGAATAAGCTAACAGAGGTACTTTCAACAAGTTTTATGAAAGTGAAGAGGAGAGTTTTAATCCTAACAATGGGAATAAAAGAAGACTTCCTCTTTTTTTCAGTCTCTGGAATTCCTCAGGAGACTCAACTTCTCAGGTTTTCTTCATGAGCAGTAATGAGTGAATCAGAAAGGAAATGGTATCATCTAAATACAGTGGCACTGTTGCATGCAGAAGGTTTCGCTTTCAAACACTTGGATGAAATGTGCTCAGTCAAAAGAAATTAAAAATAAAGAATGGCCTAAATTGTGTAGGTAGCTGATGCAGCTCTTCATTTCTCTCAGTAAACTGAAGACCCAGGTTCCTACTGCCTCTCAAGTGTCTTTCAGGAGCAAGCATTTCCCACAGCAAATGGGATTCTAGTGTTTATATGAGGTCTATTTTTAAATTTTTTAAAAAATTCTTTTACTCAAAGTATAAATTAGATACATCACCTGGGAATTAACCAAATTGTCCTGTTTTCCAGTAATGGAGCAAAAACTGTCCACACTGGACTTATTTAAAGAATATAGGTCATTGACATGTTGCCTCCATTGAAGATCTGCAGTCTGTTTAGGGGTCACTGAGGCCCCCATATCCTACATCCACTTTGTACAGATGTAGAAACTAAGGGCCAAAGAAGTCAAAGTCTAGAACCCTTAAGTTCTAATTCTGTCTATTCCGTTTTCCTCTCTCTTCTACACTGTGTTTCTGTGGGGATTCTGCAATTCTCAATTGCTACACAATCTCTTAGGGGGATAACAGTGTTGCAGGTAATTACTGATAATTTTGTTTAGCTGCTTAATCCTCTTTGTAAACCTGCCTCTCCTGACAGAGGACGAGATAGTCCTTCACAGGATCCTCTGGCTTCAGTCACTACGCACTTGTTTAAAATATGGAATATTTAGCATTGCAGGCAGGATCTATCCATGCAATTGCAGAAAATATGTGAGCAACTCTGACCATATGCCAAAGTCCACCCAGCCAGGAAGGGTGGGTGCCTGTAACATTTTCCTTGTTCTCTCCATACCTGTTTTCACTGCTCTCACATGAACTTTCAGGAAAAGAAAGAAATTAATTTAAGCATAATCCCATATTATATACAGGCATGCATTGCCTTATTGCATTTAGCTTATTGTACTTTATGGATATCTTATTTCATACAAATTGAAAGTTTGTGGCAACCCTGTGTCAAGCAAGTCCATTAACACCATTTTTCAACAGCATGTGCTCACTTCATGTCTCAGTGTCATATTTTGGTAATTCTAGTGACATTTCAGGCTTTTTCATTATTATATGTGTTTCAGTGACCTGTGATCAGTGGTCTTTGATGTTACTATTATCATTGTCTTGGGATACCACAAACCATGCCAAGATAAGATGGTGAACTTAACCAATAAATGTGTGTGCTCTGATTGCTCTGCCGATTGGCCATTTCCCTGTCTTTCTCCCTCTGCAAGGGCATCTCTACTCCCTGAGACACAATATTGAAATTATGCCAGTTAATAATAACTTTACAATGGTCTCTGAGTGTTCAAGTGAAAGGAAGTGTCACAGGTCTCTCACTTTAAATCAAAAGCTAGAAATGACTAAGCTTAGTGAGGAAGGTATGTTGAAAACAGAGATAGGCTGAAAGCTAGGCCTCTTTTGCCAGACAGTTTAGTCAATGTGTGAATGCAAAAGGAACCTCTTGAAGGAAATTGAAAGTGCTACTCTAGTGAACACAAAAACGATAAGAAAGCAAAACAGCCTTATGGCTGACATGAAGAAAGATTGGGAGATCTGGATAGAAGATCCAACAGGTCACACAATGTTCCCTTGAGAGCTAAAGGCTAACTCAGAGCAAGGCCCTAACTCTTCAATTATATGAAGTCTTACAGGTGAGGGCACTGCTCAAGAGGTTGGTTCATGATGTTTAAGGAAAGAAGCCAGCTCCGTAACATAAAAGCATAAGGTGAGGCAGTAAATGCTGACATAGAAGCTGCAGCAAAGTATCCAGAAGTTCTAGCTACACTAAACAACAGGTTATCAAATAAAAGAAATAGACTTCTCCTGGAAGAAGATCCCCATCTAAGACTCACAGCTAGAGCCTAGAAGACAATGCCTGGCTTCAAACTTCAAAGAACAGGCTGACTCTCTTGTTAGGGGCTAATGCAGCTGGTGACATTATGTTGAAGCCAGTGCTCATTTATCATTCTAAAAATTCTAGGGCCCTTAAGAATTATGCCAAATATACTCTGCCTATAAATGAAGCAACAACGTCTGGATGACAGCACATCTGTTTACAGCATTATTTACTGAATACCTAAACCTATTATACAGACCCACTGCTCATAGAAAATGATTTATTTCAAAATATTACTGCGCATTGACTAGGCACATAGTCACCAAAGAACTCTGATAGAGGTGTACGAGGAGGTTAATGTTGTTTTCATGCCGGCTAATGCAACATCCATTCTGTAGCCCATGGATCAAGGAGTAATTTTAATTTGCAAGTCTTATTCTTTAAGAAATACATTTTGTAAGGCTACAGATGTCATAGATAGTGATTCCTCTGATGGATCTGAGAAAAGGAAATTTAAAACTTTTTAAAAATGTTTCACCATTCTGGATGTCACTAGGAATATTTCATGATCCATGGGAGGAGGTCAAAATATCAGCGATACTAGGAGTGTAGAAGAAGTTGATTCTAATCCCCATGGATGGCTTTGAGAAGTTCAAGACTTCAGTGTAGGGAGTATCTGCAGATGTTGTAGAAATTGTAAAATAACTAGGATTAGAAGTGGAGCCTGCAGATGTGACTGAATTGCTTCAGTCTCCTGATAAAACTTTAACAGATGATGAGCTGTTTCTTATGGATGAGCAAGAAAGTTTTTTTTTTGTTTGTTTGTTTTTTTTTTGAGCTGGAATCTTCTTCTGATGGCTGTGTGCTGTGAACACTGAAATGACAACAAAGGATTCTGAATATCCCTTGTCCCTTGAACTTGGCTGATAAAACAGTGAAGGAGTTTGGAGAGGATTACCTCTAATTTTGAAAGAAGTTCTACTGTGGGTAAAATGCCATCAAACATCACGTGCTGCAGAGGATTCTCTCATGAAAGGAAGAGTCAACTGATTCTGCAACCTTCATTGTTGTCTTATTTTAAGAAATTACGGCAGCCATCCCAACTTTCAGCAACCACTACTCTGCTCAGTCAGCAGCCATCAACATTGAGGCAAGACCCTCCACCAGCTGAAGGTTGGGGTCTCCGAGGATTGTTAGCATTTTTTAGTAAGGAAGTATTTTTTAAATTGAAATAGCACATTTTGTACATATGCTATTGCACACTTAGTAGACTATAGCATAGTGTAAACCTTACTTTTATATGTACTGAGAAACCAAAAAATCTGTATGACTCAACTTATAGAGATATGTGCTTTATTATGGTGGTCTGGAGTTGAAGCAGGATTATCTTTGAGGTATGCCTTTAACTGATAGTAACCAAATCCCACCTCCTAAAACCCACAGAGTATGATGTATATCCCCTGAGTATTGGTACTGTCTTGGTCCCAGCTCTCTAAGACAAAAATCCTTCAGCTCTAGGGACATACTGGGCAGGTTTTTGTTTTTTTGTTTGTTTGTTTATTTTTCCTGCTAGCACAGAAAACTTTGAAAAGAATATATAGACAGGAAATGAGAAGAAACAGGGTAATCTCATGCCACACAAAACTTTCATCCTATCTACAATAATAAATTATTAAATTAATGTTAAAATGCAAAAATATACTTTCTCCTATAAGCAGTCCCTACCTGACATGCTCATAGGAATAATTTGCCTACTTTAACCAAAATATTACTTCCTCCTCAATAGCTAAATATACTTTTAGATTTCATAATTAACCAAATGAGCATGATTTTTTTTTAAAATGATTGCCCATTTCATCAAGGCCCTTAAATACCTAGTCGTACTTGATAAACAAGGGTAGTCTGGCTTTACTGATTTCCACAGCCTCATTTTGCTTGTGCTCATTATTTAGTACCTTTGGTTATATGCTTGCTTGTTGTATCCAGTTATAACCCTTTCTACTAATTGGAGAATGAGGCACTTGCAACATATTTTAATATCCTGCCAATATCAGCAATGTAAGAAAGTCTTCTCAGATTTATCATGAGCAGGTGGCCAAAGAGGAAAAAATAAAATTATCTGATAGCACCCACTATTGTTCCTCAACATCTGGGAAGGACCTTACATGAGAATTGACTTCTGTTCCTTCCCCAAATTATTGTTACTTCCTCAAGTTGCCATCTGCTTCTATTACTATAATTCACCACCTCCTCAATTAAGCTTTGTTTTCTTCAAGTTCTAGCCTAGGTTGCAGTATTAATTTACTTTTACTGTTGCTGCTATAACAAATTACTATAAATTTAGTGGCTTAGAACAACACAAACACTTCATCTTACAGTTCTGCAGGTTGGATGGCAAACATGGGCTCCACTGGGCTAATATCAGGGTTTTGATAGGGCTGCAATAGTTTCTGGAAGATCCAGAGAGGAATCCTTTTCCTTACCTCTTCCAGTTTCTAGAGGCTGTCCACATTCCTTGGCTCATGGCCCCTTTCTCCAGCCAGCAACACTGCATCTGTCTCATTGTCCTGGAGTCTCTCACCACAGTTGGGAAAGGTTCTCAGCTTTATGGAGCAATATGATTAGATAGAATCACGGGGATAAACCAGTATTATTTCCCAGTCTAAGGGTTCTTAACCATAGTCACACCTGCAAAGTCCCTTCTGCCATGGAAGGTAACATATTTATAGGTTCTAGGGATTAGGGCATGGACATTCTTGGGGCCATTATATTGGCTACATGGTTGGTTTCTGACCATTTCCTTTCTCTCTCCCCCTGCATCTACTTTGTAGCTGCCTTATAGAATCCCTGATCCTTTTACCCTGAAATACTTTACCTTCATCCCCTGCTCTCTGGCAGTAATCAAAGTCCGATTTTCTCCTAAAAGGCAGGCTTCCAGATCATTCACCCATGCCTTCTTTGAAGTTCATAGGTGCAGGAAGCAGACTCAGGTGGAGGTATATGTGCAGGAGGTATTGGAAAATGCTCTTGAAATCAACACACTCTGTGTGGGGGGAGGAGAAGGAAGCAGAACTGGGCTGATGAGGAAAGATGAGCTTTCAAAGACTTCTCAGCCACCTGCACAGAGAGCTCCCAGCAGAGAATGGTCCTTCAGAATTGCTTTCCAATTGCAGTTCTTTGTGCTGGGCACATCTCCATAGGCACAAGCCATGCCTGGGGAGGGAACATGAACCCACCTCAGACTAGGGACAGATATATACTGAGAGAGGTTAGTCCCCAGCATTCCCATTGATGAATGTTTTGGAGAATGAATGTTTTGGTTCTGAAGGGTTGGGGGTTGACATCAAAGTTCGGGAACAAAGATAAATGACTGGGACTAGGAAAATAAAAGGGAAGATTTGGAAGCAAATGGGGATGGGATAGGTTAGTATTTCCCATAATAATCACTTTTGCTTCTTGTTGTGTGTAGATTTGAACCTATGTAAGATGTCAGGTTTAATTATTAGGAAAAGAAAAGAGGTCATAATCTCATTCCTGCTTCTTCTTCTCTTTCCTTGTATAATTTCTAATCTTTTATCTTTAATGGGCCTGGGTACATGTGCATATGTGTATATTTTACAGTAAGCCATAACAAACTCACACTTAATATGAAAACATTATAAAATATAAACTACCATATATATGTGTGTATATATATGTACATGTATGTGTAAACATACATATACAAAAATCTCTATAAACAGGAAATCCTGCTTGACAAATTTTTGTGGTTATTTTGGGCTGGGAGTGTTCTTGCAGGTGATTTTTGGGTAACTAAAAGTCTAATCTGAAGTTGCTTTTCTTTTAATAAAGAAAATTAAAAATCAAGATGTTTAGTAACTACGAGAATTAAAAGATCACAAAATTTATTTTATATATATTAGTCTAGAAAATGTTAATAAAGTTAATAATTAAAAAATTTATAAAGGGGAAATTGTCGCTGACCTGGCTTGGGACAGATCTTTTAAACCATAACCTCCTTCTGGGAAGAAATTAGCGTTCCTGATAAACTGATTAAGCAATTTTCAGACAAACTTTTAATGGCATGAAGAGCTCTCCTGGGAAACAAGTTGTCATTTCACTCAGCTGAATGATAATCAAGAGTTCAATGATCTTTCTGCAGACATCTTTTTATGTTTCCTTTTTGCTAAAAAAGATATCTAACCATCAATTGAAAGCTTCAAATTGTCTAATTTAAGATTTTTTCTTTTTCAACAATTTAGAAATAAAATTTGATCAGTGTATATAACTAAATTTCCGGGGAAAATGTCCTTTTTATTTGGGAAGTATTTCACTAATATTTGGTAACATTTAGAAACATACTTCCTTTAAACATTTTAAACCACAGTGTGATTTTAATGTCCTCAATTCCACTAATTAAATATTTACATTGGGTGAAAATTTCTTGGAGTACTTAGACAATTCTTATAAAATTTTCTAAATTAAATTTAAAAAATAGAATAAACCTATACCAATGATGTTCTAGTACTCTACATAAACTTACTGAGATTTTAAGGTAAGATTTCAAATATAAGATTACACAATTGCATGTTTTAAACTGGAGTTACAAGCCTAACCTGTTCTTTTAATATATCAAATTCTTCAAAGTATTTCAAATATTAAAATACTAAATATGCACAATTGGCTTAACAACAATGGCAAAATAATAATAATATAATAACTAATTTTCTTAAGCATTTTTTTTTCTTAATTCTACTTCCAAGGCCAAAAAAAAAAAAAAAAAAGCTACACATTATGAAACAATTATGCAATTATGTCACCAAGCACAGTTTTGGTTACTTTCCCCTGAATTTTTGGGATTTGCTTTTCCCTTTTCTTTTTCTTTTCTTTTTTCTTTTCCCTCCCTCCCTCCCTCCCTCCCTCCCTCCCTTCCTTCCTTCCTTCCTTCCTTTCTCTTTCCTTCTTTCTTTTTTTCAATCTTGGCTCACTGCAACCTCCATCTCACAGGTTCAAGTAATTCTCCTGCCTCACCCTCCCAAGTAGCTGGAATTACAGGTGCCCACCACCATGCCTGGCTAATTTTTGTATTTTTAGTAGAGATGAGGTTTCATCATGTTGGCCAGCTTGGCTTGAACTCTTGACTTCAAGTGATCTACCCACCTCTGCTCCCCAAAGTGGTGAGATTAGAGGCATAAGCCACCATGCCCAGCCTACTTTTCTGGTTCTTAAAGACCAGAATATATTGACTGGCCAAGAAGCAATGGATCCTTACCTGGGATTCCAATGAAATTCCCATGTTTATTATAGGATCTAAGAGAGCCCTTCTAACTTAAGATGGGCAGACGTTTGGGTGATATTCTTTTTTTTTTTTTCTTTTCATATATATATATATATTATTGCATTTTAGGTTCTGGGGTACATGTGAAGAACATGCAAAATTGTTGCATAGGTACATACATGGCAATGTGGTTTGCTGCCTTCATCTCCATTACCTATATCTGGCATTTCTCCCCATGTTATCCCTCCCCAACTCCCCACCCTCCAGTGTCCCTCCCCTAGTTCCCCGCCACAGACCCCAGTGTGTGATGCTCCCCTCCATGTGTCCATGTGTTCTTATTGTTCAACACCTGCCTATGAGTGAGAACATGTGGTATTTGATTTTCTGTTCTTGTGTCAGTTTGCTGAGAATGATGGTTTCCAGCTTCATCCATGTCCCTACCAAAGGACACGAACTCATCATTTTTTATGGCTGCATAGTATTCCATGGTGTATATGTGCCACATTTTCCTTGTCCAGTCTATCATCGATGGGTATTTGGGTTTGTTCCAAGCCTTTGCTATTGTAAACAGTGCTGCAATGAATATTCATGTGCATGTGTTCTTATAATAGAACAATTTATAATCCATTGTACATACACCCAGTAATAGGATTGCTGGGTCAAATGGAATTTCTATATCTAGGTTCTTGAGGAATCGCCACACTGTCTTCCACAATGGTTGAACTAATTTACACTCCCACCAACAGTGTAAAAGTGTTCCTGTTTCTCCACATCCTCTCCAGCATCTGTTTTCTCCAGATTTTTTAATGATCGGCATTCTAACTGGCGTGAGATGATATCTCAACGTGGTTTTGATTTGCACTTCTGTAATGCCAAGTGATGATAAGCATTTTCTCATAAGTTTGTTGGCCTCATATTTCTCTTCTTTTGTAAAATGTCTGTTCATATCCTTTGCCCACTTTTGAATGGGTTTGTTTGTTTTGTTCTTGTAAATCTGTTTTAGTTCTTTGTAGATTCTGGATATAAGTCCTTTGTCAGATGGGTAGATTGCAAAAATTTTTTCCCATTCTGTTGGTTGCCACTTCACTCTAATGATTGTTTCTTTTGCTGTGCAGAAGCTCTGGAGTTTAATTAGATCTGATTTGTCTATTTTGGCTTTTGTTGCCAGTGCTTTTGGTGTTTTAGTCATGAAGTCCTTGCTTATGCCTATGTCCTGAATGGTTTACCTAGGTTTTCTTCTAGGGTTTTTATGGTGTTAGGTCTTATGTTTAAATCTTTAATACATCTGGAGTTAATTTTAGTGTAAGGTATCAGGAAGGGGTCCAGTTTCTGCTTTCTGCACATGGCTAGCCAGTTTTCCCAGCACCATTTATTAAACAGGGAATCATTTCCCCATTGCTTGTTTTTGTGAGGTTTATCAAAGATCAGATGGTTGCAGATGTGCAGTTTTGCCTCTGAGGCCTCTGTTCTGTTCCGTTGGTCTACATCTTTTTTGGTACCAGTATCATGCTGTTTTGATTACTGTAGCCTTGTAGTATAGTTTGAAGTCAGGTAGTGTGATGCCTCCAGCTTTGTTCTTTTTGCTTAGAATTGACTTCACTATGTAGGCTCTCTTTTGGTTTCATATGAATTTTAAGGTGGTTTCTTCCAGTTCTGTGAAGAAGGTCATTGGTAGCTTCATGGGGATAGCATTGAATCTGTAAATTACTTTGGGCAGTATGGCCATTTTCATGATATTGATTCTTCCTAACCATGAGCATGGAATGTTTCTCCAACTGTTTGTGTCCTCTTTTATTTCATTGAGCAGTGATTTGTAGTTCTCTTTAAAGAGGTCCTTTACATCCTTTGGTAGTTGTATTCCTAGGTATTTTGTTCTCTTTGTAGCAATTGTGAATGGCAGTTTGTTCTTGAATTGGCTCTCTGTTAGTCTGTTATTGGTGTATAGGAATGCTTGTGATTTTTGCACATCGATTTTTTATCCTGAGACTTTGCTGAAGTTACTTATCAGTTTCAGGAGATTTTGGGCTGAAGTGATGGGGTCTTCTAGATAAACAATCACGTCATCTGCAAATAGAGACAATTTGACTTCCTCCTTTCCTAATTGAATACGCTTTATTTCTTTTTCTTGCCTGATTGCTCTGGCTAGAACTTCCAATACTATATTGAAAAGGAGTAGTGAGAGAGGGCATCCTTGCCTAGTGCCAGATTTCAAAGGGAATGCTTCCAGTTTTTGCACATTCAGTATGATATTTGCAGTGGGTTTGTCATAAATAGCTTTTATTATTTTGAGATATGTTCCATCAATATCTCTTATTCCAGATATAAAGGCCCATGAGCTCAAAGGATTTTCACATTATCTTAGTTTCATATAAGTTTAGCAGATAAGAAAATGATATCCAATGAAATCCATATATCTTTCTTGACTCTGTATAATTATTGAGTCACAATCACCAATGTCATTCTGTGGACATTGTGCTTTCTCTAAGCTCTTGAACTTCTTGCTTCTCTTGTCTGAAAGTAATGTCAACAAGCTGTATTTTCTTCACTACAAAGTAAAAATATTGTGCAACTCACAAGTTTGTTGTGAGGACTTACTTGGGTAGTATTTCTAAA
This sequence comes from Sapajus apella, assembly GCF_009761245.1. Taxonomy (NCBI): domain Eukaryota; kingdom Metazoa; phylum Chordata; class Mammalia; order Primates; family Cebidae; genus Sapajus; species Sapajus apella. Next base: position 7,145,532 of record NW_022436958.1, read on the forward strand.
ATTTATTTGTAATAAAATGAGTGTTGCTGTTTTTCTTTAAACTACGACTAATAGTTGTAATAGTTCAACTAATAGTGTAATAGTAGTTTCTGAATGAATGGGGCAAACAGTTTTTTTTAAGCTGTGGTTCTTTATAAAAACCACCCCTTATTGAGTTTTCATTTTAGGCCAACCACTGCAATAGGGACTTCATATTATCTAGCAATGCCATGTCATAGATAATATAGGTTGGTGCAAAAGTAAGTGTGGTTTTGCCATTACTTTTGCACCAACCTAATTGTAATTTTTACTTCAGAACTAGAACTTTCAAAGCTTAAGTGATATGCCCATACTTATGATGCTAATATTGGTGGAAACAGAATTTAAATAGGATCTGAAGAACTACAAGTATGGCTTTTTTTATATGAGCAATGGCTATATATAAGGAGTCCTATATTCTAAGTGCTGTAGGCAACCAAAATGTCTTCAGTGATTGGTCTAGATGGTAGCAACCCAGTCTTGTTACAGAGGTGATCCATTACAGGTAGTGCTTGACTTAGGACCACGGTCGGGACCGCCGACCATTCATAACAAGATTTGGTCGTAAGTTGAGAAGGCTATATGTACAGTTGAAATGGTGCACGTGCAGATGGTAGTGCTGCCGGAAGCTGGTCCGCACTGTCGTACGCCAAGCTGGGCAAAGTTTGCGCTGCCAGAAGCGGGACAGTCGTGGCTAGCGATTGTGGTTGTAAAGTCAAATGGTCGTAAGTTGCATAGGTGGTAAGTTGATCAATACCTGTATTTCTTTCATTATACTTTTCTTAAACCTCCTTTTATTGTTCAGTTTGTTTGTTTTGCTGCTTTTTTCTTTGCATGACATATATTACTAACTATATAGTAAGTAGTGCCCAGACAATGTTTCACATTGTTTGGGTCTCCTTGATGACAGGCAACATCACTCAATACACAGGGTAGAAGCCAAGGAAGTAGTTGCTGAATAAAACGGGAAAACAATTTTTTTTTTTTAAGGACATAGGGTTATGTTATTTAGTACTTCTAGCAGAAGAGATATTTTATGAGAAAAGGCCATGAACCCTTACTTATATTTTCCAGTTCTGTACTATAGGAGGCATTTTTCAGTTCTATACTTTAGGCATTAGTTCTGCAATACTCTAAGTATTTGCACACTATTTATTCAAGCCTTTCAATACCCACAAAGATAGGCTGGATTACCACCATTTATTGTTGTTATTGAGACACTTAAGAAGTCAAGGGATTTGTCAAAGGATAAAGATCAAGGAGGAGTCAGGGCCAGACTGTGGGGGGTATCTGATTTCACTAATAAACTAAGAGCCTTTCTCCTGATCATGAAGTGAGTACTGAATGCTGCTTAGTGTTGAAATTCTGTCCTACCTAAATGCTGAGCATTCTTATTAGAACCCTTTAACAAAGTACTTGTATTCCTCAACTGAGTTGATTTAAATGTAGTACCACCCTATTGAATCAGCCACATAAGAAAATGTAAAATGTGCCAAATTGGTCTCTATGCCCTCTTACCCCACCCATGTTTTGTACCCACCGTTTGCACTCAAAGCACCTGTCACCCAGTGGATCCTCAGAATTTTCCAGTGATGCCATTCCCATCCTTCTTAAACAGGTCTAAAGCGGAACTTTACAGATAGCTCATTCACAATGCAGTTAAAATTGAACACACTGTCTTCCTAACTGCCCCAAATGAGCCTTGTTTTTTCTCCCTTTCATCCACTATCTCATTTAATCCATTCATTTGCTTAAGCTAGATGGTCATTTATAGGCTTCCCCTTCCCTCAATCTCCTACATCTCTAATCAATCACCAAATTTTGTTGACTACCTCCTACCACCTTCAGAATATGTTCATTTTTCTTCATTCTCATTGTTAGGATCATAGTTCAGTCACTATCATTTATATTTTTTTTTACTTTGGATTGATAAAAATGCACCTCATATATTTCTCTGTCTTGGGTCATAAACTATGAGTTCTCCACATTGCAGGCAAAAATATTCTCTAAAAGGCAAATGTGTTCTAATTGATCCCTTTTAAAAAAATGTCACTATTTCTAGAAATTTGGGGACAAAATATTAATTCTTATCTGGCTCTCATTCCCTTTCAAGCCTCATATTTCACTATTCACCTCTTCCTTCAAACTACTAATCAGCCACAATTCACCATGCTTTCTCTTGCTTTGTTGCATGAGCCATGCTCTGCTGAGAAAATATTTCTAATGCCTTATTTACTGGTTCCTTTCTACTCATCCTTCAAGTCTCAGCTAAGTCTTCACTTGCCAATGAAATCTTTGTTGATGAGTACAAGTGTAATCTATAGCAAGGTCTTACGAACTATCTAAATAGTCTTATGGCAAAATTAACAACTCCCTTATTTATGTCCCCATTACAATTGTGTACTTCTCTGTATTCATCCTAATCATTGTATTGATACCCACATTCTGACTTTGGGACGGAAATCTGCAACATAGTAGGCATTCATAGAATGTTTGGTCATTTGTACTATTAAACTCACTCATCATATTTATTATTCATTTAATGTATTAGACTTCCGATAGCTGAAACACAAGTTTTTAATAGGCCCACCCTATATCAGAAATTAAATTTGTAAAGCAAAAAATAAGAAAATAATAAATCATGCTAACTAAAAGCAGAACAGTATGCTTATATAAGTTTAAACAGCATGAGAACTTAATAAGATTAATGTAGAAAGGCTTTAAATAAAATTGTGCTAAATGAATGGAGGAATAGTTAATGAAAAACATATTTATAAAATTATTATATGACATAATGCTATATATTTAAATTATCTTTTATTTCTAGCTCCTTTTAGAACACAGCTGAGTATTCCATTGGATGACATTTTGGGTCAATTTGATTAATTTAAACAAGTGGGAATCTAAAATTTAGATAAAAATATAAATATTAAAAATAATACAGAGTTATAAAACAATACAGTTGGTACAAGTGAGGGAATGTAAAGTGCTTGGTCAGAATAGAAATTTTGATTTTGATTTTGTGGCATGTGTCTGTCACTGTATCTTTCTGAAAAACATGAGAAAGCTAATGTTAACATCAATATTGTATGGGAGACTTCTCATAGGTAAGGTAGGTTTCAGCATTGTTTTCACTAGTTAAGTAATAAGGTTGTTTTGTCTGTTTGTTTTTGGCTTTTGTTTTGTTTTTGCCATACAACAAACTTTCACTCAATATTGGTGACACATTTTATTTACATGCCCTGAAACCTTCACAAATGTCTCAGTTTTATATCAGTAATTCATGATTTTTTATTCTTCAATTTTATTACCTAAATTTACTCTTCTAAGCATCATTTTATGTTTCCAGTTAAATATAAGTGAAAATTGATTGGGGTGTTTCTCAATGGAATTTTATCTTTATTTCATCATAATTGCTTCATATTTGAATAATGACAGATGAACTGCCTCATTCAATTGCAGTTTTAAGGCTTTGAAGTCAAATAACAGCACAGGACTTAAATCCTCAAGCCATTATTATAGCAGAAAAGACATTGGGGAAAATGAAAACTTATGGTGCTATAATTTGCTGGGGGGGAAAAGACTCCAATGGTTAGAACATATTATTTCCTAGACAATTTCTAATATAGGACATTACGGCACAAGAGTGAACTGGACAGTTACATCGTGGTCCCACCTTCCTAAATTACTTCTAGAGCGACATTTCATAAATATTGAGCCAAGATTCACATCAAAAGTAAATGGCAACACAATTACTTTTTTCAGGTTGAAGCATTATCTCAGTGGCGTTTATAATTCTATTCAGCAACAATTCAGTATTTCACTAATAGAGTCTTCATCAGATATTTTTCTTTTTTCTGACATTTACATCAAGCGCTGAGTACTTGTTAATACTCTAAGGTATGCATTTCAAAGGTCTCTTTGTCTTCATATTCAGTTTTAAGTAATGAATCAAACAATATGCAAAGGCTAAAAGTAAAACACAGATCCCACATTCAAAATTTCATTAAATATAGCTGATACATTTGGTGGTGGTTGCTTTACACATACAGCACTTCTATTTATTAAGACATTGTATTTCTACAAATATGTCATTTAAAGTTTTCCAAGATCTCAATATACAGTGGCATGAAATACAAAGTAAATAGAACCAATAAAAAGATGAACAGCACACTTAGTAAAATTCAGAGCATGCAAAGTTACAACATAAGATGGAATATTTATGAAGAATTAAAGTGGATAACATGAACTTGAAAATGGCTTCCATTTGAAATTATAGAAAGACTGCTTTTAATGGAAAATTTCTCTTGTTCATATATCAAAGCACATTGAGACTCCAAATAGGTCAATAACTTTTTTAAGAATAAAATTATATAGAATGAAATTAGTTATATAGATAATATAAAATTATATATTTTTTACTAATACTGAGTTTTCTAAAGATAGAAAGCCCTGTAAATATCAATTTCCAATCCAATAGCATCGTTCAATATTTCTGCTCTATTGGATCATAGCCCACTATGAATGAAACACCCTATAATGTGGGGAAATTTCTCTTAACTGCCTATATTACAATCTTTTTGCTAAAACTCTGCTTAAACTCAAATTTGTGCTTGTTTACATTTTAATGCTGTTTTAATACTCAGATGTCCTACTTCATTTGGGCTCTAGAGGAGACATGAGATTATTTGAGGCATCAATATATGCACCCAGTCAAATTCTACATACTTTAACAAACTATTTAAGAGACCACCAAGGTTTTTGAATCTTGAAGATGAATCTACAACTTAAGAAAAAAATTATTTTTAACATACCATAACAAAACCATATACATAAGAGTTTGACTGTTAGTTATTTTCAGAAGGTATACTTATATTTCATGTTATTTCCTCTCCATCTTGTCCTTTGTCAAGTTTTAGATTCTTGCTTTAATTGAGGAGAACTTTGTTTGGTAGATTTTATCTTTGAATTTAATTTGGTCAAGATTCATCAAGTTGATTAATTTCAGATTGTATGTCTTAATTTACTTTGTTTCTAATTTCCATTTGCCAACTTCTCTCTCTTGAGGTTTTTTCTTTAAATAAAAGGATCAGGGACTTAGGAGTAGAAGTTGGCAGCAACTGATGTGGTCTACAGACAAGCAAGAAGGAAAATGAAAAACTATATGGAAATATATAAAATTCCATTGCTCCTCTGTGTCCAAATGGACGAGATGATGTCTAGTGTTACAGAACTAGGAAAATAATGCTCCTTTTCCCCACTCACCTCCTAAATCAACTTTGAACAGTGGTAAAGCCCAGAGCAGAAGTACAAATGGAGACACTTATACCATATTATGAAATAGCTAAAAGTTGTAAAACATATTGTTAAGCAACTATTAAATAAAACATGGTTCTAGCTTCCCACCCTGATATACATTCCATTATAATGACCTGGAAAACTGATTCAAAGTTAGAATTTTTATGCTCTTTAGAGTCCACCCTGAAACGAGGGTGCAGGAGAACAGAGCCCCCTGCCCCTGGTTCTCAGTTTAAGTCCTGGTTTCTTTCCCACGTTGTGCTCCATCACACAGCTCAAGGGCCTCACTAATATCTATGTCCAAGCTTTATCCAACCCTTACCCCAAAACAGCTCTTCTGTTGTCAAACCTGGGGCCTAGTGGTACACACAACCTTGCAGTAAAGGAAAGAACTTTACTAAGATCTGAAAACAGGCTCAAGTCTTTTTGGAAAGGAAGTCTCCAAATCTTCAGTACCTGTAGGTGTCTAAGAAGACAGAGACATGGATTTCAGCTAGGCACATGTCCCTGGTCCTGAGGACTCCTTACTCTATAGGAAGGAGAATGACTGGACGAGAACCAGAGCAAAGCCTAAAATATATAGGTCTCATCTCGAGGCAGGTACTCCACTTGGCTTAGTTTTATGTTAGAGAAGAAGCAACCTAAGGTCATTCATATTAACATGTGAATGGCCAATAGTACTAATTCTTCAGTAGGGTTGAAATGATCCCCTACTGAAATCAATGAGGTCACCAATCTCGCATTTTAAAAGTCCAATTTGTATTGTAGCAGTTGGAAACTTGGAAGGTAGAAAGTGGCAACTCTGTTGTCAGGTGGGTCAGCAAAAGCCTTCATAGTTTATAATATAGTTGAAATACTATTGAAAAGAAAAAGAGAGATGGCACAAATCTTGCCACACTAGTTAATTAAATTACATACAGAAATATTAAAGGAAAGAAAATCCAGATATTATTTAGTTTTCTGTAACTCTTCATAAAATTTGAAATCTCTCAATGTCAACTTTTCATCATGACTTTATTTGCTAATATCCTGGGACCGTTTATATCAGAGTCTCCTTAACTCAAGGAGCATTGTAATATAAGAAGGGAGCTTGGAAAGCAAGCTGCTGGCCCTCTATTGTTTTGACAGTGTAAATCTGGGGCATAGCCTGCTGGTGGGACTGACACCAAGCCAGATGGGTACAAGGCTATAGTTGTTGTTTATGGACAATATCGCTTCATGATCAGTCAATGTCTATGCCTTACCAGCATTTAAGTATTTTGTATATCACCCTTATTCATTGGATTTGCTCAGTGCTTTTGGATCTAAATGAAATAAATAAATTACCTGAAACATAATCTCAAGTAAGCTGTACACAAGAAAATGGTAAATATATTTTAAATATAGAAAACATTGCAATAAGTTAAGCTCAGATAAAAAAAGAATGGGCTAACTTTCATCTTTTGGAGAGGGTGGGCAGAGGGCAAGCACCGGAAGCATGACTCAGGAGACAGTGTGTTCTACATTTCCAGTATTTTCTCTGCCCAGGTCTCTTCATATATGACTGATGGAAGTAACCAAGTCTCCAACTAACTATAGAACCATGTAAGTGTGATATTTCTGAATTTACAACTTCCCTACAAGAAGTACCAGGCAGCCACGAAAGGCAGAATGATCCCCGTCTCTATTTAAGCTGATGTGAACAAGTGCCACAAGATGGCGCCAAACCACAGATGAAACTGACGCCAATTTGAATTCTTCGGGTGGATGGATCTCCAAGAACTTTCAGCAGGCTAGATGACCGGATAGCCCCTGCCATTTCATTAGCCTTGAATAATACAGTTTTAGGTTTTGCATGATTTTTTTTTATTAGTGGGTCTCATTTATCTTCTCTTAGAGGCATTTTATTATACAAATAAAACAAGAGAGAGAGGAGATAGAGACAGCAATCAGTAAAACCAAATAGAAACATTTACATAATAAGATGTGGAAGGGATGTAGCAAGTTTGTTTGGACAGCCAAATGTTTACTATCGTGAAGGATGCCTATGTGCAATTCTACAAACTAGAGAAGGGCTCAGCACTGAAAATGCTATCAGTATTGGCAGCATTTCCTTACTCTGTGACATGGCTTTGTATTGGCCAATATCTCAAGAAGTACCTCCCTAAATTAAGTGAAATAATAAAAGCAGCCACAATCCATCCACCAAAATGATATTTGTTAACAAACATAGTATAACAAATTTTATAACAAAGTAGATTGCTCTACTTTGATTTAAGAATGAAGAATGAGCACTTTGGAATGACATGATTTTAAACTGGACCTTGGCTTATGTGTGTGTGTATATATATACATGAATCTACATATATATACATACATATATATATATATATGCTATTATATACACTTACATGTAAACTCTAGACACACAGAGCTATTTTTTCATTAATAATGTAGGCTTTACCTGTCTAGAGTTGAAGGTAGAGTATCTCAGTAGATTTTGTATCATCCCCGATATTACGATCTGTAAAGCAAAAAACAAATCATATTAATCACCTAAAATTAATACAACTTAATAATATAATCTTTACCTAAGTTTTCATTTTGGAGTCCAGGAACAGTGGCTTATCCAATAACTATATTCTTCTTCTTTCTATGTTATGGAATTCCAATTTTCTTTTTGGCTGTCAGTGTGACCAGCTAAAAGATCACATTTACAAACTGGGTTTTCCTGGCCAATAGTGGTCTATAAGATAAAAGTAAAATTATTAAGTGGAATAATTAAGACAGTACTGTTTTGCTCTTTTGCCTTTTATGCCACAAGGAACTCAGACATGAAGGCAGGAGCTAAGGCAGCTGTCTTGGCATCAAAGATAAAAGAGTCATAAATACCTGGACCCTTGCTATTCTAAGGTACTGAAGCAGTGCCAGCAACCACCTAGTTTTACATTTATCATTATGTAAGAAAAATAAACCCTTAGGTGTCTAAGCCACTAATATTTTGCGTTTTCTTTTATAAGTAACTGAATATAATCCTAACTAACACAGAGAATAAATATCAATCATCTTTATATGATTGTCTTAAACATATAGTGCTCTAAAACTAGATGCCCCTAAGTGTTTATTGAAGTGACTTGAACTAATATTTTGCATAGCTTTTTACAGCTATAATGTTTCTAACTCAGTTTATAAGCAATGCTTATTTGAGTTCTGCAAAAATACAGTTAATTCAGTTATTATTTATTAGGCATTTACTAAATGCCAGGCACTAAAGAAGATACTGGAGATAGGTCTTGTAGATAATACAAAAACTTACTTGATCTACTGGGGGTTCACATTCTTGAAGAGGAAAAGAAATGAATAACTAGAAAAATAAATTTAAAAATTTAGTCTCATGAAAAAGAAACAGACAAGGTAGAAAACATGGAATAAGGTGTGATGTTATATAGATAAGTTGAACAGTCAGAATTTCAAGCTGAAATTTGCAGAAACTAGCTATGGAAAACATAGGAGCTGGTCATGAGGATAGGGTGCAGAGTCTCTGAAGCAAAGTAGACAGCTAAAGCAAAGTCCTCCAGGTGGGGAGAACTTGGCATATCTGAATAACTCAAAGAAGAGATAGCGTGAGGATAGAGCAACACACAAAGGAGTGAATGCCTAATGTGTTGTAAATGCTCAAGATATATTTGTAGAATAAGCAAGCATGACTACTGCAAAATAATTTAAGTTGATATAATTTATCAATAATAATTAGGACAGAAATTCAAAAAAAATCATATGCTTAAATACCTCAAGTTTTATCCGTAACTTATATTTTCTTTTTCTCTTCTTTTTCTTTCTTTTCTTTTTGAGATAGAGTTTCACTCTGTCACTCAGGCTTGAGTGCAGTGGCATGATTACAGCTCACTTTAGCTCGAGTCATTCTCCCACTTCACCATCCTGAGTAGCTGGAATTACAGGCATGCACAACCATGCCCAGCCAATTTTTTTAAATTTTTGTAGAGATGAGGTCTCACTATGTTGCCCAGGCTGGTCTCGAACTCCTGGGTTTAAGCAATCTTCCCTACTTTGCCTCACAAAGTGCTGGGAATACAAGCATGAGCCAATCCACTCAGCCTGTAACATATATTTTGTGGCAATATTCTCATTGTAAACCAAAATATAATAACTGGATAACAGCAGAAGAGCACATTGTAACGCTGATAGATTCTTAAACTTGTAATATTTTTCAGGGCTCAATTAACTTTTTGAGTATTGTTCAACTTAATTCATTTATTGGAATGTTCATAAAACTTACCCAAATCTCTAAATGAAGTTGAAAGGCACAAGAGTGACAGTGGTAACCAGGTCTGTTGCCTACATTGGCTTCTCTCTGTTCTGTAGATGGCCATGTCCATCAGATACTAGAAAAGTTCTAGTGAAGTTTATTGAAATTGATGGGGAAACTTTCTAGAGGACTCAGACTCCTTTATTCTAAAGTATCTTCTTATATTTCATCAGGACACATACAGAATATAGTTTTCTAAATATTTACATAATATAGTATCTCAGGTTAAAAAATGGAAAAAATCTTCAAAATAAAGTTATTTATATGTCACTTTGGTGAATATTTTATATGCAGGTTTTAAATTATCTTAAAGTTTACTTTCAAATGTGTATAAACTTGAAGAAAAAATATTTACGATTACATCTTTGCTTTGGAAGAAACAAAATAATTTGTTCAATTTCCATAGCTGAATGGCTATAACTGAATTTGAGAGAGGGAGTTGTTAATGCTTCATATTTTCAGTCTGATTAACATGTAGTTGTTAAACTCTTCAGATTACTTTTTAGTGTACAAGAAAATTAGCATATTATACTCTAACCTTCTCATTGCTACCACTATTTCAAAATGGGTTAGCATACATTGAGATAAATTTGCATGGCCTAGAATTTTTTAAATGAAATTTTTCTGTGTCCCATGACTAAAAATTTTGATCCAATAGATCATTGACATTAAAATTTATGTGTGTGTTTACATATATATATGTATACACACATACACATGTATAAATATATTTGTGCGTGTGTGTGTGTGTGTGTGTATAAAAAAGTCATAGTCATTATGGTGCAGGAATTTTGATCAGATTTTGAGAAAAATAAAAATAAGCAAACATTGCCCTCAATCTTCTGGTTAGCCAATAAATGTTTTACAATGAGTTAACCATACTAAGAAGATAGTATTGTTTCCCAAGAGCCACAACAGATATTTTCTTTATTGTAAAGAAGGATAAATACATGTTTTCAGTTTACATTATCAAACATATTTTAGAAAGTAAAAATGTAACTCAGCTGAAGAATCATTATAGGATTTTTTTTTAAGTGGAAACTTCCCCCTTGCCCCCAGCTGTCTACAGAAATAGATTATTTCTCCTAATTTTCTGATTTAGTTATAGTCATAGTGTACATAAAAACAGATTTTATTTTCTTGGAATCAAACATAAAATGAAAGCCAAGGCCTTATCGTTGAAACAAGACAGCAGTTTTGCAAAGCTGTGTACATCCTTTGAACTCAGATGACATTGTCTCTGAGGAAAAGATGTTTGATGAGTTTTTTACACTTTAAAGCTCTTGCTAAGGAAAATGAGCTGGGAATCTCCTTTGGTAGAATTGAAGGGGGGTGGATCATTTCGTCTTCAAAAGATGAGGCGAAAAGTGTCATTTTCTATTTCCCTTAAGTATCATTCTTTCAAATACTTGTGTGACAAGAGGTTCAACAGGCTTAGATTTGGGTTTTTAGTTTTCCAGAAATGCATGGAGGACTTAAATGGCCCTGTACATCAAAAGGAAGAGAGAGAGAAAAAAAATCCCCTAGAAAGAAGGAAATGGTGTGGAAAACCCTTCTTGAAAAATATAGTTCATAAAATTGCTATAATCAATTCTACATCCTACAATTTAAAAGGAAATTAACAATTGGAACCCAACACTGAATTAACTAACATTATGTACATCTAATTTAAGTTGTCAGTGATAAACTCAGGGAGGAATGCTCTTTAGAGATAGAAACTGTTAAATGTATTAGTTTATTCCACATATACTGATTATGTGCCAAGTCCTATATGGGGTGTTGTATTTATACATTGAGGTTGAGGTCAGGTAGAGTAAAATAAGAATAAAAAATAAGACAATATAGAATAAAGATATAAAGAGAGAATGAAATGACCAGTGATTGAAGTGATGAAATGTACAAAGGAGAAAAGTCACAATTGGAAGGATTGAATACATTGATAGCCTCAAGGGGTTTGGGATTTTGCCCTATGTAAAAACCAGCAAGGAAGTCTGCTGAAGTTTTAACGATGGTGGAGGAAGACAGGAGAGTCCTGGGTCAGATACAAAGGACTTTACTCACAGCACAGCAGGCAGCATGTGATTCATGTTCACATCAATTTCCCTTGCCCCTCAGGTCCCAGGGAAGCAATGTGGGCATGGGCTCAAGTGATAGTGAGGTTTCCATCACAGCTGAGAAAACCTGAAATTAGAAAACCCCAATCATGCATAAAGAAAAACCTGTTCAATCAACTTTTGCAGCAAAGATAGACATGATTTTTATTTTTAAAATTAATTATTTAATTCTTACTTTTAACTTATTACTATTATTTTGAGACAGAGTTTCACTCTGTCGCCCAGGTTGGAGTGCAGTGGTGTGATCTCGGCTCACTGTTACCTCTGCCTCCCGGGTTCAAGTGATTCTCCTGCCTCAGCCTCCCAAGTAGCTGGAACTATAGGCACATGCCACCATGCCCAGCTAATTTTTATATTTTTAGTAGAGACAGGGTTTCACCATCTTGGCCAGTCTGGTTGTGAACTCCTAACCTCGCGATCCACCCACCTTGGCCGCCCAAAGTGCTGGAATAACAAGGGTGAGCCACCATATCCAGCCAACATGATCTTTATTATTCTCAGCAGTGAATAAGCCTCCACTTTGCTCCAAAGAAAGACACTATGTTCCAATGCCTTTTCTAGCACAAAGCCCTTGAAGAGATATTCCAGAGAAAGTGATTATGGCCTCTAGCCCATAAATGACCAGAAATGCAAGAAACCCATGGAAGATTAACTGCCAACAGTATGTAGAAGGTGCAGCATCTTTTACTAGCATTTCTGCAACATTGTGCCACTTTATATCATCACAGTCCTTTAGACCAAAAATTACTGTACAAATCATTCTTTCATGTAATCTTTTTAAAACTGCTTATTTGAGTCCTTCCTGAGCAAAGCAAGCAGGCATAGTTTGGTCAGTTTGTAAGGTACAAACATGTATAAGACCCATGACAAACCCATAAAGATATTGCTTTAAGGAAACATTTTTAGGTATTTTTTTTTGCCATACATGTTTTAAAAGTGATTTTTCAGGATTTTCATTAATTCATTTTTGTTTATTTTTGTTGTTGCTTCTGTATTAGATGAAAATATATCATTGTGTTTGCCAAGCCTAGCAGGTTGCTATTTATATTTTCTTCATGTCCTAATCATTCTCAGTTCTAGTGATGAACAAAAAGAAAGCTGCTTAGCCTTATTATTACGTTCTTTCAAAGAGGTCCTAACATTATATTTGAATCTAACCAGATAGAAATGCTTCTACTGTGTTTCCGTGTGAAACTCATTAGTGATAAATTGTAATATAAAACCTTAAAATAACCCAAACTCCATTTCTGGGAGCTATGTGGCCCCTGTGTGTGTATATGTGCATGCTATAGTTTAGAATATAATTTTTTCATGAAGAAAAGACGTTCAACAAAATTCAGCATCATTTCCTGATAGAAACTCTTAACAAATTAGGCACAGAAAAAATGTATCTTGCCTTAACGAAAACCATACACAGAAAGCCATGGCTAACATCACACTCAACTGTGAAAAATGGGAAGCTGTTCCTGTAAGATCAGAACCAAAAAAAGGATGCCCTCTCGGGCCACTTCTATTCAACACAGCAGTGGAAGTCCTAGCTTAAAAGGCATCCAAATGAAGAAGAGAGAAGTTAAATATTCTGTTTACAGATGACATATCTTCTATATAGAAAACCCTGAAGACTTCACCAAAAAACTGTTAGAACTAATAAATTCAATAAATATGCAGGATACAAATCAACCCACAAAAATCAGCAGCATTTCTAAATACAATAAACTATCCAAAAAAGAAATCAAGAAAAAAAAAAAAAAAACAATTGCAAGAGATATACTAATTAAATACTTAGGAATAAATTTAACCAAGGAGAAGAGCTTTACACTAAAAACTATAAAACATTGATGAAATAAATTGAAGAAGATAGAAATACATGGTAACATACTCCATGTTTATGGATTGGAAGAATTTGTATTGTTAAAATGTCCATGCTACTCAAAGTGATTTACAGAGTTAATGCAATGCCTATCAAAACTCCAATGTCATTTAGTTTTTCAGAAATAGAAAAAAAAATCCTAAAATTTGTATAGAATCACAAAAGATTTCAAACAACCAAAGTAATCTGAGCAAAAATAACAAAGGTGAAGACATTGTCTTACCTGATTTCAAAATCGACTACAAGCTCTAGTAATCAAAACAGCATGATACTAGCATTAAAACAGATACATAAACCAATGAAACAAAATAGTGAGTCCACAATCCACACATTTCATGTCAATTGATTTTTGATGATGATGCCAAGAACACATAATGGAGACACAACACTCTGTTCTGTAATTGGTGCTAGGATATTCAGATGCAGCAGAATGATATGAGACTCTCATCTCAGACCACTTAAAAAATCCAACTCAAAATAAATAGTTACATGTAAGACCTGAAACTGTAAAACTACTAGAAGAAAACATAGGAGGAAAGCTCTGTGACAGGGGTCTGGGAAAGATTTTTTAGATATGTTCTCAATAGCACATTTCGGTCAACAACAAAAATAAACAAATGGGATTACATCAAAGTAAAAAGCTTCTGCACAACAAAGGAAACAATCAACAGAATAAAAATACAATCTATGGAATAGAATATATTTGCAAGCCATACATCCGATAATGGATTAATGTGTAGACTCTATATGGAACTCAAACAACCCAAGGGACCTGAATAGACATTTTTTTTTCAAAAGAAAGCATACGAATAGTTAACAGTTATATGAAAAGGTGCTCAACATCACTAATCATCAGGAAAATGGAAATCCAAAGCTTGTTATCAGTCCACACATGTCAGGATAGCTATTATCAAAAAGATGAAAGACAAGTATGGCGAGGATGTGGAAAACAGGGAATACTTGTATGCTGTTGGTAGGAATGTAAATTATTACAGCCAATGTGGAAAGCAGTATTGATGTTCCTCAAAACATTAAAATTAGAGCTATCATATGATCCACCAATCCCACCATTGGGTTGTATTAGTTCATTCTCACATTGCTATAAAGAACTATCTGAGACTGGGTGATTTACAAAGAGAAGAAGTTTAATTGTTCCACAGGCTGTACAGGAGGCATGGCTGAGGAGGCCTCTGGAAACTTACAATTATGGCAGAGTGGGAAGGGAGCACCTTCTTTACATGGTAGCAGGAAAGAGAAAGAGAGCAGGGGAAGGTGCTATACACTTTCAAACAAGCAGGTCTCATGAAAAATCACTCACTATCATGAGAACAGCAAGAGAGAAGTCCTCTCCCATGATGCAGTCACCTCTCACCAGCCCAGTCTTCCAACATGTAGGGATTACAATTTGACAAGAGATTTGGTTGGGGACACAAAGCCAAACTATATCATATTTCATATGATAGAAGTCCTCCCCCATGATTCAATCACCTCTCACCAGCCCACTCTTCCAACATCTAGGGATTACAATTTGATGAGAGATGTGGTTGGGGACACAAAGCCAAACTATATCATATTTCATATTTCCAAAGGATATGAAATCAGTATGTGAAAGATATCTGCACTTTCATGTTCATTGCAGCACTATTTCCAATAGGCAAGAATCAAATGGATAAAGAAACTGTGATGTATATACACAACAGAATACTATTCAGCCTTAATATATAAAGAAAAATTCTATCTGTGACAACATAAATGAACCTGGTAGATATCATTCTAAGTTAAATAAGCCAGTATAGAATGGCAAGTACTGCATGATCTCACATATAAGTTGAGTGCAAAAAGTCGAACTCATAGAGGAGAGTAGAATAGTGGTTACCAAAAACTGGGGAGTGGAGGGATTGGGAAGACGTTGGCCAAAGGACTAAAAAATTTCAGTAGGTTTTAACTGTTCTTACCACAAAAGAGGAGAGTAAGTATGTGAAATAATGAATATGTTAAACAGCTTCATTTAGCCATTCCATGACATTTACACATCAAAGCATCACATTGTACACCATAAATATATACAGTTTTTACTTGTTAATTTAAAAATGAGAAAAATATATAACTTTTTCCATGAAAACTTTCTGTTGTTGCTTAGAGCTATTGGGTTACCTCATTCCATCAGCAGCAGATCTCCATTAGTATGTGATAAATACATAGTAATAAAATTTCTGAGAACTAAGGACCAATATTATAGAAACGTTGCCAATTTATGTGGTGCAAATATTCATTCAAGCCTGCTTCAGGACATTATTGGATATCCTTATCAGGTACTTATACTTTCCATCTGTAATATGGGCTCATTGAAAAATTGGAAGGCTACAATTTGGTGTTTAGTTGGCAAAATAAAATGTATACCCAGGTATGACAGCAGCCAGATAATCACAGAAAATAATTGCAGTTCTCTCCTTCTGGTGGGTATGGGACTCATGAATTATCATATTCACCAGAATGGAGAGCACAACCTCATCAATCAGTGCCTCTCTTTATGAGTACACAAACACAGCCTGATAACTCACCAGAATATTTTCTCAAAACTCAGTTCCGAAAAATCTCAGTTCATGGATATCATACTCATCTCAATCTACCATTTTATATCCTATTCCCCTGAAATATCTTCACGTCTTTTAATCAATTGAAGGAAATATTCTAAGCCTTTACGTCTTTATATTTTGTTTTCTACCATTTTATTTATTCCTTTCCTTGGGAACTCCTTTGAAATGTATTGAATTCTTTATTTGTCTTATTCATTCCTTCATATTTGGCACCCTATTCTTGCCGTATTATTTTTTTTCTTCATGTCTTTCTTCAAGTTTGCTAATTATCTCTTATCATTGATTTGCTATTTGGTGTATCTTTTAAATTTTTAATCATACTACTTAATTCCAGTTGATTCTTATAAAAATATGCCAGTCATATTTTATCAAGTGCTGGTTTTCCTCATGGCATCTATTTTATTTATAATCTTTGTATTTAACGTTACTATATTCATTTTGGAGATTCTTTCTGGTTTTCTATAAACAAACTTTGAAAAATGTATTTGTCTTGTTTTTTATTCCTGATGATTTTTGCATGTGCTTGACAACTTTTTGATATGCAGTGTCATTTCACATGGTGAAAGCATTTTATGCTGAGAGGGTGAGTATGTGAAAGGCGCTGGACTGCCATACAGTCTGGGTTAAGAAAGCGTTTGCTACATAGTCATCTTACATTTGTTTCTTCTAAAGGTCACATGGGTTCCACTGGCCTAAAAACTGTGTTTGTTTCTTAATTTTTTATTTACATAAGTTTTTGTGGAAAAGGTGGTATTTGGTTACACGAGTAAGTTCTTTAGTAGTGCTTTGTGAGATTTTGGTGCACTCATCACCTGAGCAGTATCTACTGAACCCAATTTGCAGCCTTTTATTCCTCACCTGCTTCCCATCATTTCCCCCGAGTCCCCAAAGTCCATTGTGTCATTCTTGTGCCTTTGCATCCTCACAGCTTAGCTCCCACTTATGAGTGAAAACATACAATGTTTTGTGTTCCATTCCTGAGTCACATCATTTAGAATAACAGTCTCCAATCCCATCCAGGTGGCTGCAAATGTCATTGATTCATTCCTTTTATGCCTGAGTATTCCATCGTGTGTGTGTGTGTGTGTGTGTGTGTGTGTGTGTGTGTGTGTGTGTATGTATGTATACACACACACACACAACAAAAGGAACAGTCAGACTATATATATATAGTCTGTTTACTCTGCTGACTGTTCCTTTTGCTGTACAAATGCTCTTAGTTTAATTAAGTCCCACCTATTTATCTTTGTTTTTGTCGCATTTGCTTTTGGATTCTTGGTCATGAAATCTTTGCCTAAGCCAATGTCTAGAAGGGTTTTCTGATGTTATCTTCTAGAATTTTTATAGTTTCAGGTCTTAGATTTAAGTCCTTGATCCATCTTGAGTTAATTTTTGTATAAAGTGAGAGATACGGATCTAGCTTCACTCTCCTACATGTGGCTTGCCAATTATTCCAGCACCATTTGTTGAATAGGGTGTGCTTTCCCCAATTTATGTTTTAGTTTGCTTTGTTGAAGATCAGTTGTCTCTAAGTATTTAGGTTTATTTCTGGGTTCTTTACTAAAAGAAGGTTTATATGAATTTGTAGTTTTGGGGTTTCCAGTATAAGAGAAAAGATTATGGTTCTAGATAGTCGACATGAATCAGTTTTCAATTTCTCACTAAAGACATTTTTCCCACCTAGAACCCCAGGCACGGGTAAGCTTTCTTGCTTTTATCTATTTTAGTTCCTCTTTTGTGATGATCATAGACACTTTACGGCTTCACCTGTAAACAGGAGTCACTACTAACTCCTTGTTTGGGATAAACCCAATGCCATGGTTTCTTTTCCTCGATGAATTTGAAAATCCCTGGCTTAAAGGACAGCACTCCCCCTCAATTTGCTATAGCAGCAGCTTGCAAGTTTACTTCATTAGCTAGAAATTTCCGTTTAAATTTTGTCTTTCCATAAGTTTGCTTTCTTTTCTGGGAGGCCTAGCTATGTGGTTAATATTCTTAATTTGTATTTTTTCTTGCATTTCTATGTGTTTGCGGTGGAAGGCAGATCCTTGTCAGTTCAGTAGGCAGTTGTTGCTAGAAAAGGAAGTCTCTCCATTATAGTTTGCATACACATTATGGCATAAACTGCAATATTTCAGAAATAGCTTGCTTCCTTTTCCGTTTCTCTCATTAGAAAGTTGATATATTTGAGGGTTCTTAAAATGGAGATGGAGGCTAGAAGGTAAAGCCTGTGTTCCTGAGACCTGGGCTAGGTACAGAAGCCCAGAGCCTTGTGGTTCTAGAGTACATTGCTGAGCCAAGAGCAAATCCTAGAGATTTCTCTTTGTGGGTACATAAGTTAATAAAAGAAAGGCAGCTCTTGTCCCTGTTATGAAATTAAAATGAATGGCATGAATAGAAGAAAACAAGATGCAATTATCGTGCTTCAATAGGAAAGATGGCAAAAGGAAGCTGAACACTTATCTATAAATTCGCACTACCTAACATAATAAATTGCACAGCATGCATAAACCATGGTTCTTACCTTGCCATCCAGTGCCGTACATAATCTCCCCCTTGTTCTTTATTTTCCAGGCTTACATCTCTTGCTGTTCATCAAATTGTCAAGCATGCAAAGAGTAAACTTTGCATTGACTCTTTCCTCTGCCTGGACCAGTCATCTTTGGGTTTACACCAGGCTCCCTCCCTGAGTTTTCTGAGCTGTTGCATCAAATGTCATCTTATCGGAAATTTCATACCCATCTGCCTTCATCTGGATTCTTTCTTTTTTCTTCTGCTTCATGAATTGCCTTTCTTGACACCAAGGTCCATATCTCTCCTTTAACCTACTTGGGGTCATCACTCCAGTAAGACACTATTTTTTTATGCTGAATTAACAAAATTTCTCTCTCTACTACATCATTCCAATTTGCATACAGTCAAGCTAGTGTTTCCCAATCTGGAAAAAGAAAACAGAAATAAACCCCTTCAGTCCCTTCTTCCACCTCAAGGAACTAATGCCTACCTAACTTCCTTTTAGATCATGATCTCTTGAAAGAGTTGTGTATACTTGCTATCTGCTGATTTCATCTTCCTTTCTTCTTGGTTCTTACTTGGACATATCATTTATAAATATGTTTTATTTTCTTATTTGTTTATTATCTGTCATACCCCACTCAATGACATTAGTAATCTCCAAGAAATCATATGCTTGGAGCTTGGTGCCTATGTCTAAAATAAAGCAAATGCTTGTATATATTTCTTGAATGAATCAGTGGCTGAGTACAGACATTTTTTTCCCTGTAAGAGTATGACACTTGCATGAAAGAAATGTCCCATTTATTATTATTTTTAATAATATAAATTTGGCCATGTCCTCAACCACTGTCTTTGGTGAGAAATGTAATATCCATTGTACTTTGTCCCCCAGCTCCACCATCAACCTTCAGCCCTTGAAACTACATAGAACTCCTACATGCCTCTGTGGTCCTCAGGCCATTATGAATGTGTCTGAAATGCTCCTTGTTTAAGTTTAGGGGCCCAATTTGTAACATGTCACTCTGATGCTCCTGGTACCCAAGAATCCTCACAGTTTTGGACTGTTTCACATTGTCTCCACCCTCTTAAGACTTTTAACACTTTACCCCATTTTTTCCCTTATCCTAATTCTTACTCCCATCTTCCTATTTGACTGGCAGTGTTGCTGCAATCAGAAGAGAACTTCCACTGACGCCAAACAGTGCACCTCCCGGCTTACCTGCACCTTGCTCTGGTACTCCAGCTTGGCTCTTATTACAATGAGTGAGAGCTGCCTGTGTTTCTCACCAAGGCCCCCTGAGCCCTGAATCCTATTTCTTGTCTTCGGCTTGAGGGCAGGGCTCCCTAGGTTCTTCCTTTTCTCTCTGGCATCATCAGTTTTTTCTCTCTAGAGACTCATCCCTAAATGGCACACACACAGGTTGCTATTCTACCATCCAAGACTAAACAAACAAAATAAATAAATAAAAACAGAGGCCTCTGACTTTATTTCTTCCTGAAGGTGCCATGCTATTTTTATTACTTCTATTTTTCCTGTAGAGTATAATTTAAAAGATATCTACACCTGCTGTCTTCAATCTATTAAAAGAAGATTTCCTCATCTATATCCCACACAAATTGCTTTTATTTTTTCAAGGTCACAGTGCCTTCCATGTTGCTATATCGGAGGGTGATTTTGCCACTCTCACTGAGGTGTCAGCAGCATTTGAAAATTTATCAACATCTCTTCCTTAAAAAACATTTTCACTTGGTTTTCAAGAAACCACATTAACTTGTTTTCCCCTCCTTCCCTCCTGGCTCGTTGTTTTTTTTTTTAATTTTTATTTATTTATTTATTTTTGTCTGTTATTTTTTTCTCTCAATCTTTTTGTTTGTTTTTGTTTTTTCTTTTGTTTTTTTGAGATGGAAATTTTGCTCTTGTTGCCCAGGCTGGAATGCAATAGTGCGATCTCAGCTCACTGCAACCTCTGCCTCACGGGTTCAAGCGATTCTCCTGCCTCAGCCTCCTGAGTTGCTGGGATTACAGTCATGAACCACCCCACTTGGCTAATTTTGTCTCTTTAGTAGAGACAAGGTTTCTCCATGTTGGTCAGGCTGGTCTTGAACTCCCAACCTCAGGTGATCCACCCGCCTTGGCCTCCCAAAGTGCTGGAATTACAGTTGTGAGCCACCCCGCCCAGCATCTCCCAGTTTTTAAACTGAGCTCTGGCATGCAGTCCTTGACCATTTTCTTTTTCCCAGATACTGTACATACATTCCATAGGCTATCATATCTTTAACTTGATCTCCATCCTTGACCTCGAGACCTTCACATCCAGCTGTACTTTTGTCACCTTCACTGAGATGACAAACAAGCATCTCAAAATGAACAGGTACCTCATGCAACCTAATATGCCCCAATGCACCAAACCCAGCTCCTCTAAGAGCATTTCTGTCTCAGTAACACTTGATTTCTCCTTGGCTGCTGCTCAAGAGAAAATCCTATTGAGTCCATATTCAAAACACACCCAGAATTTGACCATTTCTCTGTTATACCTGCTGCCCCCACCTTGGTCGAAGTCCCAATCACGTCTGCCATGAATAGCAATAGCTAGCTGACAGGTCTCCCTGGTTCGACTCCCGCCCTTCAGCCAATTCTTCCTACAACAGGCGGCATTACCTGATAAAACTGTGAGTCAGATCATCTTAACATTTTTCCTCTTCATCCAGGTTTTTTAAAAAATATTAAGGGGGTCCACGTGGTTCAGCCATCTATTACTCCTCTGACGTGAGTCCCTGTGCTCCTTGCTTCTCATTCCACTTGAGTCACTCTCACCCCCATGCAGCTTTTCAATCATGCCAGACACAATCTTCATTCAGGGCTTTTGCACCTACTATTCCTTCTGCCTGGAACGCAGCCCACCCCATCCATAATTTTGCAGGGCCTGTTCCCTCACTTTTCTTAGGCCTTTATTTTCCTTAGTGAGACCTCTTTCACACAGCTTAAAGTTTTATACTTCATCCTTTCATGACCCATTTCACTGCTTTTCTTTTTTTCTCTTTACAGCATTACTACCTAATCTATTGTGTATTCTGTTTATTCATATTATTTTCCTAACTAGTATGTAAGATATAGTTGTTTTAGTTTGTTCAGGCTGCTATATCAAAAATGCCACAAACTGGGTCACTTAAAAATGATAAACAATTACTTCTCACAGTTCTGGAGACTGGGAAGTAAAAGATCACGATGCTTGCAGACTCTGCCTGGTGAGGTTCCCCTTCCTTGTAGATGGCACTTACTCACTGTCTCCTCCAAGGGAAGGGGTGAGCTAGCTCCCCGGGCTCTTTTTTAGAAGAGCATTAATTCCAATTATGAGAGGTCCACCATCATGTTCTACTGACCCCACAGAAGGTCCCACCTCCTAGTACCATTACCTTGGGACTTAGGATTTCAGCGTATAAATTTTGGGTGGGGGGCAAATCTATAACAACAATACATGTAAATTCTACTATATTGCCTGGCATAGAGTAAGTGCTCAATAAGTTAGTAGATTGCTCCCTCCAGATGAATGCTTTTGCCAGCGCCGGGCAGCTGCTTGAGAGTGAAGTATAGCTCTCCTCCAGGTAGAGAAACCCATCCCTCTCTCTCATCCTTGTCAGGGGAAATCTAACTCTTTCTCAGGTTAGGTCAAGTCTTTCCTCCCTTTTCTAGTCTCCTTTAGTGTCCAACTCACACCATCTATTCAGAGGAACTAGAAACTCCTGTTTTTCTCCCTAACCATATGCAATCACATAGACACAATGCAGGTAAATATTACCTGAGTCACAAGAGCCAACACCAAAATCATTTAACTCCTGGTGCTAAAGGAGGAAAAACAACTCTGTGTGATAAATTTATGTGGACCATATATTAACACCAGATTTGGGTTGCTGGAACACCGTGCATGAATATATTGAATTCTGTTCATTTTTGCCAGACTGCTTATCAGAATGGTTTCAGTTTACAGTTCCTCCAGCAAATGTATGAGAGTTCCTTTTTCTATACATTCTCAGCCAGATTTTTACCATTTCAATGGGAGCCGACTTAACTTGTATTACAGTGATCACTGCAGAGCTTGTACATTTCTTCACACACTTGTTGGATATCAGGACAATCCTATTATTTATTGACTGACTTATTCAACTCATTTTCTTATTGTAATAAATCTTTTGTAAATATAGGTATTTACTACTAGTCTCTCATTTTTCTATAATCTTTGTCTACTTATTTCTTTAACAGAAATATATAATTATTGTATAGTGAAATAAACATTTTTTTTGCTCTTTTTCTTTCTAATGTACGGATACTGTTTAAGAAAGTTCCATTTTGCAAAAACATTTTCCATCATGTTATTGTATCAACAGCATGTTTTGACCTTTCAACTGTGCTTTTATCCATGTGAGGTCCATCTTTGCAAGTGATCTAATGTCGAAGCCTTAATCTATTATCCTCTATTTAGTAAATATGTCTTACCAATACTATCTATTAAAACAAATCTGTCCTTTTTGTTTATCTATGAGCTATCTTTGTCATATATCAAGTTCCCAAATAAATACAGTCATTTTCTGAGCTGTTCCTTGGGCCAGCATTGAAATGTTTTTAATACTGTGATTTTGGATCATGTCAATCTAACAGGGCAAGTCAACAGTCCTTGCTTTTTTTGTTTCAAAATGAGCTTAGGTATTCTTGGACACTTGTTCTTCTAGGAAATTCTGGAAGGAGCTCTTTGCATTCTTCAAAAAGTCCAGTTGGAATTATAATTATGATTTTATTGAATCTCTTTGTAGAATAACTTGAGTAGATTGATGCATTTCCACTGTTTTTTAAAATCTATGAACATAGTAAATTTCTGTTTATCCTGATCTTCTTTTAATTTCTTTGATTTCAGAGAATTTTGGAGAGACTTTATTTCATGATTCCCAGAAATGATTCCTGCTAAGTTTATCATTCTAGTCAGTGAAGAGGCAAAAGGAATATCAGAAGTAAAATATTTCCTGAGGACTATTGACTTAGAGTTGTGCTGCTTAGTAAGTAGTTAGGAGCTAGCACCGTAATTTAGAAAAAGGGCTCTGAGGTCAGAGCTTCTGGGTTTGACTCCTGGCTGTACTCCTTACTGTTTTCGGCAACAAAGTAATCTCAGTTTCTTCATATGTAAAAAGAATACAGTAATATTGGCTAGCTCACAAATTTATTGTGAGGATTGAAAGGCAGAATGAATGTAAAGTGCTTGGTACAATGTTTGGTTTATGGCAAACATTCAATAAATCTTAGCTACTAAAAACAGTGAACATATCAAGCCACAAGTGTCAAGGTACTGATGTATAGCTTCAATCATAGTGAGTACATCTCTTTTTAGAAATCAAACCTGGGGCAGGTGCAGTGGCTTGAGCCTCTAATCCCAGCACTTTGGGAGGCTGAGGTGGGTGGATTACCTGAAGTCAGGAGTTCACGACCAGCCTGTCCAACATGGTGAAACCCTGTTTCTACAAAAAAAAAAAAAATACAAAAATTAGTGGGGTGTGGTGGTGCATGGCTGTAATCCCAGCTACTCAGGAGGCTGAGACTCAAGAATCACTTGAACCTGGGAGGTGCAGGTTGCACTGAGCCAAGATCATGCCACTGCACTCCAGCCTGGGTGACAGAATGAGACTTTGACAAAAAATGAAAGAAGAAAGAAAGAGAGAGAGTGAGAGAGGGAGAGAGAGAGAGAGAGAGAGAGAGAGAGAGAGAGAGAGAGAAAGGAAAGAAAGAAAGAAAGAGAGAAGGAAAGAAAGAAAGAAAATAAAGGAAGGAGGGAAGGAAGGAGGAAGGAGGGAGGGAGGAAGAAAGGAAAGGAAAGAGAAAAGAAAGAAAGGAAAGAAAGAGGAAGGAAGGAAGGAAATAAATCAAATCAAGGCATATCACACTGCCTAAGGGGCTCACCTTCTACCTCATATAAAGAAAATGGGCTCTTGTCTTTGTTAATTGACTAGTTGTTGATGACAAAAAATATTGTGTCACCCTTAAGTAGGAATTTAAATTTATCACCATAAAGGTATATTGGTATTTTATATTTTTCCCAGTCAGATGGCTAATATTAGTATCTGCTTAAAAGGAAAGGCCTGGTTGGGTGCGGTGGCTCACACCTGTAATTCCAGCTACTCAGAAGGCTGAGGCAGAAGAATCACCTGAACCTGGGAGGCAGAGGTTGCAGTAAGCCGAGATCACGCCACTGCTCATCAGCCTGGGTGACAGAGTGAGACTCTGACTCAAAAAAAAAAAAAAAAAAAGAACTAATTTATTTTCCTTGTCCTAGACTTCTGAGCCTGACTCAGATGTACAAAGGCTTAAATCAAGCAGAACGCGCTGAAGTTTTCTGATGCTTCTTAGGCAGTATCAACACTTTTAATATTATGCACTTTCCATTTTCTCTTTGGTGTGAAGGAGAAGCATTCAGTAAAAATCTTCAGGACTCTAAATGCTTAAAAAGGCCCTTCCTGGAATGACAACTGACAGTGAATTCTAGGGTCAATCAGAAATGTGATTTTTTGAAAAAAACCCAGAGAAATTAAATTAACTGGTAGGAACATGCTGCCCCTAACTTGGGCCATATCCACCAAATCTATGTTTAAAGATTGACTTTTTGTATGGCAAACATTCTATACCACTGAGCTCTATTACACAGATTTCTAGTCTAATTGGTTTGTATGACAAGAGATTGCGATTTAACTATCTCATATATTTGGAAGGAAAGCATTTTCTCTTTTCCTTTTGTGATTATGCTGCAAAAATCACAAAACCATCCAAGCCTGAAAATCCAGGAGCTTATTCTTGAACTCCATGGCTTAATAAAGATGCACATCCTAGAGTTATTTCTGAGATCCCTTAAAAATGTGTCTTGGGTTGGTTGAAGTTTGACATAGGAGGGCACAGAGCAGCATGCCAAAATAATACCATTTGGATTTATTATAATATATATATTTTTTTATTTTTAAGATAGACCACACAAAGAATCATTCAGCTAAAGCAAAAGCTCCTCAGCAGATTTCAGAACTGCTCAGGAAACTGCCAGAGTGGACACATCTGTATAAGAGCCACAGTCAGAGCAAATGCCACAACATGTGTTCAACCAGCGTGATGAACATCTTCCTTTTTCCCAGATGCTCAGCTGGCAGTGTGGCTCTGGGCTGTGTTTTCTGAAGTTCTAATGCAACCCACCCAAGGCCCCATGAACCTGTTAACTGGATCAGGTTTTGGCGGATCCTTTCATGAATGAGGCAGAAGCACCAGCTCTGTGAATTGGAGGTGGCTTCCTGCCTCCCAAAGTCAATATGCAGAGTGTCCTGAGGACAGGGGAACATCTCAAGCTTAGCCAGCAGAGCAGATGCTTTGTTTTCAAGCCCTTGCTAGAAGGCAGAAAAAGGGGAAGTTTCTTCAGTGCTTAGCAGTCTGCTCCTCCCACTGATGAATTTTTAATCAACATTTTCCTTCTTTAAGTCAAAATTGATTAAATCTCTGTACGTGTCATGTTCGAAAATTGATAATCACATTGAAAAATAACAATATTGTTGACTATACAAGGCAATTTCTTCAAACTGAGTAAAGATGTGATGTGTGTGGTTAACAGTCTCTACCCAGGAAGTGGTTTTATTTAAAAGTTTTGTGCTCACCCCACCCCCCACATTTTTCTTCCCCCAGTAGTGAAATTAAGCAGCATCCAACACAGGCCTACTCTTACGACATGTGACTTTACTGTTTTCCGTTTTTGTTGAAAGAGTCATTAACCGGAGTTGATGGCAGTTTCAATAACAGGTCATTGCTGAGAAAAGGTAAGTTTTAACTTTATATTGTACATGAAATTTAAACTTGAACATGTTTGGCAGAGTTTCCTACGTTTTGGTGTGAAGGTATAAACATTTCTACAAAACATGATGCTTTTACCTATGATTAAAACATCGGCTGGTTTCCTTTGGTGTAGAAAAGAAGGTTCTATTCATATTTGCAGCTGTCAAATTTCACTGTCTTTTACTAAAATATTATAATAGGATGATTTGCTAAGATTTTGTGATAAAATGTTAAAGACAGAATAAGGTATAAAGTTTTAGTTTGAAGTGCATTTAAAAATAACTACTAGAAATAATGTAAGACTTTGCACCTTTAGCCAACTATCTTATAAAAATATGTATTGTTCAACATCCAAATATGGAAAGAGAAGTCACTTCATAACAATGAGAAATATCTTGAATTTCAGTGTGAAAGATACTCACTTTAAAGCATTGTATTAATGTTAGCATTAAAACCCCTTAAAAAGATTAGCAAATATGTAGCTAATTAAATAGCTAGGAAAAAAGCAAGGAGGTTTTAAAATGTAAAGAAGTACCCTCTATCGTGATACTTAAAATTTTTGTCTAAATTTCATTTAAGATATAGGGTGAAATGAGGTCAAGTTTCTAATTCATAAATAAAATTTTATATTTAAAAAATAAGTCACAGCTGATTTCATTGAAGGTTACTCAGAAGAGAGGCAAATTAGAGGTATACTTTTGTTATTTATGTAATTATATAATTTTCCTTATTTGAAATATTCCAAAATAATAAACCTTAGAAATGAAAAGAATTTGTTAGTTATAAGCTGACAAGTAATTTTCTTTTATATTGACTTCTTGCTTTTACAGAATGTCTTTGTATACGGTAACATATGTGCAGAAAACATCAAAATATTGCTAATCTCAGAGACAAATACCTGAAATAAATCTGACTGTAGATTTTTGAAAGAATTTTAATAACAGCCCAAGATATGATCCATTCTTCCCTAATATTATTTTTATTGTGTTGTTGGATGGGAGACGTGATGGCCCCCACAACACCTATTTTTTTCTGTTATTAAAAAATGGTTACAGGGTTGATAAGTGACAACAATTTTCTTTTCTTTTATTGTCTTCTATTGAAAGACACACATAAATGTATTTTGACATGGTCAATTTAGTAGGAAATTATTAGGCATACTAGCACACTCCATTTTAAGACCTCTTCAATTGTCAATACTGAAGCTAGCTACTTGTTGACTATTAAAATGATCACAGAAAAATAGAGATTAGGACTTGGTGTTCAATACATTTTTTTATTGCTGGAGTGTACAAAGACCCTGGTAATATGTATTTGCTTTGATATTCTGATTAGATTTTCAATTGGTTGCATTTCCTCACAATGGAAAGCATTATTTAAATCTGTCTTCAATATTGTGGTTCTGAACCTCTGCATCTATAGAAGCTGTATAATTCAGATAATTTTGGTTCATATGTTATTACTTTATTTCATTTTATTATAAAAGAATATCACATGAATAAACACATGCAATACTTACACCTTAGCAAGAATGAATATGCAGATAAACATGTGGTATTGAAGAAAAGTCCACAAAATTTTTTTTAACTGTTTAATGTTTTTTAAAAAAAATTCCCTGTAAAAAATGAGTGTTTCCTGCAAAAACTGTTAAATTAATATATACGTATTTTACAGAATACGTTTAAAATTAAGAATTAATTGAAAAGAGCTTGACATGAATTTAGAAAGATCAATGAGTAAAGATGATAGGTAAATTAAAATACCTTGAGAATTGTTTGTAAATACAGGTAATGTACAGAGAAAATTTTAAGATAGTTAATTGCAAGTAAGTTATATAGTTTTCTATTATTTTATATGTTTTAAGTGGCTGAGTCAGAAACAAGTTTTGATGAAATGAAAATAATATAGAAGATTTCATTTTGAAAGTCATATTAAAGCTGATTTGCTCAGAGAATGTCATTATTTTTCAGTTGGGGCCAGCATTCAGCAAAATCCAAGAAGGAGAAAATCTTTCCTTGATATTCCTCCTGTTGCTCCTTTTTAATACTCTCTTCTGGAGCAGACTGTTCTGCTCCTAATTTAGGGTCTCATAGCCTTGGTACCTAGAGTGACAGATCCTTCCATTCAATGGCTTCTTCCATTCAACTGATTTTTTAAAATGTACTCAGCCCATTTTCCAGCACTTAGGGAATCTAATAAAAATAATTCTCACTCATAGGCAGGTGTTGAACAATGAGAACACATGGACACAGGGAGGGGAGCATCACACACTGGGGTCTGTGGAGGGGAACTAGGGGAGGGACAGTAGGGGGTGGGGAGTTGGGGAGAGATAACATGGGGAGAAATGCCAGATATAGGTGATGGGGAGGAAGGCAGCAAACCACATGGCCATGTATGTACCTATACAACAATCTTGCATGTATTTCACATGTACCCCAAAACCTACAATGCAATAAAGTATATATATATAAATAATAATAATAATAATTCACACTTACAGGAGAAGGCTACAGAGCTTTGACTTTCTAGCCAGGCCTCTCCTTCTCCTCCCAGTGGAATTTTAATATGTTCTCTCAGCAGACAGGGCCAAAAGGATCAGCTAAATGTTGGATCTCAAGTGAGGAGACTGATGCCATGGTAAATGGTTAGGGGAAGACTTTAGAGAGAGAGTGTTTTGTTAGCCATTGGTCCTGCCTGTGGTATTTAAACACAGAATTTCTGAAAGTGTCTCATATGAAGGATCCATCCCAGAGATGTATTCATCTCTTTAAGATATTCCTGAAGAAATAAACACCTTTCTTACAGCAGGTAAAAAAATTATTGCACTACATTTTCAGATAATTTTGATATTCCCATACACTTAGAAAATGTATATACCTATGTAACAATTCTGTACAATCTGCACATGTACCCCAGAACTTATAGTATAATTTTAAAAAGGTATTTATCATAATTAATTTTAATAAATGTATTTTAAAAGTCATTGGATACTCTTTGGATACCAGAAGCATTTTTTTTACACTGTACAATAAATATTACATAATTAGACTTTAAAATGTTCTTGTAAGTATTCCAAATTTCAGCTTAGAATGGGAAAAACTTATTTGTTTGCAAATGATAGAAAATGAGTTCAAACTAGCCTAGGCAAAAGAGATAGTATTTTATGTGTGAAAAGTCCAAGGACAACAAAGTCGGGAATGGCTGGATCCAGGAGCTCACACAAGATTATCAGGATTAGGTCTCATTTTTTTCATTCCTCAGCACCTCTTTTCACTGTACTGTAAGCAGTCTCTGGTGGAAGCTGTCACCAAATTGTCAAGTACCTACTGAGTTGATCCTTTCAGCAAACTGTGGGGAAAGAATGCCTTTACCCAGTCACCACAACAAAGTGTCAGATTTAGAGCTGATGGGACTGAATTGGATCACATGACCATAGCTGAACGATTACTGAACTTGAGTGCACACTCTGTGTGATCGTGCCTAGCTCACAGGCCCACTGGTGCATTGATGGGCTACAGATGCAGCACCTGGGCTCTCTGCTGAAAAGAGGGATCTCCTGATGTAGAAATTAAAATGCTTTCCCCAAAAGAAAGGACAAAAGCCTCAGAATTCTACTACAGGGTCACATATGGTCACATTTTAAATAATCATTATTTCCCAACTTCTTCAAATTCCACACTCATACAAAAATACAGTTTAAATTTAAAGGTGGATCTGATTGAAACATGAGTTTCAATTAAACTAAATATAAAATTATTTTTCGACAGCTACTGTATGTGTGACAACTCCTCATAACATTTGACTTCTAAAAGCTTATAATCTAGAGTGACTATTATTTTAATAATTATGATGCAAATAAATTTGTCAAGTACCACAAGAAAATTCAAAGAATGCTCTGTTAAGGTTCAGAAATTCATCCAGCACTTTTGCATTCCTGTTATTTGCCAGGCCATAAACTAGAGAATTTTGTAGGTGTTGTATCATCTGATCTCATCCTTTCTGGGAATTGGACAGTTTTGGAGGAAATCTTTGTGGTAGTTTTCAGGGAAATCTGGCATTAGGAAGATGAGAAACATTCCAAGGGACAGGAAGGAAATGTGTCAAAGCATAAAAACATGGAGTGTCAGAGAATTCCAAGGCAGTCTGAATTCTCCAGCTTTGTTAGATAGAAGTATCGAAAGATGGTGTGAGATCATAAACAGAGCAGACCTGGATATAAGTAACAACAGGGCTTTTGAGCAGGAGAAATACATGTTTGGATGTCCACACTTTTACATCTTGATGGGTTGTCTATCTAGGGTCAGGATTTATTTCTTCTGTTTATCTTACTGTGAAGTGACATTCTCTTTGCAGAAGAGTTTGCAGTCAAGATATTCCTGTAAGGACAGGCACTGACTTACAATGTTCAGGTGCCTGAGGTTCTTATTCAGGCTATGGTTATAACAATCTCTCTTTTTTTTTTTTTCATTTGAAGAAGGCTTTTTGTTTTGTTTGTTTTTAATTTGAGAATAGATGATATAGTGAAGTTGGTTGGAAATCAACATAAAGCCCAAACACAAAGTTTTTAGAGAAATTATTTCTTATACCGTATTTTTATTTCTATCTATTCCATTTATACCCATCTCAATCCAACATAACCACTTTACATATGTTTAATATGTATTTATATTTCACAATTTCTGCAAAAAACATATGCACATCTATATGTGTATTTAGCATAACTGCATGCACCTCACCACTTTGCTTTTTTTTTTTTTTTAGAAATCTAGATTAGAGATATTTTATAACAAAAATGAGAAATGACCTAATTCTCTTTTTATAGCTGTATAATATTCCACCATATGGAAATGTCATACTTAATTTAACCAGCCTCCTGTAAAAAGAGTGATAGATATTTTCAATTTTTTCTAATTCAATGAATGTCTATGTAATTGTTTCGATTTGAAAATCTCTCTCTCTCTCTCTGTGTGTGTGTGTGTGTGTGTGTGTGTCTCTGTCTATCTCTCTTTCTCCCCCCTGCTCTAATCTATCTATAACAAATTTCCAGAAATAACATTTATGAGGCAAAGGATAAAATAATTTTGATAGCTGTTGCCAAACTATCCTTCATATTATTTGAAACTTTTTGAACTTCCGCCAGCACTCAATGAGAATGCTTGCAGAAGCTCCATTGCTTTTTCAAGGGATTGTGTTGCCAAGCTTTCCAGGTTTTGCTAGTCTGTAACAACTGTATCTCAATACAGTTTTATTGGTATTTCTGCTCTTATGGTTAAAATTGATCTTGTTTTTAAAAGATTAAAGGTCGATTTGCTTTCCTTATAAGAAAATGTATTCTGTCTCAGCTGTATAACTAAAAACAATAACATTAGTGACTTTAGTGACACTCAAGCCTTGAGTGAGATGTCAAAGGAAGCAAAGAACTAGGGATAGCATATATAAAATACTGTATTCCTTTTCTAAAGCTTGAAATAGACAGTAGCTTAAAAGGGGGATAATATATGAATATTCAAGTGAAGGAAGAGAAAAGAAATGAAAAAAAAAAAAGAAACCCAACAAGGTTTCAGAGTAGACTAAGACAGATGGGTATAATCACTGGCTCAAGTAGATGAATTAACCTTAAACAGAAGAGAGAGCACTTTAATGAGTGTGAATGCAGATGAACTGGATATAAATAAGATTAAGTGAGGAAAGGAAGTTGAGGGAATACATGCTTCATAATTTCTCTTTCCTTAAATGGTAGGAAAGCTCATCTGATGAAAGTATTTTATACATGTCAAAAACCAGACAGAATATCTTATTTTAAAACTTGTCCCTGTCAGTAACACACGATACAATTGTGGATTTGCAGCTTATTTTTTCTCTATCGGTGGCTATTAGCCCAATTCAGTTCAACTCCACAAATAATTTTGAAGTCAACTAAGTATACTATGTTGTCCTAAGAATTACTGGGACATAAAAATTAGATATGCTACTTAGCCAATGAAAATTGTGTAGTAGGTAAGAGGTACGCAAAGATAAGGATCTAAATATCTATCTATGCATGTAAGTCCAGTTCCACAGAAATACTATAGACTATGCCATTGACAGAATCTCAAAGGTCTTCATTTTGCCAAATATAATAGCCATTTATGTGTCTTTATATTATTCACTGTCTGAGCTGCATTTGATGCTATCCAACACTCCTTCGCTCTTGAAACTCTCTCTTCATTTGACTTCTGGGATATTTTATTCTTCCAGTTTTCCTCCAAACCACCTAAATGCTCTTTCTGTGACCTTTGCTAACACTTCCTCATCATGCAGCTCTCTAAATGTTGGAATGCCCTGAGAACAGTCTTTGGTTTCCTACTTGTCTTCTAGGTTTATTCCTTTGTGATTTTATTGAGTTTTATGACCTTAAATGTTATCTATATACTAATTAGATTTCAAGACCAAATCTTTTCTCTTAGCAGTAAAACTACAAATACGATTCCTCATTCATCTTCTCCACTTGAATGTCTCATAGAGACATCAAAATAAGTATACAGTACTCAAAGCAAATAGAGATATCAAAATAAGTATACAGTACTCAAAGCAAATCTCCTAATTACTGCCCACCTGTCCCCAAACCAATCTGCTTCTTTCCTCTTTTTCCTCCGTCATAGTTAATGACACCATACTCATCTCTCTTTTCAGGACAATAGTCTAAGAGTTATCCTTGATTCTACTCTTTCCCTATCACTTCCTACCTGAAGTTTCATCTAAGTTATCACCGATAAGTGGAGCATGTCAAATATAAACTTAGCTTTCATTATAGTTTTCACATGACTTTTCTCAATAATGGCCCTTAAAGTGTTATATCTTTTCTTTTACAGGCTATTGATTTTTCTGGTTGTTAATAGAATGACTCTCTCAAAAAATATTGCTAAGTGAATACAGTACAACACCACACTTGGATGAACATCAAACTTTAGACAAAACCACACACACCAATTTACTCTCTAGCTTCAAGTTAGAGAGAATAGTAAGCGTATAAAACAATGTCGATTTGTACATGTTTGAATCAATTGAAGAAGGTTGAAGAGGTGTGAATGTTTACGACCTTCTAGTCAGGCTGTTTTTGTTTTGTTTTGTTGCACTGCAGGTGACTCCTGTGCTGTAATTTATTATTAAGTACACTTTGAGAGCACAAAACCCATAAGTCTCACAATCCTTAAAAATATTGGTGAAGAAAACGACGCAGAAAAAAGAAAATATAATAAATAAAAACTCCTTTTATATTACACTTTATGTACAAATTGTTTTCTTTCAAATTGTTGCCTTTATGTACTTGAGCCCATTTTTGGTGCTATTGACATATTTTTATACTTATAAATGATGATTGGAAATCTTGGGCTCTTGTTGAATAGCTTTGTGTTCAACAGGAATGGAGTAGACATTAAGCAAGAGGTGTAGGTACATGAGAATATCCTAAAGCCACTCCCTTCTTTCCACTTCCATTTCTGTTACTGCAGAATTCTCCTGACTGTCCTCCCTGCTTCTATCTTCCCCGCAAGAGTCATTGTCCACAAAGTAGACAGAGTGGCCTTTGTAAGATTTCAAGCATGCAACTCTCCTACTATCATATTCCAAATGACTGTCTATTATTCTTCAAGTTAAATTCAATCCCCTTTCATGATTTGTAAGGCCCTCTTTATCTCATTACTCTGCTTTTGTTTTACTTCACGTTAGTTTGGACATGGAAATTTGTTATTTATTTTTCAGTGTTTAGTGGCTATTTTCACCTTAGAATATATGGTCCGTGAGAGTATTGACCTTGCCTGTCTTTTTACTACTGAATACCTAGAGCCTAGAACAAAGTGTAGGTAGATGATAATGTCAATAAATATTTGTTTATGAAAAGATAAGTGCCATAAAGGTTGACTGGGCTACAGAATCAAGGAAGACTGTCTGGAGATTTGTGACTTTTCCTGGTCGATAAAACAGGGTAATTTAGAAGAGAAGCCAGGAATTATTTCAAATAAATGATACTATATATACTATATATACGGTACAATTTTAGTAAGTTGGCAGTGATGAAAGGTTGGGTTAGAATTCTGTATCCATTATGTGCTTCTGAAAAATGAAACAACCCACCAGCTGAAAACATATTGCCATAAACTGATGAGAAACAGCAACTACCTCTAAGTATTTAAATTTTAAGCAATTTTACTAAAACTGTGGTATTAAAATTGGCTAATTTTATGTTCACTTTAGATCCATTTCCTAAAAGAGTCAAAACAGGACATCTTTTTAAAAGAGCTATGGAAGGTAGAATACTCAGGAAATTGGGTGCTGAGTCAAGGGAAACTTCTGTTTCTGTTCATTTATCTTTCTGCTTTAGTTAATTTCATGTTAGAATTTTAAAGACTAGAAACTGAGCAATGGAACACAAATTCATCTCTCTGCTAAATGCACTGGGGAAATCAAGTAATCTGAGCTTCTGTATAATACCACCTATTCATACTTTGATGGTTCTCCTAAAGTAGAACATTAAAGGAAAAAATGTATGGTGATTACCTCAGTGGTGTCTCAAGCACTGTGGCAAGTACTATAGTGTTACCAAAGCTAGACAATATTCCCTTATCTCAAGATGTTCATGGCTACTTGAGAAATTCATCAATATAAATTATTAGAGTGAGATTCTTAATAATTATTATCATAGCTATGACTTATTCTGTCTAGATTATGGGACAAGCATTTTGCATGCCTAATTGCATTTGGTATCCACAAAAATCATGTAAAGCAGTTTATATCCCCATTTTAAAGATAAGGAAGCTAGGGTTAAGAGGTCAAGTACCCAAATTTACAGAGCTATTTGGTAGGCTGGGTCATGATTTGTAGATAGATCTGGGTAATGCAAAGACCATGTTATTTTCAGTATGCCGTGCTATAATTTTGAAGCCTGTTAAGTGTTAGCAGTTAAGCAATGCTGAGCTTTATTCATGAAGCCCTAGAGTCTAAAAGGCTCTATAAGAATCCTATTTTGTTTGATGTCTAAAACAATGCCATCTGTAGGAAACCTGTTGTTTCTTCTCTGCATATATTTCCTATGCAGAGGTGCTGTAAAACATGTGAGGAAGAAAACATTCTTTTGCCTTAGTTTTTGCCACATTTCTTGTGTTTTTTCTATTTCTCTTTTTCTGTATCCTCTTGATTCTATGTCTCCTCTTGGCCCTTAATTCTCAAAAATTCCTTCTTAGATCCACCTGTCCAATATGGTAGCAACTAGCCACAAGTGACTATTGAGCACTTGAAGAAGGGCTAGTATGAATTAAGTCTAAAAAACACCAAATTTTGAAGACTTAATACAAATAAAATATAAAATATCTAATTATTATTTTGGCATTTATTATGTGCTCAAATGATTAAATTTTAAAATATTGGGTTAAATAAAATTATTAAAATTAACTTTACCTATCTCATTTAACCTTTCCAATGTGGCTACAGGAAACTTTTTAATTGCATGTGTGGCTCACATTACATTTCTATTGGATGTCATGGCTCTAAACCATCTTCTTTTTGGTCTCTTTTCACGTTCTTATGATTTCAATTTAATCCCTCAAATACGGTCTCTAAATTTCTATCTTTAGCCTTGGTGTCTCTGTCAAAATTGTCCGTTATTTCTAATTGTCATTTGATACTTCCTCTATGATGTCCCATCAGCAGGTTAAACTGATTGTGTTCCACATTAAATCCATGACCTCTCCCAAGGCTTCTTCTTGTCTTCCTTTCAATTCCAATTTCATCTCTACTCCCGAAGTCACCCAAAGTAATCTTGTTATTAAGTGACATGATATAATCCATACCATGCATTCCATACCACTTATTCCATACGTTCAATCAATTTCCATACTTAAGCAGCATTTCTTTCTTTCTTTTTATTTGTACATATCATCATGGTCACTAATTGGTCATCTATTGAGTCTCACTTAGAGTACAGCAAGAGTCTTACGCTTTTATATTGCTATTTCTCTTGCCTCTTTATTTTGCTTCTTATAAATGTATTTTAAAGCTTTAGGGTGATAGTTGGATTCGAGTTAACTAATACAAGTAAGAATGTCTATAATCTATTTGTATTCTATTTAGAGTTTTAAAAGTCATTTGCATACATTATTTTACTTGATTATTCTAGAAAGCCAGGGAGAAAGTGGTAGCTTTTAGTAGACTTCATAGAAAAAGGCAATGAAGCATGGAGAAGTTGCATTTTGGGAGGACACAGAAGAATTAGAATACATTTCAAGTATAAGCATTAAAACGTACTTTTTCTCAAATTCTAGTCCGAAACTTTTTTCTTTCTTGCGGAGATAGTAGAGGTATTAAAAGCACAGGCTGGACGAAGACAGAAAAAAATGAAGTTCAATTCTGGGCCTTCCCACTTGCTAGATACTATATGTATTCTTTTGGGCAAGTTACTTAATCTTTCTGAGTCTGCGTTTGCTCATCTGTAAAATGGTGAGTTTCCTCCCAAAGGAAAAAAAAATGAAGTATGTAAACATGTTTACTCTGCATGAAGCACATAGTAAATCACTTTAAAAAGGCTAAATGCAGCGGTAAGAGTAGCCATAGTAATAATTATTTTGGTAGATCTTGAATCAAAGAGTGACCTTTTATTTTTCTTCACTATGTTATATAAAAATCATGCTAGGATAATTTTGGTGTATTTCAATTCTAAGTATTATGATAAGATTATGAAACTCATCAAAAGGAATTTCTTGCTATTAGTTTCATTTCCTCTATACAGCTGTGTGGGGGAGTACAGTATAGCTGTGTGGGCAAAGGGAAGAAGAGATAACTATTTTCTTGTTTGTTTACCAATTTTTGGTTGATATGGAAATTTTCCTTCAAGCAGCTCAAGATGTGCCCTCACTAAAAATACCCTTCAGTTACGAAGAATTAATATTTATCACATAAAAAATTCAAAAACAGGTAGGCAGCCATTGACTCTTAGACCTGAAATTAAAGTGAAGCAAATAAAAGCTGCAGACATGAGGAGAGAGAAGAAAGTAGAATTCTTTTCGTGCACTTTTATTTTAAATTTAATTTTTGCATGGAGTGGTAAGGTAGATAGTCCACAAGGCAGATCTAATAGGGTCCTAGAAAAATGAATCTGAGAAGAAAAAATATAAAAGGAAACTAGGAAGTCCAGAGAAGAATGTAAGTTGCTAACCCCAGTTAAGAAGTCTTTTGTCTTTTTTTTTTTTTTTTTGCTTTCTTTTGTTTCATTGTTTTGGGGGAGGGGCGGGGGAATAGCTCGGGATTCCATATATGTAGGTTGAATGAATATACCAATCTCAGTCCTAATTTTGAAAGCAATTGGTATTAGAGCATCTATTTTAATGGGAGCAGGGTGTGGCAGAGGGGAGCCCAAGGGCTGACAAAATGCTGGGGAGACAAGCAGCTGTGGTGCTGTCCACAGAGAGCCTGCTGTGTCCTATGGCCAGCTGGCACTGAGTTTTAGGTTTGAAGTCTGGCATTAGGAAAGGAGATTAGCAAGTGGGCAGTAGGTTCAGGGTGGGAAACCAGCTTGACAAAATTTTGGAGACTAGTCAGCATGGCAGATGTGTAGAGCATACACACCCTGGGGCAGGGATGGGGGAAGGTGAAATGCAGTGATCTGACTTCTCCTGACCATGATGAGCTGTCTTGTGCATACATTTGGCAGCTTTGGATGTGGAGAGGTAAGCACGAAACACAGGAATCCAACAACACTTGGGACTTGGAGTCAATAGCCATTCTAATCATGGTAGCAAACTTGAACTTGCTGGAAGTGCTCAGGGCTTGGGGGAGTTTGACGCAGGGGCAGAGTGTTGAATGAGCATACCAATTTCAGTCCTAATTCTGAAAGCAATTGGTATTAGGGCATCTGATTAATGAGAGCAAGGCATGAGACCAAGTGTCTATAACACTCTAAGTACAATACAGAGTAACAACACTGACAAATATAATGTCTGACTTTAAGGAGTCCACAGTCAATTTGGGCAGAAGAGGCACACAGCTCATATAGAGAACAGAAACCAATATAAGGCAGGATATAATTGTCTGCCAAAATATAATAGGAACAGTAAAGGAGGCCAGAGAAAAGAGAGGGAGGAAAAGAGGAACTTGCTTAGCAAGAACAAAGAGCACAGCATAATATCCTACTCTTTGTAACTAAGATCATGTTGAGAAAATTGTGAGAATAAATGAAGTAATGTTAATGTTTGATGATCCTCTTTCTAAAGCAGTAGTACAAATGCAAATGCAGTCTCCTGGTTCTGCTATTCATTTGCAATCTTACCAGCTTAGATTTTAAAATAATACAATAATGAAAGTAATATTGACTTAATATGCAGTACAATCACCATTCAACCTATGCATCAGAGGAGCAGTGTTCCTAGAGGAGATTGACACCACGAGCCACAGTCAGGCAGTCAGGAATGTCTCCAGACCGGTCGGGATATCTGTACAAGAGAAGTGGGTAGGAGAGGACCTGTGGACCAGAGGATGTCTGGATGATGCCTTGTCTAAAGGATGTAGAAGCTGTCCACCCAGGCTATCTCTTACCATACACACCTGGATCAGTTTGCCACATCTTATGATTTTTCAAGAGAAGACATATAAACATTCTTTTCTGGTTTTTTTTTTTTTTTTTTTTTTTTTTTTAAGTAACAACCCTCATTTTTCAATTGGAAATTGATTCAAAACATTCCAAAACATTGTTCAGGCCCAACAACATATGTCTGTGGGTTGAATTTGGCTGGCAGTCTGCCAGTTTTCCACCTCTTCCCGAATTTATAGCTGCTCCTAAAAAAGCAGGAGCAGAGGATAATGATTAGGGAGAACTGGAGTCCTCCAAATAACTTCTGTGTATGCAATAAATCCTAATAAATGTTTAGAGACTGACTAGAGCATTAGATTATTCTGTGAAAAAAAAACATCCATTTATGTATAGCTTCTTCATTTAGGTCCTTGTTGTGTCTATCTAGCTTGCATGACTGGGCTCGTTTTCCTAACTTGAAAGAACAAACTTTCTTTTGCTGCCAACCCTCCCCAAAGCATTTTTTAAAAAAATCATTAAAAGATGTCTCTAAAAGTTTAACTTGACTAAACTTGACTAAGTAATAGTGGATACATTTATCTTTGCGTTGACTGTTATTTTTGAGTCATATGATGTAGGGTATAAAGCAGAATATCTACATGTGTGGATGCACTGTTGTAAGTGAGATGAAAGAGAGGTTGGCACACCTTGTGTTGTGATAACTGTGGCAACCATTTAAATACGTATACATGTGTGCATGCTCACATACACACACACAAACACACACAAGAAACCAACCAGGGAGTGCGCAAGATGGGGAAATGTCACTGGAGCTTGGTTGCATAACCCATTTCATCACATATTTTCTCTTTTAACAGATTAGATAGATCTGTTTCAGACGTAGGTGTAACAAAGGATATAAGTAAATAAGACAGAGAAGAAAAATGTTGTTATTTTTAAATTAAGTGCATAATTCTACCAACCATTTAAGACTCCAAATATTTATGCATTTTCTTTACTTTCATGTGTCCAAGTAAAAATCCTGTATTTCATATTGTGAAGAGCCTAAATTTAGAAATTTGGCCACACTAATTTGAATTACAGTAGCACTCAACTGGAATCTATTAGTTATATCACATATGTAACCATCTCCTCCTCTGCCTCTCACTTTGTGGAGAGAGGCCTGGGAAATATACTTTGAGGAAGGAAAGACAAACTAAATTTGTTTAAGTGGAGTATCTAGTCCCCCAAATAACTCCTAGATTAATCTTGACAAGGAAGTTGAAGCGCTTCAAGAGACTAAAGGCATGAAGAGAACCTTCAGTTCTTCATCCTAGAGAAAAGAGGATACATTTTAAGGTGCACAATGAATGTCGTATATTGCATCTGTTGTCTTCAAAGGCAAGGATTGAAAAACTCAGTAAAAGTTTTCAATTTAAGTAATATGAACTGGCAGATATTTTTTCACTATTTTGATTATCTTGGCTTCTTGAAAGAAAGCCTAAGGATACAATATTTTGTGGAATCTTTTTGTCTCACACCCTTTGGTGTTTATCAAGGAGAACTGTTTTCTTTCTTTTTCCCCCCTCAAACAGTTACTTGAACCGCTTAAGAGCTAAGTCATCTCCCTCTGGAAAAAGAAATAGAGAGCCATCAAGAGACTGGGACTAACTTCACAGTAACATGAGTACATGCTAAGCCCTGCTATGGAGAACCTACTGCAAAAAGCAATGGAACTGAAATTGAATGGGCATTCCATACACTATTTTTATTTTTTTTAACTTTTAAGTTCAGGGATATATATGAATATTTACAGCATCACTTTCATGCACCTGTGTGTCTAAGTATCTATTTACTTACCCACTTAGCTACCTACTCATTTATCTCTATTTCCAACTATGGGCCATACCCCTCCCCCTCACCAACATGTTCTACAGTGAACTTTCATTCCCAGAAAGCTTAATTAGAGAAATAATATGAATAAAATGAAGATAGCAGCAATGGGCTGTAAAAATAAAAAGACATTATAGTAATGAGTAATCATTTTAGAATAATACAGGTATAAAATTTTAAAAATAACAACCTTTATAAAAATAACTTTTTAAATTGTACTTTAAGTTCTGGGGTACATGTGCAGATCACGCAGATTTGTTATATAGATATACTCGTGCCATGGTGGTTTGCTGCATCCATCCCCCAGTCATCTACATTAGATGTTTCTCTTAATGTTATCCCTCCCCAATCCCCTCACCCCCTTCTATCCCTCCCTTAGCCCCCCACCACCCCAGTGTCCATGTTTTCTCATTGCTCAACACCAACTTATGAGTGAGAACATGCAGTGTTTGGTTTTCTATTCTTGTGTCAGTTTGCTGAGAATGATGGTTTCTAGCTTCATCTATGTCCCTGCAAAGCACATGAACTCATCCATTTTTATGGCTGCATTGTATTCCATGGTGTATATGTGCCACATTTTCTCTAACCAGTCTATCATTGATGGGCATTTGGGTTGGGTGCATCTGCATCCCTTAGGGGTTATGACAAAATATGCAATTTCTCAGCCTCTCCCTCATTCTCCTTAAATGGAAATATCTGTGGAAGGTTCAGCTAAGTCTGCATATTTAATAAGCTCCACACATTGACCACTGAGAATTACTACATTAGTTCTCTTTCTCATCACTGCCAGAAGCATTTGCACATCTGTAACTGGTTGAGTTATTTCTGACCCTGACTTTCAGGTGAAACATTAACTTCATACAAATAATCTTTAATTCTAGTAGAATGGGATTTTGTGGATTCAACAATAAATTATAATGAGTGATCTCACCTTTTGGTCTGGGCTTGTGATGTTCTAATCAAGTGTATTCCCACCTTATTTACAAGTCCCATCATTTTAGTGGGTCACCACTTCCTCACTGGGTATTTGCTTTGTCCCTGACCACAACTTCCTTTGCTGGTAACCTGGTCATTCATTGCCTCACTCTCTTGCTAGGTTTGAGGTTCTGCCTTTCTATTGCCAATCTCCTTTGTGGGTGATTGAGCTAGGCCTGAACAAATACCTGGTATTGAGAACTGTGCCACCTAGCAACAAACCTCCTAGTTGTTAACAATCTGCAAATCTGAATGTCTCAGTATTGCCCCCCTCAGATTATCAATGACTGTTTCTACTTACCTGTTGTATAACTCTTCCTATTCAGCTTGTATCCCCAGTTTCCAATAGTGGCCTAGATTGTGACCACTGATCTATGTGATTACTTGACACTGTCAGCACCTTTCAAATTGAAACTTTTGTGACCACATGTGACTAGGAGATCTCTCCAGCAACTGGTCACTTCAGATGGAAAGCCAGTTCCTGGTCCTTTCAGGAGAGATGACAGGTCCTTCCAATTTATATACGTATAGTGGTGTGTGTGTGTGTAACTTTCTTTCCACACCAGACACAAACATTATTTCCAGATGAATCACAGTTCTAAAAATAAATAAATGTTGAAACAACAAATCACTTGAGGAAATGATGGGAATAGTCTTTTTTGCCTTGAATTAGGCAACGGCCTCTTAAGAGGGCAATAAAAAGCACTAATCATAAAAAGAAATAAATGATAAGTTAGACAATATTAAAATTAAAAACCTCTATTAAGGAAGAGATGCCATTTAGAGACTGAAAAAGCAACCTACAAGTGGGAAATGATAATCATTGCAACATAAATATTAACAATAGATTTGTGGTTGTAATATTAAACAACTCCTATAAATCAGTCAGAAAAGGACAAACGACCTGATTTAAAAAACAAGCAAAAGTGTTGCACAGTCACATCACCAAAGAATGTTGCACAGCAATCATCTTTACAAATAAAAGTTTGAGTGAAATAAGCCCGGAAAGAAAAAGTA
Source organism: Sapajus apella (assembly GCF_009761245.1). Taxonomy (NCBI): domain Eukaryota; kingdom Metazoa; phylum Chordata; class Mammalia; order Primates; family Cebidae; genus Sapajus; species Sapajus apella. The sequence continues at coordinate 7,188,515 of NW_022436958.1, forward strand.
TACTCTTTAGGTTTTCATTGATATAAAGTTCAAAAACAGGCAAAACTCAGAAGACAGAAATTATTAGCTTTACTGGGGCAACGTGGGTAATGACTGGAACAGAGTTTTGCGGGGCTTCTGAAGTGCTGATAATGTTGTGTTTCTCGCTTCGACTGTAATTACAAGAATGTGTTTAGTTTGAGACAATTCATCGAACTTTATATGCAAACATAGGCACACACACACACACACACACACATACAAACAAGCTATTTAAAATGTATTTTACTCATAAATAATTGAGTAAGAGAGAACTGATTTTTAAATGCATTAAAGGAGATATTCTGAAAACTTTTAATGATATAGTCACCATCCTTCACAACAATACACTATGACATTACTGTCCCATCATTAGACATGCTCTTTTGGCACTGAAATTCAATCTAATAAATTCAGAGTTTGGAGACATGAGCATTAGGAAAAGACTAGTAGATACAACAGCAAATTTGTTAAATGATACAAATGTCAACCATATTTGACTGCTGTCAATTACTGATTACCGTTAATTACTGTGGATTACTAATTATGCAATATGCAACTTCCACATATTTGAACTCTGGGCAGGCCAAGGTATAGAGAGCCTGGCATAGCTACAACCAGTGGGTGATGATATTTATTCTGCCCAATAAAAAGACTTCCCAGCTGAGTCAAACACTTTAAGAAAGAAACACTGTAGAACAACAAATCCTTGGAAACTGAAACAGTCTCAGGTTAAAATTTACTTTTTGCACTTGATACTCTCCCAACAAAGATTAGAGAATTGGCTTGTCCCAGCGAGGGTCTGAGACTCCATTTGTTTCCCCAGTGTTTTCTAATACTATGGCTGCTGAGCAACTTGTTCTACAGCTGATGTTTTCTCTTTAAGTGACATTTCATCATCAGTGCCCTAAGATAGTCACCCTCTTTTCCCTTAATTGATACTTGTACGCAAGAGGCGGAAAATCGCTCAGCATTTCTTGCTAGATTAGGTCAAAACTGACAGAGGAAACAGAGAAGATTGCATTACTTATGCCCCTTATGGCTCTCATCTGTATCTAAGAAGATTGCCATTTCATAAAATTTCTTATGCTCCCTAAATGTAATTACAATGGTGCAGGCATTTTCTTCCTATTTGCTTTTCAATTTTTTACTACCTGCCTGATCATCAGAGGGAAATTCAGAAGCAGTTCCACTAATCTTAACTTTATTTTCCTTCTATGTCTTCAATTAGATGCAATTGCACCCTGGGGACCTTTTCTTTAAATGCTTTATTTAGTTATTTCTGTTAAGTCTTTACCTTTCTTTTCATTTGATTGGTGACCAGAAGCATTGAACATGTACCTAGATGTTCAAAGTGAGGTTCCTAAAATTCTGGAACATTTTTTCCATATCACAGGGTGCTCTTTTCATAAGATTAATGTTTACAAATAGATACTGTAATATTTATTCTGATTTAAAGTTAATTAAGAAGCATCCCACAAGCATGTTATATATTTGTTTTGTAGCCTCAAGGGTCAAGGATCCTTACTTGTGGATTACTTTTCATCAAGGATCTTAGAAAGGGGTTATACCTTAAACAAAACCATCAAATTTCCCCAGGATCTATAAGACAAAACCCCAATTTTTTAATCAAAATAGTGTGGTTCTCCTCATGCAGTCTTAATCAACCATAGCTTTCCCACTTAGCCACCAACACTGTATGATCTTGTGTGAATATTCACTCCTCTTTTCCTTCAATCCTGTATCTCAGCGTATACTGCTCTTGATATCCCCTCTCTGCCTGTCAGTCCTGTTTATCATACGGCATCCAGGCCCAACACCATCTCTGCCTTGAAATCATCTCCAGTCCCATTCTCCATTGCACTCTAATCAGACTTCATGGTAGACAAGCACGCTTGTGCCTAACTCTACTTCAGGGTGCTTAATAACTGTGCAGAACCTGTGGGATATAGCAAGTCTATGTCTCAGAGTAGAGGCTCAATAAATATTTGAAGTGTAAAATCAGCTGCTTTGCTCCCAATAGGATGGAGTTTGAAAGGCTAAGAGCTAAGAAAGATCAAGGTTGCCTACCACACATTATTCTACTTTCAAAATATATTTTCCTTGACATTTTCACCATTTAAGATGGCTGTGTGCAGTGATAATAACTGTATTACAATTTACCATGCCTCAGACTTGTCAGACTTTGTCAGCAAATGCAGCATATACTCAGATTCCCTGCTATAAGTTAAATAAATGCAAAGCCTTATTATCACATTTCCTGTGTATAACACCCACCCTGTCAAAGACAATGTTACCCAATGGGGTGGCTGTGGTCACATTCCTTTACTGTGATCTTCCTTTCTCATTATATTCGACATTTTTGAAACTGAGTTTTATTGCACTCTCTCAGCTTACAGAAGTGGTCTGGGGAAATTAGACTTAATAGAGATGTAGAAGCCACAGGGAGAAAAGAAAAGGAAAGTGAACTGGAAGGAAACTGAAATTAAAATGTTATTTTGGTAAATGGCTGCTGTGGTGGACACAACAAACAATTGCAATGCAAGTTAATTACTGACCTGTCAGGAAAGTGTGATGCGAAGGTTGTGGCACACATTACTGGAGCTACCACGACCACAAGTCATTTCCAAAGGGGAACAGACTTGTTGTATCACAGATCAACATAAGATCTTTCCAGGGGATAGAAATGAGTTTCTCCGAGAAACACTATTTGTCTGTGGAGTTGCCATGAGCTCTTAGCAGACCTGGAGAAACAGCTCTTCTCATACATGCAGAGAAGGGAATGGGGTCATGTCACCACAGAAAGTTAATGCATGTTTAGGCAGGGGGGATCTTGGCTCCTCGTGGTGAATGTGCTAAATATACAGCTCTCTTGCCACACAGTGAAAACCCAGGCTAACACTCATGAAATAGGAATTCCCATTGCTTGCCTCCGATATTTTCCTCACAAAACTCTCAGTGATAACCTATGTCTTACAGAAGCTTCTTTCTGTTTTTAGGGAAAATGTATCAAGTACCTAATGAAATCTGAAATTCAAAGAAGACTATTCTCAAAGTAAAAATTCCTGCAAATAGTATGATTGTGATAAATATGTTCATTTTTTAATGAGAAGAAGACATAGGATTATTGGGAAATAGAAATATGGTATTTTTCACAATAAAAAAATTTATGTGAATCTCCAACCATACTTTAATACTGGCCTCAGAAGGCATGAGAAACATTGTTTCTTTCTGCCTCTGACCTACACTAAAATATCCATAGTTAGTTGACTTTAAGAAATATTAGTGAGGATGAGTTATACATTTTTAAAGTTAGAAACTTGGTCAAATACATTTTCTCATTGACAATGCTTTGCCAGGCTACATACACTGGCATTAACTAGTTTCCATATTTGTTTTTCATTTATACATTCAACAGACACTTAAGTATCTGTTGTTTTGTCAGGAAGCACCAGAACATTTATAATTGATTACATGGAAAGACTTGCGTGATGTATACCTAACATGGCTACATTATGATCATTTTATCTGCCAGATTTTCTTTACAGTTCTTGTTACCTATTCTTTCCATACACAATTTCCCCTTGATTTAGGGGTCTATGGCGAAATCAAAGATGCTGGGGGTTGTAGGCCCTGAGTGTCATCCTATAATTATTCTGAACAGGATGTGGCACCTTGGGGAAGATGTTCAGGATACTCACGCCTAAATTTTCTCTGCTCAGAAGCATAAAGATTATATCATAGTGCCTATTTAGTTGTTCTCATCTCAAAAAAGTCTTAATATGTTTTTACTTTTAATGTTGTCGATGTGAAAGAGATGTCAAAAATACACTTTCTAACCCAAAAGGGCAGGCTGCTGAGCCTTAGTGTAATTAACAGAGTTCAACAAATAATTGGGAGAGCAGCTATGAAAGTTATGATTAGATGAAATATCATGTTCCCTCCTATTTGCAGTATAAGTGGGGAAATTGAGCCCAGAAGCCCAGGACACTATCGAACCAAGTTTCCTGAGCAGAGCTAGAGTTCGTGTTGCTCTTATAAAATGCATTCTCATTACTGCTTCCTGTTTTCAAACAGGATTGAAAGTAGAACTAGTGTAATATCACAAGGTATTCCTGCTCTTCTGTTAGTACATGTAAAATCAGGAAGTCTAGAGAAATAATGAAGCCAGTCTCAAGTGATTTACATTTCAATTTCTAACTCAGGGATATTTATTTGGAGAATTTAGTAAAATCAATGGATATCTCAAACACATGCAAAATGATCCAGTTCTTCAATATTTTCATTAGTCATTCACCAGTGCTCTGTGTGCCTCCTGTAAGAACATAAATGCACAAGGCATCAATGTTTCCTCTAACAAAATTTAATAGTAACAACAATGATGATGACAGGAGTGGATGACATGTTCTAGGAAGAACAAGGGGAATACCGAAGAGGCACATAGATCAAGCAAAACCTCAACTTAATATGACTTGTAGTTAACATGCCTGATGTTACTAAATTGCACAGAAATAAGCATAAGCAAATATTGATTTTGTAACCTACTAAATCCAGAAAATTGAGGGTCAGTGAAGAATGAAAACATGGTTGGAAGAACAGAATATGATTTAACATTCCTGTGAATATTTTTGGAATAATCATGCAGAAAGACTCACAAAACTGCAGTTCCTCATTCTCTTTCAGAGAACACCCTGAAATTAATACAGATATTGTGGTATTAGTACAACCACACCTAGGTTCTGGAAGCCAAGTCAAGACGGACTCTGGGGTGTGAGGGTTTCCTTTGAGTCAATGTTGAACAGGCTTTGCAATGGAATTTCTTCCCTAGAACCTTATTTCATAAAGGCTAAAAAATAAGACCACCATGGCAGCGACATTGCATCACACAGCTCTAGGAGGCACCATTTCATAGAATGCAGTGCTAATGTCCCGTCCCCAGTCACAAATCCCACCTTCTCTGAATTTACATAAGGGCATAAATGGAGTGGACTGATCAAGGCTCTTCTACTCTAAGACAGTTCTTTCACGTAGCCAGAAGAGTTTCCAGTTTTTGAGATTCACTTAAATCCTTCCTTGGGAGTTAAGGGAAAGTCTGACTAATTATTAATAACATTGTGTTAGCTAGTCTAATCACTTCCTCCCATATCTAAGTGATTCATAGGTAAGGAAGAATGGATGATGGAGATTTTTATAAATTTTGACTCTGTAGTTGGGATGAGGCCTAAGTTAATGCTGCCGTGGGTGCTCTGGCAGCTGAAATATGAAAAGGATGACAGGGTGTCTGCTGGAGGAAAAATAATGGTTAGGATTTAGACAGGGGGAAAATGGGGAGTTGAAAGAGAATAAAGAAAGGAGTCTAAGCAGGACCCCAAAACAACTTGCAAAATATGGCCTAGAAATAGCCCTGTCTGCTTGGTATGAGAGGCTCCTATTGAGATGAATGAGAGGAAATAATCTCTGAACCCACAAATACAACAGTCACAGGTCCCACAGCCACTGATACAACTGTCATTACCGTCTTGTCAGATTTCCATCCTCCACCGTCCTCCTTATGTCCTGCAGCAGGGCCCTGCTTCCCTCTCAATTTGTCTCCATTCTCAGTTCATCCACAAAAACCATTTAAGTCCAGGGCAACCCACATTCTCTCCCTCAGCGTGTCTAGAATACCAGCCCCTGTGTGGGTCAGAAGGAATGGGACTCTCAGTCAATCATTCTGCCAGATGAAAGGTAAGGAAGATGATCAGACATCCCCACAGAGAAGTCAAATACCACCTTCTCCATGAAATCCATTGTTTCTTTCTTTCTTTGAACTTCCCTCGTACTTATGTTCCCTTCATGACACATTTCAGTACCTACCTTATAATATCCCAGGTATCTGCACATCTCCGCATTACCGAACCCTTTGCCAGAAATGCCCAAATGGTTATTTCTGCAGTGACTTAGCTCTGGTATGATCTGATCTTTTCTTGCAGACTTTCTCTCTCTCCACCTCTCACTTCCACCTGAGTTTAATGCCATTGCTCTTCTCCCTACCTGGGCACAGCCCTAGTCTCAGTTAATTATTTATCGTTTCTCTATTGCCCTCACAAAACTCTGGGACACTTGGTAAACAAAGATTGTCACCAGTCTCCAAGATGGTGCCAGATCGAAGGGATATATGTATGTTTTCTGTTGATAGAAATCTTTAAGATGAGGTTTTGTGTCATTTTCCTCTATCTCCCCAGAGCAATATAGTGCTCTGCAAAATTAGAAATCCCCAAATATTTAACCATAGAAGAAAAATTATGAAATAGCATCAAGCGAATGACCTTGCCAAACAAAGTGCATGGGAAAAGAATAAAGAGAACAAGCGGAGTGGAGGAGTGTTAACAAAATGTGAGGATGGGGTCAGATGGAAAAGGAAGCCAGTGCTGGAGGAGAGACAGTGAGCAAATTAAGAGAAATAGCATTAACACTGTGGTAGGGAGAGAGATCCGCCTGATGGAAAGATCTGAGGAAGGAAAATCTTGAAAATGTTTTCTGCCGCCTGTCCCATGAAAACAGAGGTGGGGAAGCCAGATAAAAGTCTTTGTTGTAATCCAGCCTTTTGACAGTAGCACATCACTAGGAAAATTATGGTTTGATTGTGAAATACAGGAATGCAGCTTTTGATTTGATACTGAAATTTGTGCAGCTTCTGAGGAAGCAACATGTTGTATAAATGGTACAAGTTTGAGCTATGTAAATACTGTGGCTAGATGCTCTTGGCCAGAAGAGAGCAGCTTCATCCTGAGTGACTTCCCCCACCAATATTACAAACACACTGTCTTTAGATTTTGAATATGTTAAGAAATGGGGGAGATCAAACTTTGAATGCACTAAGAGAAGAACTCAGAGAAGAAAATATTTTTCTAGAAAAATATATTTTTCTTAATACATATTTCAAATTTTTATTTTATACTTATTGAAAACAAAACTCTTGCATTCTCAATTAGATAATGCATTACTCATGGAGGCACATAAAAAGTAAAAATAAGAGCAAAATACATTGGCTAAGCAATTCCTAAAACTTTTATATAAACATCTTCGTTAGTTATAACTGAAGAAACATAAAGTGCAAATGTTTAATGTATAAATTTGTTTGTTTTTAATATGTGTAAATGCCTATGAAACCATCACCACAATTAAGGTAATAGACATATCCACCATTCCCAAAAGTTTGCTCCTATCTAAAGTGATCCATACTTGTCTCTATCCTTTCCCTAAGCAATTACTGATCAGCTTTCTGTCAGCATACATTAGTTTGCATTTTTGAGAATATTATATAAATGAAATTATACAAAAATGCCTCTTCTCCCTCTTCCCCTCCTCTTCCTCCTCTTCCCTTTCTTCTTCTCTTTTTATTGGCTTCTTTCACTCAGCAGAATAAATTTGCAATTCATCCATGTGGGTTTATGCATCAATAGTCTGTTCTTTTTAATTGTTTATTTTTTCATTGAGTAAACTAAAATTTGTCTAACTAATCCACTGTTGATGGACGTATGGGTCTTCTCTTGAGAACAAAATACCTGCTCCACCACCACTTTCTGCCTGTTTTACTGGAAAATTATGAGTCTCTCTGATCCTTATTTTTTTCTCTATAAAAATATGGATTTAATGGCTATTTTATAGGATTTTTGTTAGATTCAATCATTGAACAGATGGCTTAGCACATAGTAGATACTAAGTATTAGCTTCTTTTCTAAGTTGTCATTTAATTGGCTTAATGGTATTTATTATAAAGTAACATTTTTTTCTCCTATCAAAATGCTTCCTTTTCTATTCATCTTAATGTCTGCCTGCTTGACCATTACAATGAATGATTCTAGCCTCATTGTCTGTCCAACAAACATCGGGGTAGCTATACCCTTCGGTCCTTAAAACATGATTCTTCTTTTGGGTTATATTCGCTCCCATAACAGACTAGTCACAGTATTGTTCAATGTACACACCTGCTCGGTTCCCCCCATAGGAGGTCTATTAGGTGAGACTTAGAGACAAGAATCAGTCAAGAAGAGGTGTTTTTATTGCAACCATTTTGTTTGCAATGAGATGTTGTGTTCACTTGAGGGACTTTTGGGGAGGGGCATTTGAAGAGGATTATGGATGAGGGGCTCAGTTAAAGCTCTCCCAGTTCACCCTCTGATGCTGCCACAGTTTAGTCCTTTTCGTTTTCTTCCTCCAAATTCTATTTTTCTCATTGCTGCTCCTTTAAAGTGTGCCCATACTAAATTTTCTTGCCTAAATTAGACTCCTTCTATTAAAATAAATGGTGCTGATTTTCTTTTTCTTCATATTCTTTATAAATATGATGTCCAACTAAGATAGCAAATCTAGTTCAGTTGGCAGATGGCAGTGGATGAAGGAATTTTAATTTCCCCCTGTGGATATTGTGAGTGGAGGTAGGGGCTCTGGGGTCTGTTTTGCTCTGACACCAATTTTACTCACTTAAATTTGACCTTATTCATAGAGATTTTTGTTCACCAAGAGAGGGTGCTAATGGCAGCATGTAGGGGTAAAGTGGGTAATAGACCAGTGAAGTTGTGGATAAAAAAGCATATATCCTAAAGACAATTGGTTGGCAACATCATTTCTATGTAAGAAAGATGGTATCTCATTGCCTCAAGGAGTTTCTTAATGGAATTAAGATATACACATCGATGGTTGTGCTACCTATAAACTTCTGAAGTCCTCTGTTATGTATAGTACTATCCACATATAAAGGTCCCAACTGACAAAATACTTACAAAGTCACTACTTTTTTCTTCACTACTCTCAGAGAGTTGAAGACTCTTGTTTATCAACTTTTAATATCCTAATGATTAATAGGGACACTCCATCAAAAGTTTTTCATGGGAAAGCATATGTTTAGAATAACACAATACATTTTATATTTTATCAGGATAGCACTATAATATGCAGAAATCTACAAATTCTGATACTTCTGTGGAAACACTGAATTCTACCCGCCACGGCACAGGAGCTGTGCAAATGAGAATCAAAAATGCCAACAGCCACCATGACAGGCTCAGCCAGAGTAAATCCATGATCCTCACCGATGTTGGGAAGGTCACTGAACCCGTAAGTCAAATACCCCAAATATCCCAAGTTTTCTGTCATGCAGAATTTTGTAAAAGAAAAAAAGCTAATTAGTCTTGTTGTATTTGTTTGCCTAACGTGCATGAGAAAACTGTTTTTGGAATGCATTTTATCTTGCCTACTTATAGTCATAATAATATCCCCAGTTGCAAGAGAAGAGCTGGGCTTAATCCAGAGTGATAAAGTGGATTTGGAGCTAGACTGAAGAGCACCTTTGACTCATTTTAAGGACCTCTACTATCATGCTTCAGTGTCATAAAAATAATGAGGTTATGCTAGCATGTGGTGTTTGTACTTCCAAATACAGTACATCACTTTGAAAAGCCAGAGGCTAAAATTAGCTAAGAATGAATTGAGAAAAAAAAACATTAAAAAAAAAAAACCTGAAAATCTCTTCCTTAAAATCTCCCAATAATATACATTACTGGAAAGTACGATTTGATTTGGAGTGGGCTTAAAGGATTGAAATGGTGTGGCTATTTAAGGTTTGGAGAGGAAGCCATTTTGTCTCGATAATGTGTCATTAGGAAGATTTGAAATAAAATAGTTAGAGATGAACTCTACTGCCAATTGTGTCGCTGGCCCTGCACGCATCCTGAGCCACTAAACCCACTGATTGCGATGGGTCTCCTCTGGTTAATTTTCTTCCATAATGGTGGTAACTTGCAGCTGAGGCCATAGGATGTTACAAAATTATTTATGCAATGTTAGCCACTCTTTTGGACCCCAGATCTATTTTGTTTCTCACAGTGAGAGCAAGAACGAGGAGAAATAGGTTAGCTGGGGACAGGCTGAGTTCCAGTCACCCTGAAGAAACATGTGAGCTATTAATTGAGTGTTCTGTTAATATCATAGGGGCCTATGAAATATTCAGCTTCCTAACTGAGTTATTAAATGAGATAAACTTGCTGAGTAGCATGTTACTGATTATATTTATTCCCCATTTTTCACTCAAAAAATTAACCCACAGCAATCTCAGGAGCTTGAGAAACGTGTGATTGTAATCATTCTTTCCTCAGGTGTTGTAGACAAATTTAGCATGAGGAAGTCAGCAATTACATTTGGGGAGTAAGAAGTACATCCTTAGATAAAGTAACTAATGAGATATGCATTTTCCTTTATTTACTTTCTCATTTAAAAGTATTGTCTCCTGGGAAGTACAATGCTGCCAGCCTGACTTTGCTTTTAAAGCAGCTAAAATGTTCATCAACTATGAACTTGAGACAGTGGTTAGAGTAAATTATTGGACTCTCTATAATGTATTATCGGTAAGAACTGTACCTTTGAAAAAGTTTAAAAGTTAAGTATATTTAATGATGCCTAACATATTTTATTGGCTGTGTTTAACAAAAGGCACTATGCCGCAGTTGTTTTTGACAAGCATGAAAACATCACAGCATGAGACTGCAAAAGGAATTATGGAGAGAAATTACAAGTGATCCATCTCTCAATGAATTATCCACCTCAATAGCCCGCAGAACTCAGCTACCAATTAACACCTACTTTATTACATGTTGGGATGTACTTAATAACTTTCATGTGTTTATGCACTATTACCTTGACTGATGCCTCTTGTACAATTAGGCATAATTGGCATATCAATATGCAAAAGTTAAAAGGATTAACCCTCTTAAAACTAATGAGCATTTCTGTATCCAGCTGCTAAATGAGACAAAATTAGCATTTTTCACTTTTGGGCAGGATTTTATCATGCAGTTTCTCATTGTTGATATTACCTTGTTACATAACTTTAGTTTGGGGGGTTGTATGCTGGACTGCTAGAGAATAAGAGTTTTCCAAAGTTAAATTAGCTATAATTATCCCAGCTTTTGTTTCCGCATTCTTAGCCTGGGCAATATGTATTCCTCGATAAGGAACAAAAATAAAAGTTACTTTTGGTTGTGTGTGCTCAGTGCATAATTATATAAAAGGGGTATTTTAGTGAGGATGTGTCATTTCACCGAGAAAACTTGGCTCAGAGATACTGTATTGAAAGCTTGCCATGGCACTAATTTTCTTTCTGTCTCAGTTCTTTTCATCTCTTTTTTCCATGCACAATTTTCTGACTAGATACTGACAGAATGTAAAGTATTTTGGCATATTTATTCAAACAAGCCTGTTAAAGTTATCTGCTCAAGCTAAACTAAGAACCTGATTTTTCAGAAGTTGGATGGTGGGGTGAGGTCAAGGGGGAGATGTTGAATTTAGCGGTGGGAAAAGATGGATACTAAACATGTGTGCAGAGATTCACATGCGGTAGGGTTTGTTTTAACAGAGGTATGTATATGTAGTCTTTGCAGAAAAAAATTAAAAGTAGAGATCATGCATATGTCATGTATCCTACTTAATGTATATGGCATATGCATACTACTTGTTCACTAGCATAACAATTATGCAAATCTCATATGACTTACTGGACTATATAATAACACAAGGATCTGCTATTACATTCATCGTGATTTAATTCATTACAAAAATGATAAAATATTCTAAGGTCAAATCAATTCTGTAATTTTCTCATGAATTCATAAATTCCTCTTTTAAATTTTGTTCAGTTAAAATGTTTTTAATATGACTCTTAACTTAGAACACAATACAAAATTTTCCTGTGTAGGTTGTCAAAGCTTTGATTCTTAGTGTCTTAAATCAAGGAATACTTTGATATGTCAATATAAATATTTATCCAACCCTAAGCTATGCAAACATAGGCAAATTTACTGATTAAGTTAGAAATTTTGATAACTTAAATGTTGCAGGGAAGCATTTCAGTAAAACAGGTGTGAATGCTCCGTTAGTATTTTATTGGTGGTGTGCATCTTTTTCTTTAGACATCAAATAATCATCTAAAATTTAGTTAATATAATCAACGCCTTTTCAAAATTCAAAGAGGTTACTTTTCTGACCTGGGAAATGTTGGAGAGGTGGGCAGTTTCGAGAGGCGGAGGTGGTTTGCAAGAAAATCACCCTCTTTAAGAGAGATCTGGAGAGCTCCCTTTGGTGGGGAAAGAACAGTCTTTGGTCGCAGTGATCTGTTGTCCTGTCCTGAGCACCAGAGTGAGACCTCTTAAAAGTAAACAGCTTATGAACCAGAATGTGTTAAACAGAAAATCAGACAGCTGAGTGCCAGTAGATGGGGGCAAGTGAACTGTGCCTGTTTAAGGTCTAAAAAGGCGAATGTGCAATCCAGCAAATAGCTATTGCAAAAGGTTTAATGTGGTTTTGATGTTATTTATGAGAGGGATGCTCCTGCCTAAGACACAGTTTAGAATAGATATTAATGAGAAGTTTAAGTAGCCAGAATCAGGAAACTGCAGACATATGACTTGCAGGCAAGAGTAGTTTCGACATTTAATGCGAGTGTCTTAAGCAACAACGTGTATGAATATTCACCGTTTCCATCTTGTAAACCCCACAGAAGGGCATTACTTCATTCATGGCCATCATGAACAGGAAAATATTTTTTTATTGGTGTTCAGATAAAGACTTAGGTGGAGCCATTTTTAAACATTAACCTACAAGATTCCTTTTACTTCCATTAGCAGACTATGTTCACTTTTTAAATATATTATCAGAAAAAAAAGAGGAAACAATTTTCTTTTGTTTCTTACTTCTGTGATTATAGGATACTTGCCAAAGTTGTGGCTAGCCAAAAGGCAGACATAAAAAATGCTACTAAAAATATAAACCTTCTGTTTAGTAGAGTTTTTAAGAAATATTATGAGATTGCAGGGCTTGTCCATGTTTACTTCAAATCAAGCATATAGTTAGGTATGAGGCTTTGTTTGTATAAATTGTCCTGAAGTGGATCCTGATATTTAATTAAAATGACACTAAATCACATTGAATTGATAAGACTTGGCATCTCAAACAAAGGTAATTGCCCGTATTGGTTTTGTGCAAAAATAGCGCTGCTTGGAAAATGTGCAGCCAACACAGACTGTCAACTCCATTTATAGATCAATATGTGAAAACCATTGATCAGGCAGGCATGTGTAACAGTAACACTTTGCATTTATTTGTTGTTTTTATACCACATTAAGGCTTACAGGATTATAGGATTCCTAAATATTTTGACTTCCTCATAAATATATGATCTGTTGCATGTTAATTAAATGAGAGTCTGCAGCCATTTCTAAAATTGTTTTTAGTTTGATGATTTCCTTTTATTGCTGTGGATCGTATGATCTGAAAATGGATTAGTTTCCTTCTGCATAAAGATTATTAAAGCTTATTTTAATGTGTCCTATTTAGTGTAAGATGTGACTGTCTTTTTGCTTTGAAAAATATAGATACAGACAATTATTTTCTCTTAGCGAGTGGCTGATCTTTTTTTATTAACCGGGCATTCTCAGTGCTCAGGGTAGAATTATTTCCTGACATATTTTGCACACCCTGTAGACAACGGGTCTTCTTGATTTCCCTGATAGAATTTGTTTTCTTTCTTTTCCTTTAATCTAGCCCTGTAGTACAGGCATCCGACCAAACATAATGTAGAAAATAAACTGATCATCTCAATTAAATTCTAGACACACACAAATATAATTTAAATTCTATTTTTCTGATTCAAGAACAAGCCTTATGAACTGTTCTTATACACTGAATTCTTCAGTTAAATCTTTCTTATCTCATCAATGTAAGGACAGTGTTTTGTTCCTAATCTTTATTGGACTATTGTGGATGACATTTGTAAGCCATTTTGGTTTACAAGGAAAAGCTGGAGGACAGTGGAGTGAGACTCTCCAAAGATCCAAGCCTCTGATATGACTACGCAATAATGTGTCTTTCACTGCAATTTTCTTTGCCACTGAGAGGGCAGTTTTGTTGAGATTTTTAAATATTTTCTATATACATTAGGAGTGTTGCTTTCGAGACAGTGCTTTCTATACAATATTAAAATAATAAGCAAGATGTTGGAAACAGCAACAAACAAGTAAGCATGAAATTCAAAGGTTTTCTAAGGCACTAGTCTGATATACTTTGCAGACATGGTGTAGAACAGATGAAAAAGTTTGTTAGCTAGAATTTTGCCTTTTACACAATATGCCCCCGGGGGGAAAAAGAGTCAAAAGCCACTGGAGATTTTTTTCCTTGTCCTTGCCACCCCTTGCCATCTCATGCTGTGAAAATCTTTAACTCTATTTACCAAGCACAAATTGGACTTGTCAAAAGGTTCAGAAAGTTTATGACAACAGTGAAGAGTCCACACTTCAAAGAAAGAGCTAGGGCTCTCACATCCACTTACGTGGTTGCGTCGTTTCCATCTTAACCTGAGCATAGCTAAATTTGTTTATAATCTCCTGCTGATTGAACATGGTGCTGAATGTACATGAGATACATTTTTTTAAAACTTAGTCCTCTGATTACTAATTTGAATCCAAAACTCTAACCTTGTTAGCATCTGGACTTATTTCCATAATAACAACCCCTTCAGAACCTACAAAGTAATGAATAATTGACAACAAATGAAATGTTTTGATAGTTGTCGGCACAAAGCATGTTTAATGTTTTGTGTTGCTTCCTAGCTAATTATGTAGATGACACATTTGTCAGACCTTGACTGCCATTAGAAACGTGTTTCCAGAGGGGAGAAAAACAGGCTATTCATAGAGTAATTAACTAGAATGCTCAATGACCTGTGAGAGATTCAAATCGCTGCCAGTTCAGACATTGTTTTGTTACAGAGCAGAGGGGTAATTAAAATTCCAAATTACAGTCCTATGATGGAGCATTTGTTTGTTGACAGTATACTCTTACTCTAGTTTGTTAATTTTTTTTTAAATTGCTTCTAATCCATTTTATAGCTTTAGGAGTTCCGTCTGAATTTACTGACAACTAATATTATGGTAAATTGTACTTCAGTCGCCTACTGCATGCCTCACAATTTCAAAGGACCACAAGGTGGGTGGGATAAAACAGCTCCTTCTCAAGACTGACAGATCAGGTGCTGTCGATAAGAATGCCTCTAACATGGAATATCTTGTCAAATACTGCTTCCAATTCTATATGAGGAGGAAATGAACTAGTGGAAAACACAAAGGTAAAGAGGAAAGCAACAGTGAACAATTGGAAAGGAGCAAGGAAAATTACTCTCCCGATCAGAAATGATTGATTAAGTGTTCTGTTGCCGAGGAGGAGAGAAGAGTGAGAGCTGAGGATAATTTGGGAAATGGTGTTGAGAGTGTGGTGCTGAGTTCAAGGCAGAAGATGTGGCAGTCTGTAGGAGGGCTCACCTAGATCACTCAAAGGGTGGCATGTTTCACAGTCCTGCCTTTCATCTCAGGTCAATAACAAATCAACAGATAATAGACATCATTCATCAGATGTTTCAAGGAAATGTTGGGATAGTTCACAAATCTAGCTGGCTAAAATCGTCTAAAAAATTCAGTTCCAGTGAAACATGTGTTTAGGTTGCTGAAAGTGAGAATATAGTTTTATTAAAAAGATCTGACAGAAGTCACACGGTGTTTGATGCAGGCGAGCTGACAGAGGCATCCAGTGAGCACTGATTATCCCGAAGTCACTGTCAGCTAGGATTGATTTTCACTTTCTCCGTTTATGTAATGGTTCCTGTAATACAGCTGACCCCGAATCACGTTACCTTGTCATTTCTCTGCATGGATCAAGAAGAGATGAGCTGAAAATAGCTAGACACTGACCTTGAACTTACCAGAAAAGTGAGAAGTGACAGTGGGGTTTTTCTGTAGTTCATGTACAAAGATGAAGGCACACTGTTCCTCTGTCAAGTTCACTGCAGCAGCACAAGGGGGCAGAGCAGTACTGGAGATTACAGGTAAAACAGCTTCTGCAACAGCACGGAAAGATTCTGAAATACGGAGTTAGAGCCAGAGGTCTCATTTTTACATCTTAGTGTAGACATAAAGGAGAATTACTGATGAATCAAAATCTCAGGTCCCCTGATGTTCATAATCAGTAATCTAAAAGTGTACATTCTAATTAAAAAAGATTACCTAATACGCTGCATGCCAGCAACTATGTTTTTCCACTAAATTATTTGCAGCATCTCTTATTTAATATAATTCATATAATACACTTCACCCTTAAAATAACTTTGGAAGCACAGTCAATATTATTAGGAGAGTTTTAATTTGTGGCAAACTCCCAAGGTGATATGTGTTCCTTTACATACAATTGTATCACCAGATGGGAACATTCTTTACATTTTACCAAGTATTAACACCCAAAAATTAAAACTGGGGAGTGTTTAATGGCAATGTGCACTCACAAACAGGTAAAAAGCAAGCTAGAAAATGGTGTTTGCCATTTGACTTACATTTATTTATGGCTTGTACATTTTCCCATTTTAATATCTACCTCAATTTTCAAAAATGTATTTTAATAGATCATCATTATGACCTTGATTAATCTAAAACAACAGTATGTAAACATTATCCTTTGCTTGCTAGCACTTAGTTAAGCCAAATCATTACTGTACTGATGCTGAATGTTTCTGATAAATGGCACTTAAAAATCTTGGCAAGTGAAGCAGAGAACTGAAGCAGGTTGAGAAACAGAAGAGCAAACACTGGCTCAATTTTCCCCCAGGTTGTAAGTGCCTTATGTAGTGGCACAGTAGCATCTTTGCTTGTGTGGTGGCACAATAACATTTTTGCAAGCCTCCATAATAACTAGACTCTTTCTTGTATACAGTAGATTCTATGTATGTGTACATGTAATATATCCATATATATACACACATATAGAATATATATAGACTTTCTTGTATACAGTAGATTCTATGTGTACATATAATATATCCATATATACATACACATATATAATATATACATATCTATATACAGATACATATAAATATATGGAGAGATGTATATAATATATATTTGGACTTATTTTTATATGCCAGGAAAAAATAATAATATACGTACAAGTATGTATGTGTATTTACAAGCTGAAATATCAAGATTGTCTCAACGTTCTTTTTCCGTAGATTTAACCCAGGACAAACTGACAATAAGATCAGAGAAACAGTAGATTTCCAATACATTTCAAGGATAGAATAAATAGGAGATCATTTTATTGCTAAGAAAGTGACAGAAAATATTCATAATATCTGTGTCATAACAGAAATCTGTAGTACCTAGGTTTTGGCCTCTGGCAGAAGAAAAGGACAAGTTCTCTGACTTAGAAAGATTTGCTATTTGGCGGATGAGGTATAAGAGGGGGCGGTGGTATGTTTATAGCTATAAAATTAGTGTGTCTAAAAATGACACCTTCAAAGGCAACCCTGAGGAACAATTGCATTACTTGAGAATCACACAATTACTCTGCCTTTCTGCTCCTCTGAGAGTGCAGGGGACCTCTTGCATGGCCTCTCTGAGGTGGTAGGAAACCCGTTCCTAAATGGTTGATTAGCCTCTGCTTTGGAGGTCAAGGCAGACATAAAGGTGTTGCCTGCTAATACACTTCCCCAGAGTTCTGTTTTTTGTTTTATTCTCTTTCTTTCCACTGCCTTCAGTGTGTAAGGCTTTTAATAAGGGACTTCAGTCCCTGATGTGTTCAGATTCGGTTTATTGTTACCATCTGTTTAATTATCCTCTCAGGTTTGTGTTGGGAAGCATTAAAGTATTCTATCCAGCCTTTGAATCCCTGTGTTCCTAAAGAGATGTGGGTAAAGTACATGTCAGTTTTCAAACAGCATATTAAAAACTGATAAGCAGAACCGTCTCCAAACAATAACATGTAAGGCAGACTTTTTTTTTACATTAATGCATGTTACAACTAATTAGCAAATGTACAGCAATGTGGCACTCTCACGGAAATGATGCCATCTTCTCTACATGCAATCTCATATGCTTCTCCTTTGAGGTGATGGATTTTTATGATTCGTATTCACTTCCAATGCACTGACAATAAGTTTACTGGGGGAAGAGACATGGAATTTGATTTGTAATAGGACATATAGTTGTCATATGTCAAGAAGATTTATGGATGTGCTAAAGTTAAAGAGAAATCATATACCCAAAGAAAAAGGACAGGATGTACGGGGAAAAATTAAGAAACCCAGGAAAAATTCAGTTACTTGATTTTTTTCTCCTCTTCCTCTTGACTTTCCTCCTCATTATTACTATTACGTGTCATGTCATCATTATTATTACTACATCCCATGTGGTTTTTTTTTTCTTTTTTCTGGAGAAAAAGCAGCATGTTGCTTCCAGTAAGTGCTAAAGTCACCATTATATCTGGTGCAGTTTTCCATGTGCAAAAACCGCTGATAACAAAAAATTCACTGGCTGCCACAGACATACCATCAGTTTATATCAAAATTATTTTATCTATCACTATTTGAGTGAAATTTTTGAAAATCATAAAACAAAATTCAGTATAAATGTGAAGTATCAAAATGTTTTAGAGGTCAGACAGAAACCCTGAAAATCAAAAGGAAATAAATCATGTTTTTACTTCCTAAATCAAACAAAGAAGCCAAATGACTACTCATGATTCCTTTTTACGTATCCCTTAAGAAGTGATTTCAATAAACATTTTTTTCTGAGATTCCCGGATGTTATTAGATTAAAAATGTATTTGAAAGTTTTCAGAAAGTACCTTTCTACAGTACCATAAATATAAATGACAAAGTACTGGTCTCTTTTTATTTCTTTATGAAGAAACCAGTGTTGTTCTTGCCTTATGCTCTTATATTATCTCTGTGAGGGAAGAAGAGTAGTGATGACACCAAGTTTCCTCCACTACTTTTGGACATCAAACCTGCTTTCTTTCCCACAGGGTAAAATAAAGCTGCTGTCTTCATATTTCCAATGAGAAGGGACATGTGTCTCCTTGCATTGAATTGTCTTAGATCATATCATGTAGCACAATGTGACCCAATATAGGAAGACAGGAAAACAAAGTGACAGTTTTGTTTGCTCTAATATAAACTCCAACATCAAAACATGGGGAAAATCCTAGAGGCCCACTGCCAGATCATACAAATTAAATGCAAGAGCTGAGATTCTGTACTTTAAAAAAATGTATTTAAGGGATATTCTGTAATCAGCAGTGAAAGGTTAATGAACAAATAAGCTTAGCTTAGGTTAGACAAACTGAGTGTAAGTACCACTGTTTTTAAAGCCATGAGAAAGTAAATCTGGCTGATACTTGATAATACATCACACACTGTGGTCTTACCTATTGATCATAGGCTGACAATGGGTAACCTTTCATGGCAACTTCCTCTTTTACCATGAATTATTGACAGTGTTAATGCCAATAACACATGATCAAATAGACAGGAAAGAAATTTACATTCCTGGATGGACTATCCTTAACCTCATGCCTTTAATGTCAAAAAGAGAGAGAGAGAGAGAGAGGGAAAGAATGAAGGAAGGAAGGAAGGAAGGAAGGAAGGAAGGAAGGAAGGAAAGAAAATGTCTTCTTTCTTGTCTTGAAAATGCTAATGAATTAGCCTTTACTTTTACACATGTTATTCATGTGACATCCTGATAATTCTTATCTACAGCATATTCTGGGTAATACAGCCTTATATTTAAGGGAATCTTGCTGTTGTTATTTTCACCCTAGTGTCCTCTAATAGTTTATAGATCCTAGGTAATGTTATTCTAATGGTGTGTCCTGAGGTTTCTGCATTAATAATTCCTGCTCGGTGTGTCCCTCTAAGAGTCCCCAAAGTGGGAAGTAGGAGAACAGGTTTCATCTATTCATTTCATCTTCATTTATTTATTCATTCATTTTTATTGGCACTAACAGTATGTCAGAGACTGCTTAGGCTGGGGACATAAAAGTTTCTCTGTCCTCTTGGAGGTTACATGCAAGTGAGGTAGAACCCTTACCTGGTATAGCCCAGACTCTGCTGTTAGCTACCTACACATCCTCATTGCCACTGCCACCACCACCTCTTTACACTATTATTAGTGTTGTATACCTTGCATTTTATCAGAAATATTGTACACCATGCTTAAAAATGGCCTATAAAAAAAGAGACATTCACTATCTCTTCACCTCCTGTAGGATGCATTTCTGTGTGTTGAACATCTGAAATGACAAACTTTGATTGTTTTAAACTTCAAATTATAAGAATTCCGCCTGATTTTATCCTGTTTTAAACTCTCTTGCACACTTTGACTTATTTCCTATGTCTTATCTTTGGTGTACCCAAGTTATTTAAGTACTTTCTTTGGTAACAAGTCAAGCTGCTTGTGTTATCTGGTTAGATTTATAATACCTCTTTTATTCATCATTCTTTCTTGTTCCTTCTTCCTTAGTTTTTTTTTAAATTTACGATAAACTTTTCACTGAAGTTAAAGCAATCATTTTTATGAATACAAATAAAAATGTTAATGTGTTTACTTGATGTCTATGACTATTTTTGTTTCAGCATGAAACCTGAGCCCAGACATAATTTAAACATCTACAGAGCATTCAAATTTTCAAGTTCTTGACTTAAAAATTTTACTTTGATCTTTGCTAGTGGGGTCTGACTGAGCATTGTTCTTCAAGTATCCCTAACTTATGGGGTTGATTGTGGTTTGTATATGATCCAATTATAAACCTACCAAAGCAGGTATCAATCCTTAGTGTTATTTCTATCCTTAGTGTTACTCTTATATTTTCTTTATTCTTATCATGCTATTGTAGCCTTTAAAATATTTGCTGGCCATTTTATTAATGTGCACCCCACCAAAGCAAAAGTGATCACATTAACCAGGAGACAAAAATCAGAGTATAGAGGCTCAGCTGTCATTATGAGCTACCTTGAGGCTTATTGACTCTGACTCCAGGAAAAAAAATACAAAAAAAAATAACCCTTTGAACAGTGATTTATTCAAATTGTGTATAGATATAGTAGGAACAAAATATAATAACAGCCAGGTATTGAAATTAAGTAGTCAATTACCAGTTATTTCTGCCTAAAACAAGGTATGCCTTCTTTCTTTCTGATTACTTAATCGGGCACAAAATAGGCTCTATTGAGACCTCACAGATCCTTATTTTTCTTACATATGGATAATGGGACAGCAGTCTTGCAATAAGAATGGACCAGGAAACCCAGTTTGGATTCAGGATGCATTCAAGACCGTGGTTTCTCACTTTTTGACTAATAACCTGAGCTTGCCACCACTCCTGCTGCCCTTTCTAACTCTGAGGCCCCATCTCCTGTCTGACTGCTTTGATGAAACCAGTGTTTGAAGATCCTTGTTCCTCAAGATCACCAACATGTTCCTAGAACTCTGGTTGCTTTTTTTTACCTATCCTTCAGAGGCCTGTTTCAGACTGTTCCCCAACAAGGATAATGACAATGTCATGTCTACTATTCACACTCTAGGACAAGGATGATGGGTCTAAATAGGGGTTACCATCAAGTGGCTGCTCCCCCTAGCCAATATCACCATGGCTACTTTTTATTTGGTTGGAATGGTGATTTTAAAATATATTTTCTTTTTATTTGGTTGGAATGGTATTTTTAAAATTTGAAAGCCTTTATTTGGAGTTGTAGTGTCTTCCTGCAGGTTGTGTTACCTGCTTGGCCCTAATGACATTTGACTTGGTATTCTTAAATCTATTCCATTTTTGGGGGGTTCAGAGGTGCAGACAAAATGTGGCAAGTCAGAAAATGACAACTGTTGGTCATAAATTTGAAAACTTAGAAGATGACAGTCATTAGGCATAAACTAGAAATGTAGTCTACATCACCTTTCTCTGGTAGTGCAAATAGTTTATATTACATAGCTAAACAGGAATTTTCTTATTTGGGTTTTCTCATTTGGACTTAATTTCATGTATTTATTTATTTTAGAGACAGTTCCTGGCTTTGTCACGTAGGCTGTAGGGCAGATGCAGTGGCATGTTTATAGCTCACTGCCGCCTTGAAATCCTGGGCTCAAGCAATCCTCCTGTTTCAGCCTCCCCAGTAGCTAGGTCTACAGGTACACACTGCTAATCCTGGCTATTTTTCAAATTTTTTGTAGAAATGGGGTCTTGCTGTGTTGCTGAGGGTAGTCTGGAACTCCTGGCCTCAAGTAATCCTCCCACCTTGGCCTTTCAAAGTACTGGGATTACAGGCATCAGCCACTGTGCCTGGTCCTAATTTCAATTTTAGACTGTTAAGTTATTGTAAATTAAGAAACATCTTGCTGCCTTTCAAGAAACACTAAAAAATAACCATGGTTGTCTATGGAAAAGGTGTTCTCTTATCATCAAGTTTTAAATATTCTGTTTATTCTGGGTTATCTATGATTTAAGTTTAACCATTCTGAAAACTTGATAAGAAGCTACTTTGTATTTAAGTGAAGCAGCTCAGTTATAAATCTTATCACAAAGAATCACACAAGGCCCTTAAAAATGAGAGAAATGATGATAACATTTCACAATATTATACAAAATTCAAATCAACTTTGATTTGACTAGTCATCTGATTATTATCATTTACTTTACATTCTCACTAATTAATTTAGAGACTTTTAAACTTTGTTAGAATTTGTATTTCCTTTTCCATTGACATGTAATATCTCTTAAGAAATGAAACACCGAAAAATGAACTCTACAAACACAGTCTCCATTCACTTCTTCATAGCCAAAATGTCATTTTCAGGAGCATCTGTTTTTCCAAATAGAAGCCCTAATGGAAAGAGAAACAGATTCACATGAGGAAGAAAATGCTACTTAGAATAAAACTGCCAAGGGCCTCTAGAATCTCTAGACTCATCACTGGCATGTTGAATTTAACCTAAAGATCTGTTTTATTTTGCCTAGACAGTACTTTCTCCTTTTTGCTTTTTAACTGAGCTGACATACTGACATTCTGAGATTTCATATGAAAATCTGTATTTGTGACATCTCTCAAAAGGTCAGAAATTCTGGCATCTGGGGCTGGTTCCCCAAGGAGCAGGCAATAACCAGCTGAAGTTAAATATTCTCTTGCTTCCTCTAGATGAGGCAAGTGCTCCCTAGTTCAAAACAGTCCAGCGAGGCCCCTTTCATGGGGTGTTTTTACCTACCTGGCATTTGAGTTGGTGATGCTGGCTTTAGCATATCTATTCCAACCTTATTTGCATGTCTCCTGATTACCATAAGAAACTGAGTTGTCACGCAGGTAACTGCAAAACTCATGTCTCCTTTGAGAATAAATTTTCCAAGTTGCCTCCCAGGTAGGAAGAAGCTTTTGAAATAGGAGGAAATAGTTCTTTCATGTATTCAGTTGGTTATTTGTGTAAATGAAACTTTGGAAAGAATTATCCTTTGCCGATTCCCAAAGACACTAGTGGCCCTGGGACATGCCAATTGCCAATGACAAATCAAAGTGTCAGTCTCGGGTAGATACAGAAAGCATTTGTCCCTGAAGTGGGCCCTCCAGGTTCAATCAGAACTGTCAGTGGCGAGTGTCCTAGAGGTAGTAATGCTTTTGTTTGTTAATTATGAGCATGGTACATTACCGGTCAGTAATCCGACCAGTAACATTTCACTCTAGCCAGGATTAGAAATATTTTTAGGAAGTGAAAGACAGATGTAAGTTATCCCCTCAAGTAAATCTTCATGATGCAGAGTCTATAAAAATTATAGAACATTGCTATTATCATTATGCCACCTGTTTGTATAAAATCCTTTTGTCAGGCCTGCTCTGTACCTTTAAGCTGCTCTATGTGCCTCATTCTGCCATTTGACCATCACTTTTCAGCAAATGAGCTCCCAACACCCACCTACAGCCTGAACCTTTATAATTTAAACCACCTGAACTCTTATTCAACTTGTTCTTGATTGATTTAGGCTTCTGATTCTTAGGGAAAATCATCTCTGTGTTTTATTATTCTTCCTGCAACAACGTTTGTTGACTTCCATCCTCAGCTACAAATTCACAGTGAGCTCTTACATTACAATAATACAAATGTTTACAATGTGGAGGCATCTATATGTAGTTGGATTATGCTAAGTGCTATAACTCAATGAGAAGCTACTTTGTATTTAAGTGAAGCAGTGCACTTGTAAAGATTTTATTAATCCCACCACCACCAATAACAGCAAATAAATGATTAGACTGAGATGTGACTTTAAAGATATCTGATACCAACCAGAACTCAAGCTTTCAACATGCTGAGTCACATTCTGTGTTATTGACCCTAAGCCCTGAAGCTCTACCCTGCTGCGTGCCCTTGTGTATACTTTCTGCCATGTTCATCGTGGCTAAGAGAATGAGTGGGAATCAGATGTATATTTTCTGTTATGACTGTTAAAACTGTATTTAACTTCAGAGAGCCAACTAAAACGCAACCTCCTGCCTGACTTTTTTCTCTGACCTTTCCCTCATCTGAACTCCTATAACAATATTCCTTTGATTGATTCTGTAATTGTTCACTGTGCATAGCTTTAGTGCATTTCTTTTGCTTTATTTTAAAAACTTATTTATCCTCATTATTGTTATTCAGCATTTTATATGTTCATATCATAGATCTCCTATTACAGTGAAGACTCCTTGAAGTTGGACACCATGTCTAACCTCAACAGAACCTTGATGAAAATAAGCATTTATTTTTTTCAACCTGAAGTACTTGTAAAAGGCTTAAATATTATGTGGCTAGTAGCATCTAATAGTATTCTAATTTCTGGAGAAAACATTCCTGAAGACACAGAAGGGGCAAAAACACAAGAATAACAAAAAATTAGAATCTAAAGATACCTCATAATCATAAAGCTAAAGGAGCTGAATTAAAGTAGAAAAATAATAGTTCAGCTACGCTTCACCTCATCAACGTGGAGTGACCTCAGGGAGTCACTATTGTATCCATTGAGGCTCAAACTGGCAGCTCATCTTTTCTACTGCCTGCCTTGTGGTTCAGAGTTTATAATATGCAAGCCCACCAAAAACTAGGCAAGCAGCTCTGCACTACACAGGTGTTGTTTTCTAAAACGGCCAGAATTCTGTTGCTCTTCCTCTTTCCCCCATCTTTGTATATCCATTTAGAGACTGGAAGTCACGGGAAACAACACAGCAGGAAGAGTGGAGGACTGGCAGTAAAATAAGGCATCCTGGAGATTATAGTAACCACAATTATATTGCTAAAGATGGAGCTGGAGTTACAGTGAGTACCAGTCTGGGGATTTAATTTTTCATGTATACGAACTACACCCTTACATCGAAAACCAGGCTAGGAAAGTCAGAGATGATTCCACCTGTGCCTAGTAAAACTATACTAAAAGTCTTGTTGATGAAAATTTGATAAAGAATAATGCTTATCAAACTGCCTCATACTGTACCTAACCCCAAGAAAGGAATCCAGCCAACCCTATGAATAATTAATTCAGTCCAGAAATAGTCACATGACCTTTTATAACCATTTAAGATTGTATTTGGCCCTATGTAACAGAAAAGTGGACATAGCAGTTTAAATAAATAAACTCATAGTTTTCTTTCTTTGTAAATGTTTGTATAACAATAATTCAGAGCAGTTGCTATGCTTGGCTAAACACGGTATCAAAGACACAGGTTTATCCTTTTTCTCCACTCACCATCTCTAGAATGTAGTTTATTTCCTATTGCCTCTCTTCTCATGGCCAGCAGATGGCTGCTTTATCTTTAGCATTTCAGTTACATTCCAGGCAGGAAAGAAGACAAGCATTAAGGGAAAAAGGCATGTGCAAGATGAACCTGCTCTCTTTTAAATAGCTTCCATGGAAAGCCCATTCAGCAATCTCTACTTACATCTCATTGTTCAAAAGTGTATCAAATGTTCACGTTTAGCTTCCAGGAAGACTGGAAAATGTGATTTTTAATCAGGACACTTCGCTGCTACAAACAAAATAACACTGGATAGAGATAAGGGCTAATGTAAGATCAGAGTGAATTAAGAGTGAGGTGAGAGTAGGGACATTCCTTAGATCACACAGGGCTTTGTAGTCTACTGCAAGGGGTTTAGATTTTATTATTTGATGCACAATCAAATAATAAAGAGGCCACGAAAGGATTTTAAGCACATAAGTCTCTCTGTTGGGTAAAGCATAGGCTAGGAAAGGAAGAGAGAAAATAGGGACACTATTAAGGAGCCTGTCCTTCCCATTCTCTATTCAATAAATCATGGTGGCTTGTGCTAGATTGGTTCAGTGGGAACAGATGGAACAAAAAAAAAAAAGAACATTTTCAATATAGAAATGAAAAGAGTTGCAGAAGTGTTGGATGTAGGTAGAAAGAAAGTAGGGGTTTTCTGAGAGTCAAGATGGAGAAATTGGGTGGATGGTAGTGCCAATCACTGAGAGAGGAAGAACCAAATATTATACGGATCTGGAGAGGTGTGATGTCGTGAAGAGGGTCATATTTGGTTGTGAGAAACTTGAGATTTCAGTGCACACGAAAATGAAAGTGTCATAGGGACAATGAATTATGTGAGTTTGAGGCTCAGAGAACAGAGATGCCTTGGAGATATAATTTTGGTATCAACAACAAACAGGTGGTATTTAATGCTACAGAAATAGCCAAGATCCCATTGAGACAAAGTGTAGAAATAAAAGAGGGTCGAACCTCCAAGGAAACCTACCAAGAAGTTAAAAGACTGATTGGAAAAGTGAGAGTGAACCAGACGATGTCAGTTGACATCCATGAATTTCAAGAAAATAGGGATGCCCAAGAAGACTCAAATTAAAAAAATAAATACACACACACACATACACACACACACACACACACACACACACACACACACACAAGCACTTAGGCGCCTATAGATTCAGTTTCTTTGAAGACAAAAAATACTTCAAAGGAGTTGAAACTGAGTCAAAACTAGTAGATATAGATATCGGTATATGTGACCTGAAAATATATTTAAAAAAAAAAGACCAAACAGATAATTGTCTTATGTATAAGTATTTTGGATATAATTTATAAATATGCACAGTTATACAAGTGGTATTTATCCTTATATATTTGAATGTATGCTTTGATAAAATCTAAGCAATTTTAGAGATTGTTATGATTTAAATGTTTTTTCCTTGCCTATAAAAGAAAAACTCAAAACATATTTTGTACTTTTAACTTTCCCATAAATGTATCAATTCTGGTTCAAGGGAGGCAATATCTCATTGCAACATCAGAAGAAATAGGAAAAAGTCAAAATGTCTGGAAAATGATAACTGGCTTCAACATGCAAAATAAATGTTCAAAGATAGAATCAAAGGGCAAACATCAAGGTAAAAATAAAGAAATAAGCTACACAGATAATAAAGATAATACACAAAACTTAAAAAAACCTCTAATTTTATCTTGAGTAAATTGAGTGGATATTTTGAACTTTATTTTTCATTTACAGTTTGCCCCAGGATAAAATGATAAGCTCTATTAATCAGAAAAGGTTAATGGCATATTATTTTGTTGGTAGATTGATAACAGTCTCTGGACCAAGTTGTTTGTAACTTCTGTTCAAGAGTACGATTGTACCTCAGCAGCAAATCACATGAAAATGTCAACCGTATGTTAGATTTTACCCACTTGAAGAAAAAAATCCCACAAGAAACGTTATAGGATAATGGAATGTGCAAAATTAATCGCTTTTCAAGGGGTTGTTCCCAGTTTTATTCTCCTTGGTTGAATTCCCTCCCCAATTTGCCCCTCAGATATGCATTCGCTTATTGAAAGATGTGATTGTGGCCACTGTACTAGAGCCCACTTTGAGTCAACGTCGCATTTATCAAACAGATCCCTCTCACTCAAATATTCCCAGTGTAGTCACTGCCAGCAATCCTCCTTTATTTGTACTCTGCATTTGTACCTGGTGGATTCTATATTATATTAATTCATAATACCAGCTCTGCCAGGCTCCCTACGGTTACAATTATTAAAGCTGTAACTGAAACGATATCTCTCATATTGATCTTCAACCAGAAGTTCTTGTCCCGAAGCTTTTGTTTCACATTAAGACACTAATGATCACCTTCACCAAATGAGCAGCTTAATAGTCACAAAAAGCTAAATGAAAAGACTTTGATCACCACCTTTGAGAGCACTGTGTTCCAACATCTCTCCCATCCATAATTGGCAAACACTAACTGAGCTTTTAATTAAAAAAAAAAAAAAAGAAAGGAAAGAAACATACAAAATACTATAAAGAAACTTACTTTTTCACAAAAATTATCTCCTTTTTTGTTGTTTTTGCCAAGTATGTTTAGCCCTACATATTCTGTTTGTTTTCCAGGTCATTCAAAGACTCTGTTTGCCTATAGGTTATTTTTAATATCCTGATTTCTAACAATTTATTCATTTTCTTTTCATAAGAACTGAGATGAGTTATAAATTCAGTTGAAGTGATAGAAATTACGCAGCAGTTTTGAGTGCCTATTTGATTTACTTGTTAAAAGAATTGGTACAGATTAATCAGCGTGTCCTCCCCTATGTCTGGAGGGATAATGGAGCTACTTGATGTTTCTTTCATATTCACATTTCCTCCTGGAAAAAGTAGAATAATGACTCTATAATGAAGTCTTTATACAAAGACAATGTATCCTGAAAAAATATTAACAATATTTTTGTAATTGATCAAATGGGAAAAAAATTCTCTTTGGGCATTCATTAGACGTACCAATGTCATTCACTCCACTGCTAAAAAAGTAACAACACTACAGAGACTTTTTATATCCAAGTTTTAAATCAACTTTATATTGTAGAGTATTAATCTTCCCAATGAACCTGCAGATGCATAATCTGAAAATGGACACTCTGTAGTGGTGGACTATGCACACACAGAAAGAAAACCACAGAGGGTTAAAAAATAGCAAGCCTGAGTTTTTATGCGTCGTTAGCTCTTTAGTGCATCACAAGGGCTCCTAAACCAATGAACTGAGAGTCTTGGGAAGACTCTAGTTTAACCTGAGTGAAGAAAGGAGGAAGAGCACAAGTATTAGCAGTGCTCAATGCTATTAAAATATTAACCAAAGACTAATTTGAAAATGTATTAACTGCATAGTAAGTTAAGGCCCATCACAGATCAAATGCTAAGTTTTGGGACAGGAAGCAATTGGTGGAAGTAATTGGCAAATATTCAGGGAGGAAAGACTGGAGGAGAGAAAAGCTATCATGGAAAATGACCTGATAGCCTTTTAAGGCCTTGCGGTTGGCAGAGATCCCTGTGATGATGATCTGCGTCCATTGGTGTTTCTTCCCTGAGGAAGCAAATGCCTGAAAAACAGAAGCTCTCATATTTTCGTGGGTGTGGACCAGGTATCTGCATAGCACAGTGAAGAAAAGTAGTGGGGATACTCAACAGTCTCATTCTCAATCACAGATGTTGGGGTGACTAACGCTTTCTGAAGGTTAAAACAACGTTCATCTTCAGAAGCCACTATAACTCTTTTAAGGCGGCCTCCTTGAACTTAGAAATGAGTGTGCTATTTTGAGGGAGGCCTCTTTAACTGCTACAAACCACCAGTATCTCTAAGGCTACTAATGATGATCATCTTGCAAACTGAATCTAGTAGCAGATGTGGTTTCAATGGAAAAAGAGTCCAATCCAAGTCAGAAAATCAGAAAAGAGAGTGGATGTTGTCTATTTGAGTGATATAAAAAATAATGTGATATAATTGAAGAGTATAACATATACAATACTTGAAAGAAATTTGTATGTTATACATTGAAAATAAAAGATATATGTCTGTCTAGAGACCATTTTTTTAAAGATTGACAAATTTCAAGGGAATCACTGTTTTGCTTGAACACAAATGAGTTCCTGTATCTTCAAAGTTTCCTTCAGACCAACAATTGGTCATGTGACAAAGAGAGATGACTTCATTCCCTTAAGCAAAATGCTTCAGGAGGATTTTGTCACATGGTTCTAAGGATTTACAAAAATTATTTATTGATGGAAAATATTAAATGGGCAATTATATAAGGAAACTTTTATATTATTCGCCTATATCGCTAAAACATTTTCCTCAAAGTTTTAGTTGCAATTTTCAAAACAATTGAGAAAATCATTTAATAAGAAAATAAATCTAACCACTTTGTTAATTTAGGTTATTCGCATCATGTTATTTTAAAAATTGGAATTGATATTCATATGCAGAAGACAAGCTATGCATAAATTAATCATTATATATCCTAAATTATCCTGAGTTTTGGGCAGCTAGTTAAATTATTACATGGTAGCTGAGGTCGTAGCTTCATTCTTTGTCTTCTCTGTCATTTAATATTAAGTAGTAAAAAAAAATGACTAGTAAATAAGATAATATATATAAAAATAATCATGTACTGCTCAGGTTTTTTTTTGGTTGCAAATATGGAAACCCAATTTAAACTAGTTTAGCTAGAAAAGGAAAATGTGTATTTGCTTTTATAGCACATATTTATGATCTATTAATAAACCATCCCTAACTGTGTATTTAGCTTACAAACCTGCGATTTGGGCAGGATTCACAAGGAAAGGCTCATCTCATTGGCTGGGGCAGTTCCACCTAGGCCTGAAAGATTTATCTTGAAGACGGCTCTCTCACATGGTTGAAAGCTAATGCCATTGTCTCCTGAAAGCTCATCTGAGGCTGAGGGTTGCAGGTTGGAGGGAGCTCTATTTCCTTTCACATGAGCCTTTCCATGGCCTCCGTCAGCTTCTTTATGGCATAGGGACTGAATTCCAGGAGGCAGTGTTCCAAGAGGACCGGATAAAGTTGTATAGCCTTTTATGTACCAGTTTTGGACGTCTTATAGAGTGACTTTCCTGGTAGCTACAGCCCTGCCATATGTAAGGGAAAGGAACATACATTCTCACAGGGAAGAGTATTGTGACATGGAAAATAAAACCTGCTACATAACTGAAATTTAGATATGCTCTTTATCTATGCCCCTTTGCCTTCTATATACTGCCTTCTTTTTCCTCTGTTAAGACAATCTTTCTCCAGCTGACAGCTGGGTGTTACCATACTTAGTCTGTTGAAGAATTAAAAGGAATTCTTCTCCATCAGCTTGAGCCAGAAGAACTGCAGGCAAAGACTCTATCTGGCTTTGTTGCAGTGATGAACCAATTCATAGACTAATTTCTGGTCAAGTGGATTGGGGAATAAGGGCTCAAAAGGCAGGGTTCGAATTTGGACAGTACTCATGAGAAACATAATTAGGAAAGATTGTCCCCACTCTC
This sequence comes from Sapajus apella, assembly GCF_009761245.1. NCBI lineage: Eukaryota > Metazoa > Chordata > Mammalia > Primates > Cebidae > Sapajus > Sapajus apella. The sequence continues at coordinate 7,219,744 of NW_022436958.1, forward strand.
ACCAGATATGGGTTACATTCAGGTCAAACAACATAAAGAATGTCCACTAAAAGTTTTGATGACAGAAAAGGGTCTTTGGCATTTTGCTACCTACCTTTCACTTTCTATTGCATACTCATTTGTGTATTCACTCAAGGATTTGTACTTACACTCTCTGACAGGCGATGTTCTACACCAGTGATTCTCAAAGGGTGATCTAGGGATCCCTTGGGGTTCCTCCTCCTTTCATGGGGTCCAAGAGGTCAAATCTATTTTCATAGTAACTCTAACATATGCTTTGCTTTTTTCACTCTGATTTTTATAAGGGTGTACAGTGAAGTCTTCCAGAGGCTACATGACATGTGGTATCACAACAGTAAAGAGATTTCCTGCTGTCTTCTCTTAAGCCAGACACTGAAGGCATTTATAAAAACACAAACCATGGCCTCTCTCATCACTGAATTTTTCTTTATTTTAGAAAATATTTACTTTATTTAAAATATGCTATTTGTGTTAATAAGCAACAAGTTTATTACCAGGTCTACTTAATATGCACTATTAAAATTACTCAAATTTAGTTTCTAACATGATAAACACTGATAGTTGTAACCCACATTATCAAGGTCTTTAAAGAATTAAACAAAAATTTTAAGAATGTAAAGTCCTGTGAGAAAAATGAGAACCTGCATGTAAGTTGAAATGTGGTATCCAACAAAGTAAACGAAGCCTCTGCTTTCTGAGCACAGAAGAGATGACAGCCTACTTCAAGGAGGATTACAAGATTTATCGTGCTGGACCATAATTATCTATCTATGGTCAAGTCCTCCACAAAACTCTAAGTTTCGAGAGGGCAGAGACTATATATTATTTTCAGAAAAAAATTCAAAAATTATAGTTATTTTTCAAAAGAAATACAAAAGTATTCCATTTTATGTATTCATGAACTCCATTGAAAGATGAAATTTTTCTTACTAATTTACTTCTAAGGTGGCAATAAAAATTGAGAAGTTATCAGTTTTAAAGAACTCATTAAAATCTTGGGTTTATCAGAAACTGATATCTATTATCTAAAGTGACATATAAATGTTCATGATGTCTGTATTGAAGAATTCACATTCAGAAAAATGGTATTATGTTAGGTGCATTTTAGTAATTTGGGATTATCATAAATCTGCAAAGAAAACATTAGCTACTTTTCTTTTAATATTATTAGTTGTAGAGATGGGTCTCACTGTGTTGTCCTGGCTGGTCTCAAACTGTTGGCCTCACGCAATCCTCCCACCTCAGCCTCCCATAGCTCTGAGATTATAGGCATGAGCCACTGGGTCAGGCCCAGTTTTCTAATCTTGTGTTAATTTTCCTGCTACTGAGTGTACATGGTACATGCTTCATAAATTTTGAGCTTGATTTTTTTAGGTTAGATGCAGACTGTAACATAGAAATGCAATTTAGAATTGCTTGAGCACTGTTTTTCATCACCAGTCTGGGATCACCAATTTATTTTATTGGGTAATGATTTTGGAGTCTTTATAAAGCCACACTAAAATCCTAGAGGTGAAGTCTTAGGCCCTCTTAGAATGACAAATGTTTATTTGCTACCATGCCAAGATGCATGCAATTATACAGGGTACCTGGAAATTATCACCCTTCTCTAGTGCAGTGATTACCTAATTTAGCTGATATGAATCATTACCGAGCTTTTTTAAAATTCAGATTCCCACACCTAACCTAGACCTTATAAATCAGAATCCAGCTTCTACTATTTACTGAATGTCAAATGTTTGATATCTCAAAGCTGAACAAACAAACAAATGAAAACTAGGAAGAGCCCCTATATTTGCCTGCCTTTGCTTTGAAGCTCAGCCTATAAAACAAAGAGCACTATATAATACAAGTCATCAAAAGCTGCAAATATCCACCTTATATCCTGCCTATAAGTCTCCAACTTCCTTTATGTCTTAAGAAAAGTCTAGACATAGCTCAACAGTGTCTAAGAAAATCTATGCAAGCAAACTTCAGATATATTGCAGATTTGGTTCCAGACTACCACAATAAACAAATATTTCAATAAAGCAAGTCATACAAAAATTTTGGTTTCACAAAGCAAATAAAAGTTATGTTTATACTACTCTATAGTCTATCAAGTGAGCAATAGCATTTCATATAAAAAACAATATGGGCCCGGCATAATGGCTCATGTCTGTAATCCTAACACTTTGGGAGGCTGAAGCAGAAGGATCACTTGAGCCTAGGAATTCAAGACCAGCCTTGCAAATGTAGTGAGACCCTGTCACTCAAATTTTTTTTTTAATTAGTCAAGCATGCTTTTGTACATCTGTAGTCCCAGCTATTTTGGAGGCTGAGGTGGGAAGACTGCTTGAGACCTGCAGGCGGAGGCTGCAGTGAACCATGATGGCATCACTGCACCCCAGCCTCCAGCCTGGGGGATAAAGTGAGACCCTGTCTCAAAAAAAAAAAAAAAAAAAAGCATATCTTAATTTAATGAAGTGTTATTGCAAAAAGTGATAACAATCATCTGAGCCTTCAAAGAATGATACTCTTTGCTGGTGGAAGGTCTTGCCTCCATGTTGATGGCTGCTGACTGATCAGGGTGGTGATTTCTGAAGGGTGAGGTGGCTGTGGCGATGTTTTGAAATAAGACCACAATGAAGTTTACCACATTAGTTGCCTCTTTCTTTTGTGAAAGATTTCTCTGTAGCATGTATTGCTGTTTGATAGCATTTTACCTACAGTAGAATTTCTTTCAAAACTGGAGGCAATCCTTTCAAAATCTGTTGCTGTTTTATAAACTAAGTTTATGGACTATCCCAAATTTTGTCATTCCAACAATGTTCACAGCATCTTCACTAGGGGTCCAGTTCATCCCAAGTACTTTCTTTGCACATCTGTAAGAAGCAACTTCTCATTGTTAAAGTTTTATCACGAGATTGCAGCAATTTAGTCACATCTTCAGGCTCTAGTTCTCATTCTAGCTCTCCTGCTATTTTTACCACATCTACAGTTACATTCTGGATTGAAGTTCTGAACCCCTCAAAGTCATTCATGAGGATTGGAATCCACTTCTTCCAAACTCAGGTTAATGTTCATGTTTTGACCTTCTTTCATGAATCATGAATGTTCTTAATGACATCTAGAATGGCAAATCCTTTTTAAAAGGTTTTCAAATTACTCTGCCCAGCTCCATCAGAGGAAACACTACATATGCAGCTATAGTCTTATGAAATATATTTCTTAAATAACAAGACTCGAAAGCCAAATTTACTACTTGATCCATGAGCTTCAGAATGGATGTTAACAAGCATGAAAACAACATTACTGTGCTTTTATATCTCCATGACAGCTCGGGTGACTAGGTGCTTTGTCAATGAATAGTATATTTTGAAAGGAATCCTTTTTTTTTTTTTTTTTTTTTTTGAGATGGAGTTTTGCTCTTGTTACCCAGGCTGGAGTGCAATGGCACGATCTTGGCTCACCGCGACCTCCGCCTCCTGGGTTCAAGCAATTCTCCTGCCTCAGCCTCCCAAGTAGCTGGGATTACAGGTGCGCGCCGTGATGCCCAGCTAATTTTTTGTATTTTTAGTAGAGATAGGGTTTCACCATGTTGAACAGGATGGTCTCCATCTCTTGACCTTGTGATCCACCTGCCTCGGCCTCCCAAAGTGCTGGGATTATAGGTGTGAGCCAGTGTGCCTGGCCAGGAATCCCTTTTATTTTGTTTTTTTTTTTTGAGCAGTAGTCTCAACAATTGGCTTAAAATATGGGAGGCTGAGGTGAGAGTATCATGACCTCAAGAGATTGAGACCATCCTGGCCAACATGGTGAAACCCTGTCTCTACTAAAAATACAAAAAAAAAAAAAAAAAAAAGAAAAGCCAGGCATGGTGGCAGGTGCCTGTAATCCCAGCTACTAGGGAGGCTGAAGCTGGAGAATCATTTGAACCTGGGAGGTGGGGGTTGCAGTGAGCCAAGATCACACCACTTTACTCCAGCCTGGAAGACAGAGGGAGACTCTGTCTCAAAAAAATAAAAAAATAAAAAAAATTCAGTTAAGTCATTCTGTAAACTGATGTGCTGTCATCCAGGCTTTGTTGTTCCATTTGTAAAACACAGGCAGAATGTATTTAATATTTTTAACGGCCCTAGGATTTTTGGAATGGCAAATGAACATTGGATTCAACTTAAAGTCACCAATAACAAGAGGATCAGCCTGTCCTTTGAAGCTTTAAAGCCAGACATTGACTTTTCCCCTTGAGCTATGGAAATCCTAGATGACACATTCCACTATAAAGATGTTTCATCTACATTGAAAATCTGTTGTTAGCATGACAACCTTCATTAGTAATTTTAGTTGGACCTTCTAGATAACTTTCTGTAGCCTCTACAACAGCACTTGCAGCTTCATCTGGTACTTTGATGTTATGAGGATGACTCTGTCCTTAAACCTCATGAACTAACCTCTGCTGCCTTCAGACTTTTCTTCTGCAATTTTTTCACCTCTCTCAGTCTTCAAGGAATTGAAGAGGGTTAGGGTCTTGCTCTGGTCTAGGCATTAGTTCCTAAGGGAAGGTTGTGGCTGGTTTGATCTACCCAGACCACTCAAACTTACTTCATAGCAGCAAGAAGCTTGTTTTACTTTATCATTCATGTGTTCACTGGAGGAGCACTTCTTAATTTCCTTCAAGAGCTTTTCCTTCACACTCACAACTTGACCAACTGGCACATAAGGCCTAGATTTCAGCTTAATTTAGCTTTTGACATGCTTTCCTCAGTAAACTTAATCATTTCTAGTTTGTTTGGTCAGCATCTCCCTCTGTTACCCAGACTGGAGTGCAGTGGCATAATCCTGGCTCACTGCAACCTCTGCCTCCCAGGTAGCTGGGATTACAGGCACCTGGCAGCACAACTTGGCTATTTTTTGCTATTTTTAATAGAGATGGGGTTTCACCATGTTGGTCAGGCTAGTCTTGACCTACTGACCTCAAGTGATCCACCTGCCTTGGCCTCCCAAAGCGCTGGGGTTACTCTAGCTTTTAACTTAAAGTGAGAGATATGCAACCCTTCTTTTCACTAGAGCACTAAATGGTCATTGTAGAGTTTTCACTGGCCTAATTTAATACTGTGGTGTCTCAGAGAATAGGGAGGCAGAGGAGAGGGAAAGAGGGGAACTCTCAGTGGAGCAGTCAGAACACACACAATTAAGCTTAATAAAGTGAAGCCCAATAAAATGAAGTGTGTCTGTATTTATATTTTCTTTCTCCACAAAAAATTTCCCTAGGGGTTTTATGCATGTGTGAAAAAGGTAGGCAGTGGGGAAGAAAAGAGGAGAGAGAATATTGAGTTACTGCAGGATCAACTTTGTTCCATGAACTTTGTCGGGGCCTTTACTTACTCGCCCTTGCTGCCATTCACCAGCAAATCTCAGTTCCTAGAAGGTTGAGAATTAGTACAGCTTTGAGGACTGGCTCTAGTAAGGCAGATGTTTGAGGATGAAAGAAACTCCTCAGAGATGTTTGAGGCAATCACATGAGACAGCTGGACTAAGTGCCTGGCAGCAGCAAGGTCACAAGGACTTAGGTGAGAGGGCATTATGTAATAAGAGATCTGACTGTACATAATAGGGCCTCCACTAAGTAGCATGGATACTAACAACATAACCTACTGCCAGAAAAGAGAATGAGCAGGACCTCAGGGGAGAAAGCCCTTCAAGCAGCCAAGTGTGGTTCAGGGTAAGTACTCCCTATCACTGGAAGGATCAGGAAACAAAAGGCCAGCTGCCCGGGATAGAAAATTAACCTTAACAGATTAATTAAATACTAGAAGCAGGTAAAGGAGACAGGGAAGGGCTACACGAAGGCTCACATTTTGACCTAGCACTTTAGCCTAACTGGCAGCAAAGATTCAAAGTGAGGTACTCGCTGACTTTGAGACTTGACAGGTCCACTGCATTTTTATTCTCTCAAGATAGTAGAAGTGAGTGGCCTGACTTTATTCTGGCTTCTGTTAACTAGTTCTGGAGATAAACTAAGCCTGTCAGAAGAGCTGGTCTTCAGGTAAACAACAGGAGAAAGTCGGCTTGGCTGTGAAGCGTTATCACGTATTGTACTTTATTCATAACAAATAAATTGATTTTTCATGACCAATGATCAATTAGTATGAGCCGAAAGAGGTCGATATTGTTGGAATTATAGAGATTTAAGGTGTCTTTCAGGTGTAAGCAATGTTTCTTCTGGGTAGAGGGAACAACAATTAATGAGGAAAATGAAAACTAGCTGGGTGCGGCGGCGCACGCCTGTAATTACAGCACTTTGGGAGGCCAAAGGGGGCAGATTACCTGAGATCAAGAGTTCAAGACAACCTGGCCAACATAGTGAAACCGTGTATTTACTTTAAAAAAAAAAAAAAACACAAAAAAACCCACAAAAAACAACTTTAGCCGGATGTGGTGACATGCACCTGTAGTCCAAGCTACTCAGGAGGCTGAGGCAGAATCGCTTGAACCTGGGAGGTGGAGGTTGCAGTGAGCCGAGATCATGCCATTGCACTCCAGCCTGGGTGATAGAGTGAGACTCCATCCCCCACCCCCACCCCTAAAAAGGCAATTAAAATGGCATCAGTGAGTGCCATCAGAGGCTACAATTTTTTTGTACTGATATAAATACATCTTTAAAAAATGATTGAGTATACAAAAGTGTCTGAAAAGGATAAGATAAGAAATAGGAGCTCACAAAGGGACAATAAAAGTATTGAAAAACTAAAAGGATCTCTCAGTTTCAGTCCAACTATGAGACTAGGACACTCTAAAACACTTTAAAAATTTCTAGATGCCCAGAGATTTCTTTGTTTTAGATTGTATTTTTCTTTTTTTTCTTTAAAGCTAAAGGTGAAATGCTGTTGCGTTACAATTTTGTTCACTGGAAGCAAAATTGACCAAAAGAAACTGTCCCTAAATTGAAGTTCAAAGTTGGAACCTCATGAAAAGACAGCCTTTATAAATGATCAAGTTGGCATGTCAGGGTAAAAGACAGAAATGTAAGATTAGGCAAAGCAGAATTTTCTCTGCTGTGATTGCCCTTGCTCTTGAGAACTCATTCTTTCCCTTTGACTATTAGCCCATGGCAGTTGACTGAACTGGGGAGGTCAGCTTCCCAGCTGCCCAAGTCTCAGGAAGAAAAGACAGAAACACGTAACCTGAAATGACACAGCCGCTGATGCAGCTTGTTGCTCTGCTTGCTTATATTTTGAAGTATATCATGTGAGCTGAATTGCAAAGAATAGCATTCGACAGGGTGAAGGGTTGCATGCTCTGAAGAGACGGCAAGACTCTTGGTAAGGCAAAAGTCTGAAGGACAAGTGCCTTTAGCATCAACTGAAAGTCTTACTGTATAATATGTCCTCAACAAAATTGGACAGTGCTGCGTAGTCAAGAGAGGGATAGCAAACTGAAAGAGCTGATTTTGTGGTGTTGCTATCTAGCTAGACTACTTAGGAATTATTTCTGATGACTTTAATTTCAATAAAGCAAGACTAATTCCTTTATCCACATTTCCATCTATACCTTAGCTGGATGTTTGGGGATGGAACAGTCCAATAGTAAAATGGAAGTAGATTCTTTCTTATGTGGCCTCAAGGAAACATTGTGTATCAGTATGGGACTGGATAACTAGCTATCTACTATCTAGTTACTTTATATATTTGAGCATAAATTTAACAATCAATGATACTGATTTAAGAGACTGATTTTGTCAACCAAATAACATTTTGCAGGTAGGTAAAAAATAAAAACTAGAAATAATTCTGCCTGGCTAATACACTCATCCTGTTGCCCAGACTGGAGTGCAGTGCAGTGACATGTTTATAGCTCACCACAGCCTTGAACTCCTGGGCTTAAGCAATCCTCCTGCCTCAAGGTAGTTAGGACTACAGGCATGCCATGAGGTCCAGCCATTTTTTTTTTTTCTTTTTTTTTGTAAAGACTAAGATCTCACTATGTTTCTCAGGCTGGTCTTAAACTTCTGACCTCGAGCAATATTCCCTTTTTGGTTTCCCAAAGTGTTGGGAATACAGGTATGAGCCACCATGCTCAGCAAACACAATAGTTAACACAGTATTTTTCCTCCAGAAATTACTCAAGAAATTTTCATTTAAACTGTAGCTCAATTTGCTCATTTTCCAAATGAATGTAATAATTTCCTCTATATAATACAGCGCTTCTGCTTTCACAAAATGATATTAATATATGTAAAATCATTTTGAAAAATGAAATGAAACATTTTTATTAATACTTTCCTATTCCATTTAACATTTATCCCATGCCTGCTGTGTACCAAGTACTCTGCTCACCTATTTACTAGAGTGGTTTGGATATGATCTCTACTTCAAAGAAAGATAATCTGGCCAGGAGCGGTGGTTCACGCCTATAATCCCAGTACTTTGGGAGGCTGAGGCGGGTGGATCACCTGAGGTCAGGAGTTCATGACCAGCCTGACCAACACGGTGAACCCATCTCTACTAAAAATACAAAATTAGCCAGGCATGGTGGTGCATGACTGTAATCCCAGCTACTCGGGGGGCTAAGGCAGGAGAATCACTTAAACCTGGGAGGGGGAGGTTGCAGTAAGCCAAGATTGCACCATTGCACTCCAACCTGGGCAATAAGAGCAAAGCTCGTCTCAAAAAAAAAAAAAAAGGGGGTTGGGGCAGACAAAAAACGAAAGATAATCTTTTTCTCTTTAGTTTACTTATCCCTACTGAAGTTTTCAGGTTTTCATTGCCCCATTGATTTAAACTATTTAAACAAAGATTGAAGGTCCTATACTTTGAACTTATCTTGTATTTTTCTTTGCTTGAAACTTTGGTTCTCTGCTTTTTAACCTCTGATCGGACTGGGAATAGGTCATAATCACATGGGAGTTTCTTTCAAGCTGCAATCTCTTCTACGATTCTACAATATCTCCCACAAGTTCTACTCAATTACTATAATGACTGCAATATGAGTAGCTGTCATTTACAGATGTGTTTCCTTCAGGTGTGTTTGAGGGCGGTCAAAATAGCAGAGTTCCTCGTTCCAGATATATCCTTGTTTCATGGTTAGAATGCACTTCGCTTTCATTATGCACTATACACCTCCATCATTATGTGCTATCATAGGAAATCTATTTATTCTTTGTCGGCACCATTAGAAAGACTTCATAAACTATGTGAAAGTGCTTTCTTTTAAGCAGAAATTTTAAATGATGTTTCATAGCATAAAGTGATGAAATACATATTTAAAATTTTTCCAACCCTGAATTCATTAGTTTCACCAAGTGCTGCCAGCCTCCTTCTTACTCCTTTTCTTGTTTAGCTTTAGACCCCAAATTAACTTCTCCAGAGCTCCCTACAATGTATCTTGTTTCTTGAGGAGGAAGAAAGAAAGAAATAGAGAGAGAGAGGGGGAGAGAGAGAGAGAGAGACAGAGAGGGAAGGAGGGAGGAAGGAATAAAAAAGGAAGGAAGGAAGAAAAAGGAAGGAAGGAAGGAAGGAGGGAAGGGAGGAAGAAAGGAGACCCCACCAAATTTCTGTAAAGGACACTTAATAAATAGTCATTACATTCCTTCAATAACTTTGCCATTAAGCTTCCATTGAGTTTGTGGCTAACATTTCAAAAATAATCTCAACTTTTTCTTTTTATTGCTGCTGAGTTGGGTGAGTCTTTCATTATGGCTAGATGAGGGACATAAAATCAGTGGTAAAGCCACAAATTACCAGAGAAAATTGAGAATATGAAATAAGAATGCAATCATATTTTCTTATTTATTATTAAAATTTAGGAATCTCTATTTAAATAATCTCTACTTATGAAGAGCAAAAATATTTTGCCTTTTGCACTATGAAAATTTTATTTTAAAGGCTATTCTGTTAAAGTTTTCTGTTTTAAAGTTTAGCTATATGGTTTTTGTTTTAAGAATTTATAATTCTTATTCTTGGAGGAAAAAGAGTTAATGTTATAAAATTTGTTTATATTAAAAATGTCCTTTTTGCATGTGACCTACATCATTGGTTTCTAGCTATGTTTTGTCCTTGTTCTTCATTCCTCATCTTTGAATTGCCACTGATTTCAAATCCCTGTCTCCAAAACAATATAATGACCATTCTATGTTTGTCTACCTTCAAAACATTCCCACTTTGTCCTAGATTTTATTAGCCTTCACATTTCCCTTAAAATGTCTCCTAAATGAACCACAGAGGATTCTCCGATAAATGCCTGGGACCAGGATTTGGGAATCATTACTCTATGTGACTGATTTCTCCCCAAACACTTTGATCGTTTAAAAATGATGGCCCTTGCCGAGAGCTCTAACGAGCAAACTCGTGCTTTGTGGTTTGTACGCAATGGAGGATTAAAAATGGGCTCGGAATTGGACTCCCTTTTTAGTCTTCCAAGGGGAACATTAGGGAGAGAGTTATTTTTTCAAAAATTAGTACTATTTTGGCAGCTTCCCTTGATTTGAATATGAAATCATGTTAAGAAGGTGGCCAGTGAAATGACTTTATCTTTTCTTTGTAGATGTCTGTAAACAGTGGAAATTTGAATATGTTTCTGTGGACTTTCTAGAGCCAAGGACCTAGCAGCCCCTCACCTACTAATAATAGCCGAGGTTGTTTTGTAGCTCCTTTCACTTAATGTCCAGAAAGATAAACATAGGGTTAAATAATAGCATGACTTTTTTTTTGATATGGTGGTAAAGCAAATGTAAACATTTCACTAATTGACTATTTCTTGGGGAAGTCTCATTTGTCCGTGTAAAATGCCTTCAAAGAACAAGAGGAAGTCACAGCCACAGGGAATTAGAGAAGGGCTAGAGTCCCCACTTTCCTTTGCCTTCTTCTTTAACCCTGACTATGTTTACAGCCCTTAGAAGGTGCATTGGGGAGTGAGTCATCAATCTGAAGCCTTAAGATCAGAAGGCTGTGGCCTCTACTTCAAAAAAGATATTGTTCGGATTAAGAATTCAGGGGTTCTTGTTGCGGTGAGCCGAGATCGCGCCATTGCACTCCAGCCTGGGTAACAAGAGTGAAACTCCGTCTCAAAAAAAAAAAAAAAAAAGAATTCAGGGGTTCTTTTGATGATAATACTAGCTAGTATCTATTGAACACTTGTGACACACTGTTTGCTCTTGAAAGCACTTTAGAAATATTAATCCATTTCATCACCCCACAACTCCAGGAGATAGAAGCTATCATTGTCTCCATTCTATAGATGAGGAGACTGAGACACAGAGATGTTAAACAACTTGCCCTAAGTCACAAAAATGAGTGGTGCATCTAGTCTTTGTTATCTACTAGTTACTACCTTTGTGATTTTGCAAAATTTATTTTCTGCCAAGTCATCCTTATAATTATTTTTGTATTCAACTTATATCGAAGGACCTGATAGAGAAGTGGGACTTTTAATGATGTAAATTGATGGGTGAAAGCTCTTATTTATCCAATTAGGTATAAGAATAGCCTGGTCCCTTTCTCTTTCTTTCAACCATTTGAAAAAAAAAAAAGTTTCTTCTTAAACTGATACATTACATTGAACTTAGAATCAACATTTATGTTTATGAAAGTTACACATGAAGTTAAGACATTATTCTAGAAAGTTTTTCATTAAATACCATTTCTTTGACTTCCCTTCCTGCGTATTCATCAATCCCCCTTCCTAGAGGCAACTGCCTTCAACAGCTTTGATTGTTTTTTCTTTTGTTTTTGTATTCACTTTCTTTTTAAAAAATATTATGCATACGCTGCTTTCCCTGATTTATCTGTTCTAGGCATTATGCACTTTCTGTTACTATAGTTTAATATCTCATTTGCACCTCACAGCTTCCTCCCTTCCTTCTATTGTTTCAGTATAGTTTTTCACAATTTTTAGTTCAATTACTAATTGACATTATTGTGATTTTTCTGAATATTTCCAACTATGTCAATAATTACACAAACATAAATTCCTTTGTATTCAATTTTCTTGCATGGAGTAAATGATTGCCTTCATTTTAAATTTGCTTATTTTTTTCATAATTATAGCTTTTTTTCCCAAAAATATTAGCAAATTTGCCAAATTCCTATCTTTTTGGCAAACACTGAAATATTAAATAATGTAGTGCCTCCTTTTAAAGAAAAGTTTCTTCCCGTTGTTCTCCATTTTCTTGCTTAATCCATCTTGGATTAAATGCTCTATTGGTCTAACACAGTACAGAACATAGAACCTCTTGTGGCTATGCTCCTAGGTTCCTGTGCTTAATTACTTTTTTTTTCCCCACTTTTTTTTTTTTTTGTAATGAATTCTTGCCTTGTTGCCCAGGCCAGAGTGCAATGGTGTGACTCAGATCACGGCAACTTCCGCCTCCCAGGTTCAAACGATTCTCCTGCCTCAGCCTCCCAAGTAGCTGGAATTACAGGCATGCACCACCATGCCTGGCTATTTTTGTTTGTTCGTTTGTTTTGTATCTTCAGTAGAGATGGGGTTTCACAGTGTTTGCCAGGCTAGTCTCCAATTCCTGATCTAGTGATCCGCCCACCTTGCCCTCCCAAAGTGCTGGGATTACAGGTGTGAGCCACCGCGCCCAGCCTTGATCTTTTTTTTCTACTCATGTCTTTACTTTTCCTGATATTTTTGGGTTAGTTCATTATTTCCCTCAAGAAATTTACTTGATTTTTTTAAAAATTGTATATTTTTACTTTCCTAATGCCGTTATCATTATTTCTGTTTTTGTGAATCCTATATTTTTTAAATCTTATAGTGCTAATAGTTTTTGTTTGTTTCCATTTGCTTCTTTTATTATATCTGCTTACTTTGGGTTTCTTTTTATGTTTGCCGATTTTGAGATTCTTATTTCATGTCACAACTTTTTCTAAAGACTATACGCTTCATGAGAGCAGAGAGTATTTTATTCAGCATTTGAAACAGTACATTGCTCATATGATTCAATGTTATTATTCATATAATAAATATTTCTTCAATTATTAATTGTAAGTTAGTAATGAATTTATTATAACTCATGCCTGCCTATTCACATTTTTTATAGACGCATTTAAAATGCTGTTTAAAATTTCCTTGTGTTTGGAGCAGGAACATTGAACTTTTTGACCGACAGTCTTTTCTAAATCAATCGGATGATGAAGCTGACTTTTCATTGAGGTTATCCAAATTTTAGTGTCTGCAGGACCTGGGAGCCATTCACATCTGCTAGAGAAGACTCCTGAAGTCTTCTGGATGAAGGGATATATTTTTGCCTCTGACATATCCAGGAGGTTGATTGAGGATGGGGACTAAAAGTCTTATTGCTAATAAGGTAGACTTTAATCCCCGAGTTTGCAGCCTCACACTCACCTCTTCCCTCTGCAATGACAAGTGACCTCGAGTCTAGACTCGAGAAGTTTCCTGGTTGCATCTTGTCTCCTGGAGGTTGAGGAGCTGTCACCTGACTATTTGCAATGGGTGAGTGAGTCTGGGAGCCTAGCTTTTCTGAATGATGGTTGTTATAGGCAGTCTTGACCATGTCTTCCATAGTACCAGGCAGTACCAAGTGATAAGCCTCTTGGATATTCTGTGGCAAAAGACAAATTTGTTAACTTCTTTGTCATTAATACTTTCATCCCCACAACTGCAAACACAGGATATAACTTCTTCTATTTTACAAAATCATCACAACACTTTCATCTTTTTATCTTCCAAAGATTTCTGAGACATATTATCAACTTTTGCTCACATTCACATTCTCTATGAGTTTGTAAAGTAACACTTTTGATTATTTTACTGTGATATCAATAGGATTTTCATAAGTAGGGGAGATTAAGAAAGATGATCAATTCACTACTTTCAACTAGAAATCTATCCTAACACCTTTACCTCAGCTGGTATAATATCTTTCATAGATCAATTACTGAACATTGTTTTCCAGTTTCAAGATTCAACAAATAAAAATTCATAACTATTTTTGAATGAATATGGGGTAAACACATACCTTTAGTCTACTCATCTCCCTGATTTCCAAAGCATTGCTATCATTATTTCACCTTAGATAATGTTCTAAATGGTTATAAAAATACTTTATCTGAAATATGATTAAAATAGAAAATAGGCACTTGATTATCAGTAAAATAACAGAGTAAAGGTGTCATAGATATTATTCCATGTCTTAGCCTACAAACAATACAACGTAAAGGATGGTGAGCTAACAGGTATATGTTGAATATCCACTTTGAGAGGCAGTAGGTACAGCATTTGAAAGCTTTGGGGACAGAATGCATGGGGTTTTTAATCAGATGAACCTGGCTAACCAATAGAATGTGACTCTTACAACCTTTGCAACATTTTCCCACTTGCCTTAGATTCATTATTGATGCAGTTGAGGCAATGATCATAACTACCACATAGCATTGACAGAACACGGTTCTTGTTAAACACCATTGACTCTAGAACAAAATAACCTGTGTTTGAATCCCACCTGTTACTTAATAGCTGATCTCAGTCTAGCTCAACTTCCTTCAACACTGGATTTAGGTGGTGTAGAGGAATTGATTTTGGTCTCTGAGTTGGTCAGATAATAAGATTTAGATTTACATAATGAGACTTAGGACATTAGGCCGATGCTAGAACAGCATAAGACTTAGGAATCATGGGAAGGAAAGATGTAGTTTGTGTGATGCAAATTATTGAAGGTCAGAGGCGAGACTGGAATAGGCAGAATTTGAAGTTGACCTCCTGGTGAATAAGCTTTTTCAAATAAAATGCTTTCAAATGTCTTAAAAGAAAATGGTTAGAATTTCTTTTCAAGAAAAGAAATAAATCATTTCAAAAGAGTTTGTAGAAATGAAAGAATTTCATAAATACGTTGGCTTAATGATAATTATCAATTTACTAGAATGTATTTACCCATTTACTAGAATATCAGCTGAAAGAGGAATAATACAGTTGGTATAGGGAAGATTATAATTATGAAGGCTTACCATGTGTTCTAAGGTGTGTATGTATAAATTTTTAAATTTATTTTGCAATCCTATGTGGTATAAGTACTGTACTTATACCTACACTCAAAACATGTCATATTTTGAGAAAATAGAAATACCATGGGTTAAATAATTCATTCAGAGGGTAAATGATAATAGAATATAAGACCGTCTAAAACAATAATACACATAAGTGTAATTCTATTAGAAGCAGAAATGTATCTATATCTATATTCATATCTACACCTTTCTATATTTTTATATCTTCTCCAAGAAACATTTCCAATCAAAAGGTCAGGTTTTTTTCCTTTAGAAGAGTAACCTAAGCCTCAAGTACTATATATGTGACAAAGGTCAAGGAACTAGTATCCAAATTAGTATCAGTTATTTCAATTATAGACTCATTGTTGGGGGTCATTTTAACAATTCAAACTTATTTCAGTAAAAATAGATGTCAGAGCTCCTAAGAGAAATTATGGAAGTCCACCTGGGAAAGGCTAGCAGCTGATTTGGTTTATATTTTAAAAAGAATGATGAATATGTTTCTAACAAGAGATCTTAGGGTAAAGCTATTGAAGGTTGTTGTGAATTCAGATAAATAATTGGTCACATCTATAAAGAGGTATAATACAAAGATTAAAAGAGCAATTCCAGTATGATGGTATACATTATGCTAAGTATTGCAGATTTAAAGATGAATAAACCATGCCCCTTGCCCTCAAGAGTCCCTTGATAAGACATCTGCTTTTCTTCATTTTTAAGAAATTGGTTGTATGTGATTCTTACTGTTATAACCTTGGGATGTGATAAGTTGTGAGACAAATTATTTATCAGGGAACTCTGATAGCTAAATCATAGCACAGCAATCAGATTAACAAGTTTTGGATCAATCTACTCATTCTTTTTTCTGTTTTCACCAGAAACTTCTGAGCTAACTCCCAATTCAGCTTCAAATAATATTTTTCAACTATACCAATTTACCTATCGAATTACCTCTTCAAATTATCTTTTAGAATACATCTAAGCAAGTTGTGCTAACCTGGAGGTAAATGAAGGACCCATCTTTTATAAAAATGTGCTGCCTTGAAGAATTTTTTTAACAGAAAAAAATGGCAGACTTTCTCTTATAAACCGTATGTTCTTACATTTCTGATATCTGGAATCAACAGCTTGCCAGAAACATTTCCAATCAAAAGCCAGACTAACCCATAAAGGTGTCCAAAGAAGTCTGTTCTGATTACTGAAGATGTTGAACTAGTCTTGACTTCAAACAGTAGATATTTCTACAGTTTAGTGGTATATGACAGCTCTATTCATTCCACAATGTCAAATTCTTTGGTTTTGGCCATTGGGTATTTATGCACTTCTGGCTGGGGAAGCAGAGAAGCCTAATTTGATTCTGGAGCCAAAAGTTTTTAGGCCCTGTTCCTTTGGAACTTGGACTGGAGGATGTTGGCACTGTATAAAGACTAGGACAGATCAAGTAGTCACACATAACTAACTGACTCAACAGAGCATATTCAGAGAGAAAGATCATGCCTACACATTGGATAACCATTCTCCAAGGCAGACTGACAACACCCTGAATTCAATCACCCTTAAATAAACACACACGGAAAGCACGGCTTTAACATACCTTCCGGCACAGCTCTCCAATGCTGCCTGATTGGTTTTAGTGCCATAGGCCAGGCTGCAGATGCAGCCATTACTGTTGTTCTTACTTATGTCTGTCTGCTGTCTGCTAACAAGCATTCATATGCTTTGGATCATTAAAGTCACAACCTCCTATGCCAATCTATTCCTCTCCACGGGTTTGCTGTAGATTAGAAAGAGAGATGCTATTTCTGCTTCTTTTTCTTTCCATTAAGACCTCCAGTCAGGGTTATTTCTGAGGTCTGAATATCATAGCTTGCACCCTTGCCCTCATTGAACATATAAATTGTGTTCCCATTAATCTTGTTCTTTTTGCCTGATTTATTTCCATTGCTGTGTATGTGCCTTTTCAATGCAAGACAAGTGATTTGTGCTGGAACTGCAACAGACAAAAGTGCTGTAACTTAAGCTGCTTCCTGATGCCACTGCTATCTATGAGAGGTCTGCTGTACTTACACCCACGGTAAATATCTTCTGACAGACTCCAGGTGGTCAGAATTTTCACAATCCAACCCATTTCAGTGTTAGAACTTGTCATGTGGGGCTCTGTAAATGCTTCCCTTTCATCTTACTCTTGGTGGCATGTTGGATACATTTGAACATACCTGTACAAGGCCACATGTGTCCACAGGTATAATAGAAGGTGGAGAAACACAAGTTTCTCTTTCAGGGAAGCACAGAGGATGGATATTATACAGAGAAAAAAAGAAAAAAATTGTCACTTGTAGTATTATGCAGGCTGCCCATCTAAACCCATCATTGCCTGGCACCTACACACTAAGGGCAAGAATCCAGCCAACTTGTGAGTGGGCACCATGCCATTTGAGCAGATGGGCATGGAAGTCGGCAGCCAGTAGACCATGTATGTGCATCAACGGTGGGTGTTGAGGGCACGATTCCCAGAGGAGAATGTCCTAACAGCTGTCTGGCCTGAGCCAACATACTTACGACCAAGGAAAAGTGCCATCCTTCAATCCTGCTGAGTTGGATTAACCTTCAGAACTAAATCTGCTTTTTCGGCAGCAGAAGGTGAGTTTAGGGTCTCTGAAAACCTCAAAGAATAAGTGAAGAAATGAAACTGGAAGGATACAATTATTCGCTATTGACTAAAGATGCTGAGGACATTCAATATACTTATTTTAAATCTTTGACTGAGAACCTGTTAATTCTTGAAAGAATGTTATCATCATTCAAACCTTGGCCTCCTTCAATGCTGTTAGAAGTGACCTTTCAAAACAGGCAGACCATTTTCAGTGAGTTAAGATTTTTCCACCTTTGCATTAAGAAATAGCAATGTATAAAGAAAGGTGTCAGTAGACTATTGACAGCTGACTGTGGTAGACATCTTTGTCAAACTTTACATATCATGGATTAAATTAGATATATTGTGGATCAGAGCTTTCACCAAAGAGAATTTCTTCTTCAGTGGTGGAACATACACTTGAAGAAGTAAGAAGTAAAGTTTGTATCTCAACCAAAGCCTTTCTCGGCAATGAAAGAAACATTTTATTTGAGACTGAAAATAAAGCCTGATTCTAATTTGTTAAGAATTTCCAGGCAGTTAAATATCATGAAATTAGATAGAAATTGTTCCTGCCCAACATAGCCAAATGGTGATTTGACAATGATTTGTTTTATTTGGTTAAGAATAGGTAGATAATTTTAATAATTCAAATTCTCAATAATTATTTTCTATTTTGCTTTCTTATGAGGGATTTGTGAGGTAGTTCTTGTATTGTTTTCTGTTATCTTAAATCTTTTTATTTTAAGTATAACATGTGACTTTTGTTGTGGAGAAAATATCAGTTTGGTTCAAGATTATCCATCTACATTTTCTTAATCTACTCACTAAGCGATTTCATTTTGTTTATATCAAGAGAGTGAGTGCTCATATTATGGGGAGTAAAAGAGATGAATAAGTTATTTTATCTGCTAATGGTGAGAATTATAGCTTTGGCTTTGATGAATTATATAATATCTTAGATCTAATACCATTAATAATATCATGAGTAGAATAAAATCTGTTTATATGCTATTTTGGTCCTGAGTTTCTCATTATATCAATTTAGAAATCCGTGGCTAAAAACTAGGTGATTCTACAGAGGGAAAAACAGGAAAATTATATTAACCGGCATCTCTGAGTTTCTTGACTGTGGTGGTTCTTATCCTAAAAGCTTATTTGAAGGCTAAAATTGTGGTATGTCCAGGTTCCATATGAATGACCCTTCTCAGTCTCAGAAAACTGTTAGAGAGAAGTGATCTACAAAAAATGATAGAGGAAAGCTAAAGGAAATGGTATTCAGCAATAAACAAGAAAATGTGTGTACTGTCTATAACTAATTTTTATTTAAATAGAAAGGTTATGATGCAGTTTGATTTTCTGGGTGGAACACATGTGTTTGGGACTAAATAAGCAGAGAAAGAATATTAAGGAGTTAGAATCATTTTAGCAGGCACTTCTCTTTGGCTATCTGGGATATAGGAAAATGTGGTTGAAGCTGACTTGTAACTCAGCTAGACTCACCCCAGGAGTGAGAGGCTGGTGGGCACTGCAGATGACACAAATGTTTACCAAAAAAAAAAAAAATTCTACACATTTTTTAAAAAACTGATACACTTTTATTTGTACTCAAGAAGGTTTTTGAATACTTTCCTTTTATTTTGTGTAGTGGATAAAAAACAAAATAAGAGAGTGTCACAGTTCTGACTGATAATATACAATCAAAAGAGGCTTAAGAAGAGCCCCACTCCTGAAAAAGAGAGAACATTTGCTTCTGGATGCTCACCATGGCAATTGAATGATATTGTGGACAGTTAGAGGAAAGTCGAAATGTGAAACAATTTACTTATCATACATTAATAAGGAACAAAACAGAAAAATTGGATCTTTCTTTGGTTTATGACATTTGCTCTCATTCAGATTATTAAAAGATGCATTTAGGTAGTGTTAGAATAATTGTGGGACATGAATAAATTTTACATGTGTTCATAAATAGTTAAAATTAGAAGATTAAATGTATGATACCAGTATAATCCTCCAATTTTAACTTACTTTTTTTTCCACACACAAAAACACACACACACATGGCTTTTAAAAAATAGCCACCATTTAGGTTGATGTCTATTATATCTAAACAACTAAATTGTTGTGAGTACAAAAATATTGGCCACATCTCCATACTCCACATTGCAAAAAAAAAGAAAAAAAAAAAAAACCTTCACTAACTGTCCTTAATTTCTGATTGTAATAGCTTTAAGAAATAGAACTTGGCAAAACATATGAAGATTTGAATGTAAGAATTGGGATATACCAAAAAAAACTTTTGAGAAACTGTAAAGATAAAAACTAAACTTAACCACAGATTTATTTCTGCTTTTCATCCAAGTATCCAGGGACGTTGCTAATGGGAGGTATGCCTCAGAAACGTACATGTCTGTGAAAAATGTTGGAACAAACTAATGCTTTTCTTCAAGTGATTTTATTTCAATTCTAAGCCACAAGATATAAACTTTCATCAAAAATGGTAATCTATTTAAAATCAGAGCTATGTGGAATGTTTCATGTTTATGTATAACTTTCATAGTAGACCCTCCTACACAAGGAAAATAATATGCCCAAATTCTGTTATTTTTACAGTATGTAATATATCACGTACTAATCCCACCCATCAGTTTCATATCCTTTAAATAGATAAAAATGAAAACAGAATGGAAGAAAAACTCAAGACACTTTGAAAAAGTGACTTTTTAATTCCTCTTTTCAGAGAAAAAGATATCTGAAAAACTTAATTATGATACATATTCTAATAAGAACATAGAGGAATTTGAAGGAAAATATGCATTATATATTCAGAATACTATCTTTTTCCATTTTGCTTTGCACAATTAGAAAACTAAGTACCTGGGAAGGGAAGAACAGAAGCAGAAATGGAGAAAGTGGTAGGTGGTGATAAATAAGGAAAAACACAGATTTTCAGTAATACTAGGTTCAAAAGCATCCAGGTCAGAAGAAATTTATATTTAAAGTTTTTTCAATGGCAGTTACAAATCATTCCTATTTGCTGGACATGATAATTCAATAGGAAAATAGTGCCATTGAAAAAAAGCACACACACAGTAAAAGATAAGGTCGGACTTTTTTTCTCCCCAAAAGAAGGGTTACCATCAGTTCAGTTCAAATATTTATTAGGAAAGCTTGATTCCTTAATATGCAAAATATTATAATAAAAATAATTTGAGACATAATTATGCTGCATAATAAACATAATAAACAGGTAAGAGAAACAGAATTGTCAGGGCTATTTTTTTCCTAAAATATTGCAAGTAAATTAAGAGGTAAAAATGTACAAAATTTTTCAAATGGGAATTTTAGCATGATATTGAAACCAACATTCCATCATTTATGACTATAAGAACTAGCAACATAAATGAAGCTGTGAACATTTAATTATGCAGTAGACATATATACATGTTCTGTTTAGAGGGAGGACCTATATACTACATAAAACATTTGGAAACAAAACAGAAGAGACATGCATAAAAATAATATATTAAAGCTTCTCAGAAGCTTTACAGAAATGCTTCTGTTTTAGAGAGAAAATCATTTATTGAAATAAAGTTGTATCAAGCTACTGCTAATATTACTTCTATTCAAGTTTTCAAATTTCAATAATTAATGAACAATTCCAGCAAAACCAAAAAGGATTGGCAATCAAATGTTGGAACCCTCCTTTGTCAACATTCTGAAACTTAATCTAAGCAATTTGAAGAATAAAATATACGGTTTAGAAATCAAATACATTTAAAAAGTTCTGAGATTGTTGAGGAAGAATTTAAACTACTGTTTAAAATGAAGTCTTCCCTGCAATACTGGTAGTAGAGATTTTATAACATAAACAAGTATATATATATATACGTACATATATACATGTGTGTATATATATATATGTATATATATATACATATATATACGTGTGTGTGTATATATATATATATTGTACTTCAGGTTCTGGGGTACATGTGCAGATCATGAAGGATTGTTGCATAGGTACATACATGGCAAGGTGGTTTGCTGCCTCCATCCTTTTTTCATCACCTACTATTAGAAATTACTAACATATGGATGTATTAACTGTGAAATGTTTTCTGAATAAAAATAAATGATTCATAGGGACATCTAATGTTTTAAACTGGGATATTTCTCAAGAGCACATCCCATAATAATTTGTATAATTGTCAGATAATAATAATAAGCTATTAGTCAATATCTATATAAGTACTATATCATTTTCCATTATTTATACTATGGCTTTGGAGAGAATTTTTTCCCTTCAATCTTACCTCACAAGATTTTGGTTGACCCCGTTTTCTTTATAATTATTTTTTTAATTAAGCATATTATGTAAAGGCAACCTGAAATGTACTAACTTTTCCTGATATCCATGTGAAGCAATTAAGCCATTTTGGATCCAGAATTTCCTAAATCGTAAGTCTCAGTCAACATAATCTGATTTGGAATAATCACATATATCTTGGCCTAATGCTTTACTGAGAACAACATTAGAGCAAAAGACAGGTGATGAAAGTCCCCTTTTTTCAATATCTTCATAACCTGGTTGAAAATGATAGATTGGCTAGTTTATTGATTTAGGAATGATCAGCAATATTACTTCCCTTAAAGGAGTATTAAGATGATTCATAACAAATTTGAAACCTGATTTCTAGCATCCTGTATAAATGTGTACAGATTCATAAGTTTGGCTCTAAATTTCTACCTTAGAAATATCCTTTTATGTACTCAGAGGGCCTCAACTTTGTAGTTCCCCAAGAATTTAGTGACTGCCTATATACACACACACACACATACATTGCTGGAGAAACAATAAAGTGTCATAGCTAAGCTTTTACTTAGGTCTGGGTTAAAATACCACCTATGCCTTTTATTAGCTATGGATTTTCAAAGTTACTTAAACTGTCTGTATTTATACTTCAATATTTATAAAAAAAGGGTTAATATTATTAACCCCTTAAGGTTTGGGTGATAATTAAACATGCTAATAAATGCAAAACATATAGAACCATGCCTGGCAGACAACAAGTACTCAATAAAGGTTAGCAGATAATATTATCTTCGTATAATTTTTACTTTGCTTTCTTATTTGTACCATGGACTCCATGGGCCCCTTCAAGGGTGAAATAAGTATGTATTGAGTTTCCATTTTGATTCTTCTCATTTAAACTTGTTACCCAAACTTCAGTCATTCACTGATTATGTTTGTGAGTTTTTTCCATATTTCATACCATAAATTGCTTATTTAATTATATTATTTAAACTTAAATAGGTTTGTTTTGAAACAAAATATATTCATATCACTGGTAAATGGTTTTGATGTGATACATTTTTCTATGAAACCTTAGGATTTTATAAATCATTACCATGAAAACACTCATCAGCTAAAATAATCTCTCATGCCCCTAACAATAGATACACCACACATTTCCAAACATTGCCTTAAATAAAAGCTTTCTGTAGGTGAGTGGAGGGAATATTTAGAGGCAAGTGGGTCACCATAGCCATCAGAATCAGTAGTGATCAGAAGAAAGAGGGCATGGAGTTAGCCATAGAAGAAATGGTCCAACTAACAGTAAATGGCCAATATTGTGGAGACTTTTACTTGCTGCTCTTCTAACACTTAAAACTTGAGGTACTTCACTTTTTAGGAGAATTGCTTTTGCCCTAAGACTGGAAATCTAGTGGGGTTTTAAGGAAACAGAACAAGAAAACTCTTTCCATCTTGGAACTCTTCCACCCTTGTAAGTTAAATATACGACATATGTATGAAATTTGCAGTGGAGAGTATAAATCTTAGTATAATGAGTAGTAATTAAGAGTAGTGCATTCTAAATGTATAGCAAGATAAAATAAATTTCTGTTTTTTGAAGAGGTTTAGATACCAAATGCATATATACTTCTACTCCTGAGAAGAAGCTGAAGTATCAGTGAATAATTAATAAATGTGAATTTTAGGTTTCTAGGATCACTCCCATTAACTAAGTATTCTGCTCTCAGTTTCCTTATGCATAAGACCTTTCATTTAAATGTTAACTGAGTATCAACTATGGGTACCATATTTGAGGTAATTCTAGCAGCTGCAAAATTCTCTAAAATAGATGAGGGTTCCAAAAAATAGAAGCTTATTTCTCACTTATGTAAGAGTTAGATGCAAGTTTTCTGCAGGAACTCCCTCTGCAACTTTTCTCTTAAGTATAAAATTATTCCACAATAAAAATTTACTAAAGAAAACAAAGTGAGCTTTACTGGCTTATGTTTGTTTTTTCCACATGGTGGTTCAGAGCCCAAACTCCTTCCATCTTGCATCTTCATCCCACTGTAGAACCTTGTTCATGGAGGGGAAGTACTCCCTGGTTCATAGCCTTAGCCAGGGAATGGCTGGCATTGTTTCTGTTCACATCCATTGGTCTGAACTGGTCACACAGCCACTCCTAACTGCAAGGCAGGCTGAGAAATGTAGCATCCAGAAAAGAGGATACAATTTTGGTGACCAGCCAGTCTGCCATTCAGTCCTCGCTCTCCTTCACCATATAGCCATTTACACCTGTTTTCTAATACCTAGCAATCCATCCATCCACCCCCACCAAAGGACACAGCCCGAAGTCCCATCCAGTTATAGCATCAAGCTCAAATTTCAGAATCTCTGGTGATAAACGGCTCTCTCTCTAAGGTCCAGGTTTTGGGGGAGGAGTAGGGAGACAGCACAGGTAAGTGATTTAGAGCTTGAGACAAAAGCTCTCTCCCACTTTCCCCACCACATCCAATAGATAACAATGGAGCAAGATACCTGGAAAAAACAAACAAACAAAAACCCTTCTCATTAGTAAAAGGAAAAAAAGGTAAACAGCCAACAGTCACTAGACCAGAACAATAATTAAATCCTACTGGTCAGGCTCTGTGAGACAACTTCCCTGGAAGTAGAGACAGTCCCTGACTCTCCTTTCTGGAATTCCCCATGGCCACTGTTCTCCAGGGCTTCTGGCCCTGCTTTCTGAAGTCTCTTCCTTCATTATCTTCCATAGGCCATCTGTGAAGTGAACATTGGAGAAAATTATCTCCTTAGAATTTTACTTTATTCATAATACAGTTTTCATAGAGTAAATGTGGGGCTCCAGGGTTGCATAGAGTCATGGATATTTTTAGGCCAGGATTCTGATATTATTTATTTACTTATTATTTTTTGGTAAAACAATTATCTCAAAATCTTCACAGACATTGATCTAATTCCTTCAGTCAGTTGCTTGTGCCAGTAACCAGAGCCAAGGACAATGAAGTCCTTTCCTAGACATAGTACTCAGGCCTGCTTTATTTCTTTAATTTCTTATACCCCTCTCTCTCTCTGTCTGTCTCTCTTTCATCCTCCTCTTGCCCCTTCTTGTTCCTTCCCTCTTTCTTTCTCTCCATGTAAATATGAAATAATATTAATGAGACTTTCTGATTAAATTATAAAGCAGTATAAGATTTGATTATAAATTCTCTTTCTCTTTTTGTTTTATTGTAGAATATGTCTATGATGCTTCTTTAGGGGAAAGAACATTAAGATTACTTTTCGTTTGTTCCAAAAGCACATAAAACAAGTGTGATTTTTAAATATTTAAACATATCTTGATAATAATAGAAGACATGACACTTAATAGAATGTTGATTCTGAAAAAGCTGAGCTCACATAATCAACAAAAAACATTTCAGGCCAGGCACAGTGGCTCATGCCTATAATCCCAGCACTTTGGGAGGCCGAGGCAAGTGGATCACGAGGTCGGGAGATCGAGACCATCTTGGCCAACATGGTGAAACCCCGTCTCTACTAAAAAATACAAAAATTAGCTGGGTGTGGTGGTGTGTGCCTGTAGTCCCAGCTACTTGGGAGGCTGTGACAGGAGAATTGCTTGAACCCAGGAGGCGGAGGTTGCAATGAGCCAAGACCACACCACTGCACTCCAGCCTGGCTCCTGGCAACAGGGCAAGCCTCTGTCTCCTGTCTCAAAAAAAAAAAAAAAAGGAAAAAAAAAGAAAAGAAAAGAAAAAAACATTTTAATCTCAAATATTTTGTCCTAGTTAGAAAATCACCCTGACACATAGAGGTGTGGAACAATGCTTTTATCATCCTTAGATTCTGGTGAAAAATTCAGATGAAGCACAGCAGCAATAGCTTGTTTCTACTCCACAATATATATGAGGTCTTTTCTGGAAAGTTTGAAGGTTGGTGGAGACCCAGTGGCCAAAAGGCCATTATCAGGAGTTATTTTTTTTTAATTTAATTTTTTTTTTTTTTTGAGATGGAGTTTCGCTCTTGTTACCCAGGCTGGAGTGCAATGGTGCAATCTTGGCTCACCTTTTTTTAAATTTTTAATGTTTTTTAGAATAGGGTCTCACTCTGTTGCCCAGTGTGGAGTGCAGTTGTGTGATCATAGCTAACTTCAGCCTCGAAATCCTGGCTCAAGTGATTATCCCACCTGAGCCTCTGGAGTAGCTAGGGACTGACTATAGGTATGTGCCACCATGCATAGCTAATTAAAAAAAATATTTTGGAGAGTTGGAGTCTCACTATGTTGCCCAGGCTAGAGCTCTTTTTAAATTTAATGTTCTATTTTTAATTATTAGTGGTACATAATGTGTGTGTGTGTGTGTGTGTGTGTGTGTGTGTGTGTGTGTATGTATGGGATATGTGCGATGTTTTGATACAGGCCTACAATGTATAATAATCAAATCAGGGTAATTGGGATATTCATTAACTCGAGCATTTATCATTTTGTACTTCGCATGTCCTCAGTCATATGGGGAGCAATGAAACAATTGATCTCATCAAGATAGAGAGTAGAATGATGATTACCAGAGCCTGGGAAGGGTAGAGGACTTCTTTATACTCATAAGCTTGGTGGTTGATGCTGGCTGTCTCCTGGAGCATCAGCCTTTCTATCCGTCGGAAACCTACAAGGCTTTCCAGGTGTTCACTCTGTAGGGGTGATTTGGGATTCCTCCAACATATTGACCAATAGTGAGGTTCTCAGATGACACAGGGGAATATACGACTTTTTTGTGTTCCAATCTTTGAAGTCATAGAGTGGAACTTCTGCTGTACTTTTTGGTTGAGGCAGGCATAAGATCTGCCCAGCTTCACATCAGACAACACAGACTCCATCATGTGAAGAAAGGGTTGTCAAGATTCCATGGTAAGCAGAGCATTGGGTTTGAGATGTGGTTGCAGCCAGCCATGTGAGCACACGTTTTATTCAAATTAGTCAAAGTCCGAAACATTTACTTCTCATTTTATAGTACAGTACTTAATTCACATGCTGAATGGCACTGAATATGGTTATTTTTATGTGTACCCTTACTAAACTCTATTAAGAAAAATAATGTAACAATATCAAATGTTAATATATTTGCAGATACCCCGACACAGAAGGAATCATTCACAGCATGTCTTGAAAGATGTAATTCCTCCATTGGAACAACTGGTGAGTGGTTAAGTCAATATATTCTTCATCTAATGATACAAAATAAATTACCGCAAAACAGTAACTTAGCACAGCATATGTTATTATCTCATGTTTCTGTGAGTCAGGAATCAGGGCATCATTTAGTAGAGGGGTCTAGCTTGGTGTCTTTCAAAATGTTGCACCAAAAGTGTCAGTCAGAATTGGGATCTCATCTGAAGGCTTGACTGGGGAAGGTCTGCTTTCAAGCTCACTTATGTGGTTGTTGGCTAGGTTCAGTTCTTCCAGGACTGTTGGCCAAAGGCTGCTCTTATTTCCTTGCCACACAGATTTCTCCAAAATAGCAGCTTGCTTTTTCAAATCATGTGAGATGAGAAGGCAAGAGGGAGAGTTTGCTAGCAAGACAGAAGTCAAAATCTCTTGTAACCTAATTGTAAAAGCAATATGCCATCAGCTTTGCCACATTCTTTTGGTTAAAAGTAAATCACTAAGTCT
This sequence comes from Sapajus apella, assembly GCF_009761245.1. Taxonomy (NCBI): domain Eukaryota; kingdom Metazoa; phylum Chordata; class Mammalia; order Primates; family Cebidae; genus Sapajus; species Sapajus apella. The sequence goes on from NW_022436958.1 coordinate 7,247,373, forward strand.
AGTTCACACAAGGTGAGAGGATTACATAAGGATGTGAATAATGGGAACCAGAGACTACTGAGGGCTTTTGTAAATATGATAGTTTCTTTGTTAATGTTGTTGTTGTCTTCAGGAAAAATTAATAGGCTCAACATCCATAAGAATGGTACTTTTCTTTTTCCATTTTTTGTGTATTGTTATATCCTAGTGACTAAAAGAGTACCTGAAACATAACATAAATAAATATTCTAGATATCTTAAAAACACATAAGCGCAAACTTTCTGACATGTTCTGATACTTCTTTCTTTTAATGACCTCCTTTTTGATAAACACAATATGCTTTTTCTTTATACCCATTCGACTTGTCTTTTCTGCTATATTTCATATTGGTTGATATGTTTCCAGTCCTATTGGCTTATAGGACACTGTACCGTGATGGCTATATTCCTATCTGTCTCTAGCTATTCCATCCCTGTTATCTTTAGGATGTCTCATCCTCAGCAACAAAAATAATTTGTTTTTCCTTTAGCGTTCCTGCTTTCAATTGCTTTTGCATGTTCCAGATTCCATATCCCCGCTCCAGCTATTTCTCTTTACTCTTCTTTATTTTAGGATAAGAATTTCTCAAAAGAATTATCTACTTTTGCTGTTTCTAATTTCTGCCCTGTCTTTGTCTCTTGAACCAACCCTATTTAGGCTTTTATCTCAATCATTTACCTCTTGTCTGGCTTACCAATTGCCTCCATATTGTTAAATCCATCAATAACTTCTCAGTTATCTCTTCAGTAGGTCTATCTGAGCATTTAACCCAATTGGTAGCTCTCTTCTTGAATCAATTGCCTATTGGATAAAATGTTCACTCTTTGGGTAATGGGTACAGTAGAAGCCCAGCTCCCACCAGTATGCAGTATATCCACGTAACAAATAAGCACATATATCCCCTGAATCTAATTTTTTTATGAAAAAGAAACATTTTCCTCACATGGCTACCAGTAAAACAGTTTCTCATGGCTCTCCAATGAGCTGGAGAGCCACCCCTTTTCAATCCCCTTTGCTGGTCCCTCTTCGTTTTGGAGCTCACTTTGTAACTTTTCGTTTTTCTCTCTATAGTAATTCCCTAGGGCATCTCATTCAGTGTTAATGGCGTTAGAGACCATGTAACACTAGCCACTTCTAAATATCTGTTTCCAGCACGGACCACAGCTTTGAACTTCAGTGCTACATACTGTGGCATTTTTATACACAATTCTAATATACATCCCAAACTTAGCATATCCAGAACTGACCCCGATTTTTGCCCAAACCCATTCTCCCAGTCTACTCCATTTCACAAGATGCTAGCTTCGTTCCTCCAGGTGCTTCAGACAAAACACTTAAAATCATCTTCCCTTGTTTCTGTCATGACATAAATGAACACCAAAGAACCCAGTTTTCTCTGTCTTCAAAATACATTCAGAATCAGTTCATTTCTCACCACCATTACTGTCATCTATCACCTGATTTATTGAAATAGTTTCCCTGTTTACTCACTTTCACTTTCTTTCTACTGTTTATTTTCAACACAGCAGTGGGTGTGATCCTGTTAAAATGTAAATTAGATTATGTTTCTTATCTTAGTTGGTTTGTTACTACAACAGGCACCACAGACAAGGTGGCTTTTAAACAGCAGAAATTTATTTCTCACAGGTCTGGAAGCTGAAGTCCAAGATCAGCATTCCATTCTGGTCAGGTTCTGGCAAGGGCCCTCTTCTGGGCTGCAAGCAGATGACTCCTCCTTGGATCCTCACATGGCAAAAAGAGGGCAAGAGAGCTGGGGTCCCTTTAAAAAAGGCACTAATCCTATTCATGAGAGCTCTACCTTTATGACCTAATTACATCCTAATAGAATTACATTGGAGTTTAGGATTTCCATATATGAATTTTAAGGGAAAACAAACTTGTTGCCCATCTCACATCACTCTTTGAATCAAAATCCTCCCTGGCTTTTAGTCTACTCCAGGTAAAAGCTGAGAAATGTCCAATGGTTCACTAGGCCCTAGAAGACTCATCGGCCTCCCCAGTCTCACCTCTCCCTTTTTTCTCCTGTCTCCTTCTGCTCCAATGAAGCTGATAACTCTTCCTCTGCAGGACCATTGCACCTACTTTTGCCTCTATCTCTTACAAAATAAGGGCCCAGGCATGGTGGCTCATGCCTGCAATCCCAGCACTTTGGGAGGCCGAGGCAGGCAGATCACCTGAGGTTGAGAATCAAGACCAGCCTGACCAAACTAGAGAAACCCCATCTCTACTAAAAGTACAAAAATTAGCCGGGCATGGGGGCGCTAATCCCAGTACCTGTAATCCCAGCTACTCAGGAGGCTGAGGCAGAAGAATCACTTGAACCTAGAAAGCGGAGGTTTCGGTCAGCCGAGATTGTGCTGTTGCAACAAGAGCTAAACTCTGTCTAAAAAAAAAAAATTATTTGGTTCCCAGAAATTTGTACATCTCATATGTTCCTTTGCTTCACATCTCTGCTCTAATATCATCTTTTGGATAGGTCTTCCCTAATCTCCCTTTAAAAACAAAACAAAACAAAAAAACCCATAGGGGCTCATCGTGGTGACTCATGCCTGTAATCTCAGCACTTTGGAATGCCAAGACGGGTGGCTCACTTGAGGTCGGGAGCTCAACACTAGCCTGGCCAACATGATAAAACCCCATCTCTACTAAAACATACAAAACATTAGCCAGGTGTGGTGGCAGGCACCTGTAGGCCCAGCTCATTATGAGGCTGAGGCAGAAGAATCACTTGAACCCCAGGGGTGAAGGTTGCAATGAGCCAAGATTGTGCCACTGCACTCCAGCCTGGGCAATGGAGTGAGGTTCTGTCAAAAAAAAGAAAAAAAAAACAGAAACCTACAAATGAACAAACAGGAAACCACACCATTTCCATCTACACTTCTCTCTTACCTTAATTTACTCTATAGACCTTACCACCAGGTGGCATACTACAACATTTATTTTTGTTTTTTTGTAATCCCAATTAGAATTTTAGTTCTATGAGGGCAAGGACATTGTCTCCTATGTTCATTACTCCACTCCCATGTTGAGGACTCAGTAAATATGTATTGAATGAAGGCATAATGAAAATGCAATGGCTTTTGTTTTTACTCCCAAGTTTGTAATACCCAGGTCTATGCTCCTATACTTCTCTCCTTTATCTTATCCTATATCTTCAAGTGTGAATTAGTCGTTTGTTTTAGGATGTTGTCTCTGTCATCACAGAAACGAAATATCCCAAGTTGAACGCTTCCTCAGTGCCTTCCCAAACTGATTCCTCCTTTCCATTGAGCCTATCTCTGTCAGTAGCAAACATTTCTCTAGGATTACAACACATTTTCTCTATGTCCTTTATTTTATCCCAGACCCTTCAGATAAGTCATCATTTTCTGATGAAATTTCTCCTCAATGATTGTAGTGTCCGTATACTTCTTCTTCTGCACCCTGAAACTCTCATCCAAGCCTTGAAATGCTTCTGACCTTACCATACCCTGCTGTGCGCTCCACTGATCCTATGCAGCAATTCCAGAGCAGCCTTCTTTCAACAGTACCTTTATCATTTCATTTTTAAATTTTCTCTAGCATCATGGTCCCCAATTTACGTTATTTATTATCCTCTCTCAAACACATACCCTCAAGCCAGGAGTAGTAACATGATTAAGACATGGCTCTTACCCTGAAGGAGCTTGGATTTCCTGTAGCAATTACAGTCCTTTCATCCCAGCTTATGTTCATACGTTGCTTTGTGTTGTTCACTCTTATTTCATAGGTAATAGACTTGTTCCATGGCTGGATTGTAAATGTCTTGAAGTTAGAGGCCATGACTTGTATTTTCTTTATTATACCGTACTTCTACTTAGATTACTTTTGGCACTACTGCTTGTTTAGGAAAGACATGTGAATTGATGTAAAAATAAATTGAAAGTTTATTAAAACAACGTTGCTAGTTGCAGATACTAATAAATATATGCCTGATATTCATAGTAAAAGCCAATTTTTCAATGTAATTAGATATAATAATACCTCGTTTTCAAAATTAGTTACATGGGTCTCAACTTAGAAAGCATTTTCTCTAGGAAGGATTTCTCTAATTCCTCAAATTTGAATTAGGTAGCCCTTCTTTGATCTGTCTCTCAATAGCTTGGTCTTGCCTCTATTCCAGCCCCATCACACTAAAACTGCTTATTTCTTTTATTGCTCTTACTGGGCTATAAGCTATTTGAAGGGAGGGCTATGTCTTATTTATTTTTTTACTACTAGGACTTTGTATAAAGGCTGGCACACTGTAGCTCTCCAATAAATAGGAAAATAAATGCTTTATTTGTTTGATTTTATTTTAAATAAATTTGGATTACACAGAAAATAACTACAAAAATAATTATAAAGAGCTGGATTATTTTATAAAAATAACACATATAAAGTTTTCTCAGAAGTATTTGATGAAACATGGCAAAGGTTAGGCTGACAATGGAGCTCAGTAAATGTCTGTGTATACATAAATATGTACTCACTTATATTTCAACAGAGCCTGAAGGTGCCCCAAAGTTTTCTACATAAAACGTATACAAATTTTTAAAATCCAAATTATGGTTATTTAAAAAATTTAATCAATAATATATAATTTTTAATTGTGTATTTTCTATGTCACTGTATCAAGCATAAGCTAATATCAGAAGAACCATTAGAATATTCAGTGGTGGGAGTTAGGGGAGGGATGGAATTAGGAGAAATACCTAATATATATGACGAGTTGCTAGGTGAAACATACCACCATGGTACCTATGTAACAAACCTGCACGTTCTGCACATGTACCCCAGAACGTAAAGTATAATAATTTTTTAAAAAAAGAATATTCAGAAATAGTTTTCTTAATTTATCTGCCTACTCATAAGGTTATTTGTTGATTTATTGGCATGTAGTAGGCTTTCTCTGCAGCCTCAGTTCTAAATAAATGAAAACTCACTTTGCATATCACTAATTATAGATAATATAGGAATAGATATAGATCTATTTGCCCAATACTCTATTTTAGCTCTGATGACCTTGGAAAGGTAACATTGGGAAGTCCTGCTAAGCAGAAGCAAAAATATTAATTTTTAAGTGTTTTACCTTGCAATTTATCTAAATCTTTTTCTCTGCATATGTGTATAATTTTCTGTTCTCTCTTTCTCTCTCCTTCCTTCTCTCCCTCTCTCATTGACACACACACAGTGCCACTAGTTCTAAAAACTTTTGGATCTACTGATCAGCTTACTTCCTAGTCCTGACTTGGATTTTCCTGGATCATCTCTCTGAACACTTATCTTGCTGTGTCTTGTGAATGTGGATAACATTCCGCTTTTATTCAGCAGTCTCTACTTAAATTGAATTTCTTACTTGCTATTATTTTTTTTATTTTTATTTTTTTGAGGCGGAGTTTCGCTCTTGTTACCCAGGCTGGAGTGCAATGGCGTGATCTCAGCTCACTGCAACCTCCGCCTCCTGGGTTCAGGCAATTCTCCTGCCTCAGCCTCCTGAGTAGCTGGGATTACAGGCACGCGCCACCATGCCCAGCTAATGTTTTTTGTATTTTTAGTAGAGACGGGGTTTCACCATGTTGACCAGGATGGTCTCGATCTCTTGACCTTATGATCCACCCGCCTCGGCCTCCCAAAGTGCTGGGATTACAGGCTTGAGCCACCGTGCCTGGCCTACTTGCTATTATTTTAAAGGCAGAAACACTATCTTCATCTGAAATTTTTATTTATGAATTAGATATATGGATGAGCAATGGCCTAATAATCACCCATTCCCCCAAACAGAAAATTTGATTAATTATAGACCATTCGTTATCGTTCACATTGAGACGAATTATTTTTCAGAACCTGTGAAGTTGTCTTTACATCTGACTCATCTAAGATTGTGTTCTTTTTACCTGGACTCACATAATGTTTCCGCACTCTGATATGTTCCCTACTTTCATCTCTCCAACTCTCCTCAACTCCACTATGCCTTGGGGTGGCTTCCAGAGTCATCCAGGGGTCCTAGCAGTAGATTCTTTGACCGTGCCTACCAGGATGAGCTGTCATATATGAAATAACACATCTGAAAACATTCCTGAGAATTAATGACATTCTTTCCTTTGGTGTTATTATTGATCATCTTTACTGTATGGATCTTCAGGCTTATTTATTTCTAAAATGTTGAGATATATAAATCTCATTTTCTTTATATCTCATATTCAGAGAATTCTACTAAACATTCCCCAGGAAGCATGAGAGACCTTGGCTCTGGCGAAATTTGTCAAAGTATCCGATAGGTCCACCATGTTGAAGGACAATTATTCACTTTATAAAATGAAATCTGCCGTTTTATAGCAGATTAGCGTCTCATAGATGCTAACATCCTTTGGGAGTCATGCTTCCTCTGCTAATATTCCTTTTAAGAAAATAGATTGTGATCAGCATGTTTAAACAGAACAATGCATTTATTTATTTTGAATATTGGCCCAAATAATACCTAATCAGAGTCTAAAGTTTCAGGGTAGAAACTACCCAGTTCATTGACAGATGATGTTATTTATGCCACAGCTATGTAAATCCATAGGCTTTCAGTAGAAGAGATGGAAATCATTTCCTGAGCATCAGGGTGGTTGCTTTGAAAGTACTATAATGTTGCAACAGTTTTATACATGAATCATCAAATATGCCAATATGCATTTGTTTCCTGATCTTGTATATTCCATATTATAACTGTTCGTGAGACCTAATTATTTTCAGGTTACTTTTTCTTCTCCCCCGAAAGAAATATTCAAGAAAAAGAACCCTGTTTATAACATGTTAAATCTTTATCTTCTTTATTTTTATCAACAGAGTATAAGACATGTCTATGGATAACCCTGCAGGAGTCTAAGCCTGTGGCAGGCTTTACAGAATCGTCTGCTACCTCCTGAGCTAGGAGGATTTTGAGGACAGAGCTCAGGAAGTTGCCATGGCTTGGGGGCAAAGCAGGCTTTTGCAGATAAACCTTAAGTCACAGATTCTACCTTTTGGAGCCAGATATCATTTTGTGGATTAATTAATACTTGTGAGGGCTTTGAGCATGAAAGATATTATGAGAATACAGTGTTTACTTGTTTTGAAACAAAGGACAGCGACTTTGGGGAAATAATTCTATTGATCAAGCTGGGCTTTCCTTAAACTACAGAAAAACTCGAAAAGCTCTTTAGTCTGCAAAATTCTACTTGGGTAAGACAAAATTAGGTTTTCTGAAATATCCTTCCAGATCTTCAAGCTGTTAATAAGAAGTTCTATAATAGTAATAAGTTACATAATTTAATAATGCTAATAGAAACCATGTCTAAGCTTTCATTATTTCATGTGCCCTTCCTTTTCTCAAGGAAGAGCATGTTTATTAACTCAAGTGTTTGTTGAGGCCATCACTGTGCTAGGCTTGGAATATGTGATAATATGCTAACTGGCCATGTCCTTTTCCAGAGAAGCTTTCAGTCTAGGGATGAACAGAGGTGTTAAGTAAAGGAAGGCATAATTCTATAAATGCAAATTACAAAATGTCCCATGATGAAAGAATTACAAGTTTCTGTGAGAACCTATGATGGGTTAAGTAGTCATACATGGATTCTTTCAAATGGCCAGTTAACTTGAGATTTTGCAGGATCAATGGAGTTTGCCAAGCAAAGAACTGGAAGAAAGAAGAATGTTGAAGCAGAAAGAAACAACAAATGCAAGGGTCGCCAGGTCAGAATAAAGTTGTTACATCTGAAAAACTGCAAGAATTCCCTATCAGCCAGAATATCATGAACAAGGAAAACAAATCATGGATTTTGGGGAGAGGGAGGCAGTGTCCAGACTGCAAAGGGCCTTGAGGTGATGATAAGAAGTTCAGAAGCCACTGAAACATGGAAACAAATGACAATACCTCTCTCATCCAGCCCCACATTTGAAATCCATTTAACTCTAGAGCAGAGAAAAAGAACACACAAAACAGCAACAATAAAGGCTATTAACATTGAGCAACCTTTTCTTCCCCACTGCCTAGACTGAAATTAGGTTATAACACAAAAATTGAATTACACTAATAAGTTGCCCAGACAGTAACCAGGAAGGCCATTCTCACTGAAGTCCAATGACAGGCAAAGAACAAGGAACATATTTACATCAAAGACAGAAAGAAATAGAATTCAGAGAAGAAAAAGAAAGAAAAATGGTGGGCAGAAGGGGGATGGTACATGAGGGAGGAAGAGGTGAGCTATAGGAAAAGCCTCCAGAAGACTGAAGAAAGTTCTTGAGATACAAAGTGAGTGCCTTCGTCAGCCTGTTTCCCAGACAGAACCTGTATTTCTTGGTAGTGACCAAATGAAACACACTGGGTGCAAGATGAAAAGTTCAGAAAGAAAGTCCTAGGGGGAGTTCTTAAAAATCAAATAGCATTTTCAAAATGACATTTTGATGAGTTAGGGATAAATAAATCAGAGGCATGCAGATAAAATTTCCCTTAAAATACACAGATGTTTAATATGATGGGGAAAAGCACTTGGCAAAACATAAACTATGTGCTTCTCCAAACCTAACATTTGAAAAATGGTTTAAGACATTCAGTGTAACCCCAAAGCTGGGCATGTTATCTCATCCTGAGTGATAGAAAGTAGGAGAGGGAGGCTATCCTTGAAAGCATTGCTCAACAAACGTATCAAAGGGTATAAATAAATTGCAATGAGTAAACCATGCCTAACTCTGAAACCAAATTTCATGATGAAATCAAAACTGCTCCTCAAAGACTTCTTTGAGAATTCCTGGTGACCTCTTTCTGGGCACCACTCATGTATGGCCCAGAACCATTTTTCTTTGCTTTTCTTCTACTCTTCTTCACAGGCAAACATTGCATACAACTTTAGGGATTTGGTTTACCAATTCTTAAAAATGTGCACACACAGTAAATGGTTATTTACATCAGATAAAAACATTATATTGAATCCCTAAAGGCATAATATTTCATTCTTGAACTATATTTAAGGCAGTTCTAAATGTAAGACTTTTAAAAATATTTCAAAGCTATTGGTACTTTATATGATGTACAGATAAACTGGAGTTTTAAGGTATTTTTTTCTGCTTTTGATTCTGTTCTCAATGGATTATGCCCACTGTGAGTTCACTAATTAATGAACAAATCAAATACAGCATGAATGGCAGAGCCAGTATAAGAATAAGTGAATATTGAGAAGAAAATGTAAGCAATGAGTTTTGAAGAGAAAGAGTGAAACCTAAAGACAAAGGCAAAAAAACAAAAACAATAGAAAAAAGAAAAATAAGGTAGGTAGTTCTATGGATAGTGGAGAAGTAAAAAATGGCGGCAGGGAGGGGATTTAAGAAAGCAAGTGAAGCATCATTTGGGGGTAAATTAATGTAACCAAATGTGTCCTCATTCTGTGCTCTTTAATAGAAATTATTGAAACAGACAAGATTACCAGCAAAGTACTATGATCTACTAAAAGTTCAGAAAAAGTATAACAGCTGCCTCATTATTAAATCGGAAAATAATTAAATGCTAAATCTGCTTGATAATTATAGCGGCCCAGGGTTGTAGCTATAGAGGGATGATGCATAGTTCTTTTAGAGAGAGGTCAGTCAGTCACACAGAAGGTTTCATAGGGTGATGCTACTTTAAAGGGATCATCTCAGTTTAGAGCTGGGGCCCATCTCAGCATTGTGGATCCAAAAAAAAATCATATTTATCATTATTTTCAGTGTTTACTGAGATGATGATACCTTGAGTCTATCTCACAGTACATAATAGGGAATATTCTGATACTATTTAAGTTACCCGCTTTCTACATCAAAGGACCTAGGACGCCAAATTAGGATTCTGATGGTTGCCAATGAACACAGAATCAGAACAAAGGGGAAGGGAACAATAACTTTAAATAAATCAGCAGAGAAAATGTTATGAGGCACAAAGGCCATGTGGTTCTCGTGTTAAAAGCCAAATCCTTCTCATCAAAATCTGGTAAAAGTCACAGATTAAGTTTATTTCCATTTATAAATAGAAAGCGTTATTTTAACAGAATCCTTTGGTGGAATAGTGTAGATGAAAACCTATTATTTGCAATTGTATCTGAGAACAACAAAACGTCTTCTCATAAAAAAAAAAAAAAAAAAAAACTGCAGTGTCTGCATGTACAGTTAACAGGCTCGTCTTTCTGCTATGACTGTTACCATTAATCAAAGGTTGTCTTCTGCTCCTCTGTCTTGTCTGTCGCCTCCAACATAGGTTGATAAACAGGTGCTATCTGTATATCCCACAACCATTCATTCTTCTCATCTGTATCTCATCACGGCTGTGTCTGCCGAGCACTTACTCAATGCTTGCAGACTGACTGGCATCCAATCTAAACAAATTGCTGATCTTTCCAGCCATTTAATGTTAAATAGGGCTTCTAAGGAACATTGGACAAATAGCTTAAGAAGCCAGATTTAGCATCTAAAGATTGGTTGACATTTCTTAAGTATACGTAGTTTAGGGACTGCTACAGCTTTAAGGAACTTCAATTTGGCCTAGAATTTGGCATGTAGAATCCTAAACTTAGACCTAGAGCTGTAAGTAATTTTGTAAATTACTGGAGACAAGACCATCTGAGCCCTAGATGACCAGCATGTTCAGCTGTAATTTATAGATCATTGTCCCTTGAAACCATGGAATTAACATTCGGTAGAAATAATTAATTAGAGTAATTAGTAAGGTACCATTTATAAATCCACATGCAAAATGCATAGCAATCTTTTGCTTGCCCTAATACTTCTTTCAGCGCACTATGAGCCTCGCAGAATAACTGATTTCTGGTGCCCGAAACATGGTGACGTATTTTAAACTATGATGACAAGGAATAGTAAAGTAATTAATTCTACCTCATGGAAGCTTCACTTTCCAGCCTGAGAACTAAACAATACAGTGATTTCATTGTAGAAACCATAATTGGAATTTTCTATCCAGGCTAAAAGATGGCCTGAGTCTCTGAGATGACTTAAACGAGGCACGGTACCCAGTCCCTCAAAAAAGAGGAGCAGGAATATCTTGAATATGAACTCACAGGAGTTTAAGAGTCAAGAGGATTTAAATTGTCCTATTAATCTTTGCAGTTCTATTGTGAGCAGAGAAGCTGGCATTTAGAGGAAGGAAGTGTTATTAATTAAATATGTGTTGAAAAGAATGAATAAGTGCATCAAGTATTAAAAAGACAATGAAGGAAAATAAACACCTGATCTCAGATGTGAGAATGTGTTCATGGTAGTAGGACATAGATATACTACATGCAGAAAAGTGCATGTAAACATTTAACAGATATGCATGGTGGTAGCAAGTGTAGTAGGTAATGGAACATAGCAGAGGGGTTATTAGCTTCTTCTAATGACCTGGAAGGCAGCCTGGACTTTGGAAAATGATACAAGAGAAGATAAATAACTTGCTGTTCAGTTCTTTCTCATTTTTCCTGGGACCCCTGTGTGGTCATTCCTGGAAAGTCTATTGCATTGATCCAAGACCATGGAGTTGGCTCAGTCATTCATGACAATGATGTCACATTTATTGAGCCTTAACTTGAGAAATCCAGCCCTTGGTCTCAGTCTCAAGTATTCTGGGAAAGGTCCCACAGTGTCTGGGGAAATGTTACTTAGGTATTCAAGGAAAGAGAATGTTATGGTCTATACCTTAAACCTGTTTGTGTTGATTTCTCCCTATAAGAGTATTAGCTTTTTCCTTTCATATTTCTCATCTATTTTAGAGACATTTTCATCAATAATTTATCTTTGTGGGTAACAAATGTCTACTGAGGGGTCTTTTGTGAATTTTTGGGAAAAAATGGGGCAATATTATTAGCTGAGAACGCATGCATCAATTTTTATGAGAGGTTGATAGGTTTTGTAGTTTTGTGGTAGATAAATCCAGGTTTTGGATAATTTTTAATCAGAAGAAAGCTGAAAACAATAACCATTTTCTATGATTACACAACAAAATTTCTCAGTATACATTCCTAAAGAAAGGGACCTCCTCTGTGGTGCTAATTGCTATTGAAAAGATCTTTCTTCCAAACATTCATGGATACCAGTGATGCCCAGAGTTAAACACTAAATTTATTATATGGGTTTTATGAGGTAGACAAATAAAATTCCCTGGCACCAAGAAAAAGGGACAGTATGTATAGAATATAATGTGGAAAAAGCAAATGAATAGATGTATCCAAATACAAAAAGGCACCAGTGAATACCATGATTCTAAAAGTTATCCAAGAAAGCTTCCTCAGATGCTTTAGACTTGTGGAGAACACAGTGAAGTAAAAGAAACTTTCTGGATGTGGAGATAAGTAAAAAACACTTTGCTATGATTCTCATAAATCATCATTGTTATCTCTATCATTATTTATTGGTCAAAAACGTATTCATCAAATGCATTTTAAAATTAAATCCTGTGCTATGTATTAGGAAAAAACAATAAACAAGGCAGAAAAATTCTCACTTATATCAGAGCAAGTCTTGTAAATAGGCATTTAACCAGTGAGATTTTAGTGATTCGGAACAATTCCTTTACCTCTAAATATCTCTCCCTTTCACTTGTAGCATTGCAGATAATTTTTTTGGCTTGCCCAGTTTCCTATAAGGACTGAAAAAAAATTAAATATCCATTCATTTACTTATTTGTTCAAACAATTTTATTATTTTGGCTATTGGTACCAGCAAAATATTCCAGAAGCTAGGAATCCCCATGTAAAAGTAGTCCTTTGCCTCCAATGGACTCATAGCACATTATTTGCCAGTAGACACAGAAAAATAAGCAGACATTTACAACATAATCTGATATGTGCTGTCACAGTGATAAGAGGAAACTGAAAATGGAGATTCAGGATGGTGCACCTAAAAGAGATGGCAGATAAATCATGGAAAGATCCTCTAATAAAAAATATACACATTAAAATTCGGTTTTCTGCTTTTTAATTTTTTTGAGCTGGAGTTCTTGCTGTACTGCCCAGGCTGGTCTCAAACTCCTAAGACCAAAAGATTCTCCTACCCCAACCTCCCAAGTAGTTGTGATTATAGACAGTTGCCACTGTGCCAGGTTTTACTAATTGAATTTTGAAGTAGATTAAATATACTTAAGGCTTTTGAGATGAAGACATGGTCACAGTGGAATGCTTCAGCTGCGGGAATAACATGGGGTGACACTGATGGAGTTGTGGTCCTCTGTTACTAGGCAGGTCAGGGAAAAGGGTGTAGGCAATTCACTGAGTGAAAGATGGAGCACAGGCTAATGGCTTGGGATAGAGTATGTGAGGCAGACAGAGGGGGGAAGAAATACGATGCTAAGAAATTAAAATACCTAACATAGACTTTGCAGGGAGTCAACAGGTCACAATTTGCATTGTGCATTTATTTTGTCCAAAACTCCACAAACACTTCTGCAGAGTTAAAATGACATATTACATTTTCTTTAAGAAACTTGCAGCTGTATTAGCAATGAAAGCCAGGACAGTGCATGCAAATAGGCAAAGCAAGCAATCCTACACCATGGAAGAAGACAATGAGATTGTGATCCTACAGGGTCTCTTGGTAATTGATCAAAACATATAAAATGCTGCTATTTTAAATGCCCTTCCATGATTCAGCTGCTCCCATTGGAGTCTTCCTTTATCCTGGCTTCAGAAGGTACATGGGGAGGTTAGAAAGGAAGGACTTTTCTAAGGATACTTGGTAAAATAAAGGAAGGTATTCAATTTGTCTTTCTTTTACCATTTGTAATCAATTTTTTAAACAAGTGACTTCAATGCCCAGAGAGAAAAGTCAATAAAGGTGTATCACTATCTAACAAATCATTCACATTCTTCTTCATAATTTGTCTTTCAGATATTTAACAGCTTGTAATGACTATGACTTTGCAGGCAGTTCCCATAAGCTATGTATGCATTATTAATAAAGTTCTATGACTGAAAACTTCCATCATTGTAATGACTCTTGAAAAGCACAGGTTTACTCAAACCAACAACGCATGGTAGTTTGTCACAGTTTTAACATATGCATTCTTCTTGCAGATGGTTGAAAAAGAAGGTTATCTTCAAAAAGCTAAAATTGCAGATGGAGGAAAGAAACTAAGGTAATAAAATTCTTTAATTCATTCTTATATAACTATGCTGGTTCCTCATATCCTCAACTTGTGCCACTAGTATTGTTTGGAAAGTGAGGCCCTATGGTATTAAACTAGAACAGTCTCCTCTGCTACCGTTACGATCAATATTATTTTTAATGTAATTACAGTTTTTAAAGAAAGGCACTACCTTCTATATTGTTGTACAGAACATATAAATGAGATGCTTTTTGTCCTCCTTGAACTTGAACTCATAAAAAACTGAAAAGAAATAAGAATCATTCTTGATTTCCATGAGTAAAGGATTAGGGGATGAATGCATTCATCTGCAATATATAAAAGTCTCTGTACAATACCTTGCAAGAATAATTTCCTGAAGGATGGAGGATTTGAACCACTTTTGCAGCTCAAAATAGAAATTGATAAAATAAAATTAGCATCATATACAGAGGTGAGAGAAATTTGAAAAGGAAATAAGAACTCTTCAGACCACAACAACAAAAACCTTGAAGAAAATAAATAAGGTTGATAGGAAGGTAAAGAAAGATGATAATTGTGTTGTATATATGGTATGTTTAGAAATAATCACCTCCATTTTAGAATTTTTGCTATTTCTCATATTGGTTCTGTTATATACTTAGCTTTGTGCTGGGTGATATGCAAGCCACCAAATTTGTAGAAAATTCTCAAATTGAGAGACAAGGCATTTACTCATAAATGTGTTACTAACAATTAAAATTATATAGGATAAACGTACTAATTGGCTACACAATGGGACATCTGTTTGTTGTATAATAAAATTCATTACTAGAATGATACTCTGGTCAACACTAGAGAATAAAGTCCGCTTTTGTTTGATGGCTATAGTGAATTTTATATATTTTTTTAAACAAAGTAAAATTTGGAGGGAATCATCTATAATTTCACTACTTAAAATAGCTTTTTCGATTGTAACTAACAAGCTCTATTTTTTCTCCATATTGTGTCTTATTCCGGGATAGCGAACAGGACCTTAAATCTTTACCTGGACTATTTCTCTGCAGTGGTCCTGCAGCCACCCTCCCTTGAAGGATTCAGGCAAGAGATGCACAGGAGACAAGACCAAATGCAAGGTTGCTTTAAGAGACTTGGCTAGTCCCTGCCCCAGTAGTGAATCTGACTTAGAGAGTGGTCTGGTTCTGGAGGAACAACAGGAGGAAGTCTTTGAGCAGCCCAGCCTGCTCTCCTTTCCCCTAGACCTTATTATGCCCTTATCAATTTAGGAAGGGGTGTGGAAGGTACAATGATACCTCTCATCAGGATGAGTAAGTCATGACCCTTTCTTCCCTCATCAGCCATGTGGAATAAAGAGTTTCTCTTTATTATCTAAGTTAGCCAGTTCAGCTCTTCACTAGAGCTTGGTAGGAGAATGGAGGTGGCAGTATTGGTCAGTTCCACTCTCCAGCCTCCTGCAAAGAAGTGGGAGAGATCCTAAAAGAAATAATTTCAAGTAAGCAGAAGGAGGTTCTACTGTGTGGTTTTGTAAAGTATCTTTGCCCATAACCCCTCCATAAACCAAATTTACATCTAGAAGGCAGTGTCAAGAGGAATCAGAGAAAAACAGGGTCTTTCCTCCAGCCAACTCACATGAATATGTTTTTAGGTAGTTTTGATTAGTCTGTATACCATTGTATTTCTCTTTTATTTGCTGTTACTTTCCGATTTGCATATAATCTCCATGTTATAGTTAAATCCATATAAACATTTGTTTGTACTCTGTTTTATTATTTCACTTTGCATACTATTATGCATTCTTTCAGCCTTTTCCGCTGAAAGTTCTATGCTTTAGTTTTCCTTTTTGTTGTTGTTGTTGTTGCTGTTGTTACCTCAGGTACACAAAATTGAGTTGATTATATCCTTCAATTTGTGGCCTTGTGTTATCATCATTCTGGGCAAGATCCCTAGCTGATTTTATTTTATTTTAGTCTCCAATCCTTACTTCAATCCCCTGTGGACATTCATTTTAATGTATTTAATGTGTGTTTATCAAACTCATTCTCCATATATGTCTATATTTAGCTATATATGTGGCATTCAGAAAATAGTGTATAGTTGTATATGTGTGAATGTATTCTATATAGCATAAACATTTTTGTATTATAAACCTTATTATGTTTCTTATTACTTTCATTCAATGTTAGCTCTTGGGCAGCTATCTATGGTGCTATCCAAACATGCATCTCTTAATGATGGGGATGTGTCTTAAGAGACGCATCCTTAGGTGACTTAATCATCATGTGAGCATCACAGAATGTACTTACACAAACCTAGATGGTATATGATATAGCCTATTGCTACTAGGCTACAAACATTTACAGCATGTTACTGTGCTGAATACTGTAGGCAATTGTAACAATGTTATTTGTGTATCTAAACATACCTAAACATGGAAAAGTTAATGCATTGCACTTGACATTATGAAGAATATCATGTTACTAGGTAATAGGAATTTTTTGGCTTCATTATAATCTCATAGAACTAAATCTCTATATGTCGTCCATTGTTGACTAAAATGTTTTTATGCAGTACATGAATGTCTTTAAATCTGGTTCATTGATGCCCACTTTGCCTTTGTTTATGTATAGTCATGTGGCATATGGTGGCATTTTGATCGGTGATGGACACCATATACAGCTGTGGTCCCATAAGATTGTAAAACTGATGTTTACTGTACCTTCTCTATGGTTAGATAAGTTTACATACACAAATACTTGCCACTATGTTACAATTGCCTACAGTATTCAGTACAGTAACATGTTATACAGGTTTGTAGCCTAGGAACAATAGGCTATGACATAGCCTAGTGTGTGGTAGGCTACACCACTTAGATTTGTATAAGTACACTCTATGATGTTTGCACAGTCATGTAATCACCTAAGAACACACTTCTCAAGAATGTATCCTTATCATTAAGTGAAGCATGACTATATATGAATTTTTACTTACACAGTCTCCCAGCTGTGGACACCTAAGTTGCCTCTAACTCCTTTCATTCTAAACAACATTTTCATAAATCACACATATTGTTTCTTTTGAAACTGTTTGGAATTTTTTCAGGGGAATATTTCCAGGAGTACAGGATTGCTCAGTGGTTAGTCACACACATTTGTAAATCTACTGACTACTGTTGCCACGCTTTCTCCTGAATTAGTGAACCAATTCATACCAGTTCAATGTGCAATATAGAAGGGATTCTATTTCCACAATTTTATCAGCATATAGCATTATCCAATGTAATTATCCATAGAACATTACATTAATATCGTTTTTACTTGTATTTCATTGATAGCTATTGAAGTTGAGCGTCACTTTATCTGTTTAGAGCCATTCAGATTCTGCATTCAGATTCTATTTATAAACGTTGACTATTTTCTATTAAGTTTTCTGCTTTTTTTTTTTCAATGATTTGAGGAAACTTATATATAATGCTTTGTCAATTTTACATGTCTTACATATCCCCTCCAAGTTCATGGGGTTTTTGTTTTTATTGTAAGTACTTTACAAATTGAACATTGTATATGTAATCACCAAGTTTAAGAACATGATATCCCATTATTTTGATGGGCTATATCAAATCATCCTTATCTCCTTTTTTTTAATTATTATACTTTAGGTTCTGGGGTACATGTGCAGAAGGTGCAGGTTTGTTACATAGGTATACACATGCCATGGTGGTTTGCTGCACCTATCAACCCATCATCTACATTATGTATTTTTCCTAATGCTTACTCTCCTGTAGCTCCCCAGCCCCCAACAGGTCCCAGTGTATGATGTTTCCCTCCCTGTGTCCATGTGTTCTCGTTGTTCAACTCCCACTCATGAGTGAGAATATGCACTGTTTGATTTTCTGTTCTTGTGTTAGTTTGCTGAGAATGATGGTTTCCAGCTTCATTCATGTCCCTGCAGAGGGCATAAACTCATCGTTTTTTTATGACTGCATAGTATTCCCTGGTGTGTATGTGCCACCTTTTCTTTATCCAGCCTATAATTGATGGGCATTTGGGTTGGTTCCAAGTCTTTGCTATTGTAAACAGTGCTTCAATAAATATACGTGTGTATGTGTCTTTATAGTAGAATGATTTATAATCGCTTGGGTACATATGCAGTAATACAATTGCTGGGTCAAATGGTATTTCTAGTTCTAGATCCTTGAGGAATCGCCACACAGTTCTTCCACAATGGTTGAACCAATTTACACTCCCACCAACAGTATAAAAGTATTCCTATTTCTCCACATCCTCTCCAACATCTGTTGTTTCCTGACTTTTTAGTGATCGCCATTCTAACTGGTGTGAGATGGTGTCTCATTGCGGGTTTGATTTGCATTTCTCTAATGACCAGTGATGATGGGCTTACCTCTTTTTATATTTTTGATGTTTGAGTCTGGTTTTATATGAAAAGTTATCATTGCAATAATTATCCTATTGCTTGTCAATTTTTCTGTTATATATTCTTTTTTTTTTTGTTTCTTTTTTGAGACAGGGTCTCATTCTGTCACCCAGGCTGGAGTGCAGTGGTGCCATCTCAGCTCACTGCAGCCTCCTCCACCCTCACCCTCCCACCCACCTTATGTAGGGTTAAATGAGTAGCTGGGACCCCAAGTACACACCACCACGCCCAGCATTTCTTTTTTTTTTTTTTTAGTAGAGATATGGGTCTTGGCATATTGCCCAAGCTGTTCTGGAACTTCTGGGCTCAAGAGATCCACTCACTTGGCCTCCCAAACTGTTGGAATTACAGGTGTAAGCCATAGCACCCAGACTTCTTTTATATTTTCTAAAGACAAATGTTAAGTCTGGATTACTTGATCAAATTACAAGACCATTTTTAATGACATTTAGTGTGCATTCCCATATTGCTTACCCAAGGAATCTGTATGCCTTTATCAATACTAGCAACAAAAATGGTCTGTTTGGTCATAACCTTGAAAAATTGTGTTTTTATCCCATTGATAGTTTAGTAACTAATAAATAGTATAACGTACTATAATTTATACTTCTTATGTAAAATTTCTTTCTATAGCCTTTGTTTCATTTATCAAGGATCTTTATATCTTTTATAAATTTTAATGAATTAATAAGCAGTATTAATAGATGCTTACTCTGTCAAGCACTTGGCTGAATTCTTTATCAGTAATACTTAAATGATACTACAATATAGGCTCTATTATTACTTCCTATTGTATAAATGGAGAAACTCAGTCACCAGTATTAACCTCTTATTTCTCCAAATCTTGTTTTATGTATAGTTAGTATCACAGAATTTAGCTTTGTCCTCTGCCTGAAACACATTTGCTTTATCTCTCTTGCCTTTAAGCTATTTGAGACTACGGAGCAAAAATGGTCCTTTTATTTTATGCCATCAACAGTACCAGGGACTTCAATTGTCACTTAATAAATATTATTTCATTAATTTCTATCAGGTTTTCTACTTATAAATTCATAATAGATCATCATGCCTTGTAATTTCTTCTTATTTTCCTTCTTTCTTTTCCTTTTTATTAGTCTTTATTTGTCTCTTCAATGTATTTTCTCTTTCTCTCAAAGAAAATTTAACTTACCTCTGAATATGAGTAGGAGATAGTAAAAGGAAAGATAACTTATTGGCTATATTTGACATTCATAAGAGGCCATGCATTTATTGAAATGAGGTTATACACGTTTCCCCAGTGATACACTGACAGGCTTGAAAGCAGAATACATTCAGCATTCACTTTAATTTTTAATTGTGAACACTGAAAATATGCCTAAGCTTTTCTGATGAAGCATAGGAATTTCTTCATTTTGGGAATTCGGTCCTCAAACTTATAACTAACCCTGGCTTCTCTGAAACTCTATGACAGCTCAGTAAAAAGTTATTTTCAATGCTTACATTTACAAAAGGCACCTGACAGTATGTCTATGAAATTTCAACACCTCAAACTTGCTTCTCCCTCGGCACCTAGGTCTTCTTGTCATCAGCTCCTGTTTGGCTCTGCACATCTTACCACAACATACAGTCACATTCTGCTCTCTTTAGATGGGCATAGAAAGATATAGTTGGGGGTGAAAATATGTCCAGAAGACAACTATGAAAAGAAATGCAGAAAAAAGATTGTGCAGTGGTTATGTCTACTAGTGTCTGCTTTCATCCTAGGGCCCACAGCTACTAGGCCGTCTGTTGGGTTTTTCTTGGTTTGTTTTAACAATTGTTATTCGGAATGGACTTTCTTTAGAATCTGAGACTAAGGTGTGTTCCTAATGTGATCATATTCTTTCTTTAGTACTTCCTGCTCAGTATCAAAATACATTGTTCCAGGCCGAATCTGTCTTTCTTCATTTCCTTGCAAGACTGACAGAGATGGGTGTTTTTACACCTCAGTGTCTTTTTGACCCACCTTTTAGCAGTCATAAATTACAAGATGCTTAGAATATAAGACAGAAGAAATAAGTTCCTAGACCAACCACTTCGAGAATGAGTCTGTACATTTAACAATGTCTAAGTGATTTTGCGGTAAATCAGTCAGGGAGACTAGAATAAATCACTTTCACTCCCATCACTGGTGTGGAATCAAGTCAAATCCAGCATGACCAAGTTAGGTAACAAAGGCAGATGGCCCAAATAAGAGAAGCTGAAATTTGTCAAGGAACTTCACATATATTTTCTTCTGATTTTTGGTTTGTCACTCTGTCGTTACCTAAAGAAGGCAAAGGAAAGGTAAAGGTAGGATATAAAGCTTTGGTGTTTAGAGCAAATGAATGCATTAAACCAGAGTTTAAACTAACAGATTCTGATAATGGTAATGAATATTTTAAGAGTAATTTTTCATGAAGCATTTTCCAGATAAGCTATTACAATCAATATTGCTGTTATTATGTGCTGCCATCCGGTGTCCATTTTGTAGAATGCCAAGCTGATGGCTTTGTTGAGTTTTGTTTTTGTTTTTGGGGTGTTTTGTTGTTGTTTGGGCTTTGTTTTTGTTTCTGTACTTTTGTTTGCCTGTTTGTTTGCATTTTCTAACTTCACAATTCAGGATTTGTTTTTAGGAAAGTTTTATGAAGTGTTTCACATAGATAAAACGTCCCACCAATTGCATAAATGGTACATAAATGCCCGTATAAAAATTTAGTTCTCCCTACTTCCCAATTGTAGGTAGCACCCCATTTCCCTTAGATGTGATTTATTTTTTATGTCAAAAGATATAATAAAATAAATACCTGCATTTCTTTTTGTTGTTTTGTTTTGAGACTGAGTCTCGCTCTGTTACCCAAGCTGGAGTGCAGTGGCATGATCTTGGCTCACTGCAACCTTGGCATCTGGAATTCAATGGATTGTTCTGCCTCAGACTCCCGAGTAACTGGGATTACAGCTGCCCACCACCACATCCATCTAATTTCACATTTTTAGTAGATACAGGGTTTCACCATGTTGACCAAGTTGGTCTCGAACTCCTGACCTCAAGTGATCCACCTGCCTCGGCTTCCCAAAGTGCTGGGATTACAGGCGTGAGCCACTGCACCTGGCCCAACACCTGCATTTCTTGCCCCAAGATTTGTCTCCTGCATGGAATCACTAGGTTCAAACCCTTACCTAATTGTTACCTGTAAATCCCTGTGGAAATGGGTGGCTGTTTCCCTTACTCATGGCACTTTGAACTGACCTACTAAAGTTGGATATTTCCTGAGCTGTGTGTCTGAATTACCCCTTTAGTCTATCCAACACCTTGGTTTTTGTCTCTCTTTGGAAAAAAAAGTAGAAAACTAAGCTCTCAAAGTTATGATGAAATGTGGAGGCACTGATTGGTCAATGGGTGAATTTACCTGCTGACTGTCATGGTAGGGATGGAAGACAGGGATAAAAGGTTTGCAGTTCAGCATTGTGGGACAGCCCAGGCCAGGCTAAGATGTGGCTTTGCTCCAAAGAGAAAGAGGTCCTAGTACTTCTATGACAACTGTTCCATATCTCCCCCTCTTAGCTCCTCTCATGAAGCTCTGAACAGGCATAATCAGAGTGACTACCGAGAGAACTGCATGCCACCTGCCTAGAGACCATGGAGACACTGGAGTGAGCGGGGACCTGAATCCCATCTTTATGACTTTTTTACCCTTGGTTAGGATGCAGCCTCACTGGGCTTCAGTTTTCTCTTCTGTAATATGGGGGTATCCTAAAACTCATTCAGAAGACTTGGTTTCCATATTTATTTTCCAGCTTCTTAGGGGTAAAATTTTTGAGGTGTCTCTTGTTTTTCCATCTCTATTCAGCCCTTAGAATTGTGTTTGGTATGTGGCAAATGTTCGATGGATACTTGTGATTGGCTTAATAATTAAATTGTATGATGCATATAAAATGCCAGGTGGCATACCTGGAACAGAGCAGAAGTAAGTGCAAGCTGAGGGTGGGAAGTCCTCTGAAGAAAGCTCAGGTATTGCCTACTAGAAGTATAAGTTAGGAAAAAATATCCTAAATCAGAAGTGTTAGATAGTTAAGAAAAAAATAATGCTATAAATACCATATTAAAGCACTAGGAAACTAAGGAACAAAGAAAGTAAATGAAATATTTTCGACCTTGTTAGTGAAAAACAGTAAACACAGAGCAGAAAGAACCTAGAAGTATGGCTCTCCTGAAATTTGAAAGGCCGTATATTCTTTTACTCAAAAAATATGTAATAATCACCTACTAAATGTCAGATAGTATGCCCAATCGTGGAAATGTTCTAAGAAGATAGAGGTGGTTTCTACCTCTTTGTGGGAGTTTGGGCCATAGAAGGACTTTCTAGTGTGAAAACTGCTTTATCCTAGAAAATAGTCTATTTGCAAAATTTCATGAGAAACTGCTGTCCTGGCTAAGGCCTTAACCTGTCCTGGCTAAGGCCTTTAAGCTTGTAGGCGCTACCCACTTCCTGCAATGTATTGAATAAGAGTCATATATAGTGATTTGGTTGCATATGTTAGCATCAAATCCTTAAGTCAAGGCAAAACCTTGTCAAGTGGTCCTTTGCACACTCCAGAGCTGACAATGCCTTACAAGAGAGTCACCATGTTAGAGAATTGGGTGAAGAAGCTATTCCACTGATATGCTGAGAACTCTGAGCAACACAATGGGTCAGACATGTCAGAATGGGAAATAGACTGGACAGATATTTTAATGATAGTGGTCAAGTTTCTAGAGTACTTTGATCAGAGAGGAAGGTTCAGACTTAAGTTATAGCGAAATGTTCTCATTAGGTGAAGCCTCAGCTACTCCTAGACTACAGGTTCCTGACTCCCTTCCTGGTTTTATGTTCCCTACTGAGTGCAGATGAGTCTGCTAATCACAGACCAGGATAATCCCTGGCAGGAAAAAGACAGAGGTACCGTCCAGTTAGAAACACACACCTTACCTTTCTGGCTTCTTTTTTTTTTTTTTTTTCCCCTGGTGTGCAATGGCACGGTCTCAGCTCACTGCAACCTCCACCTCTCGAGCAGCTGGGATTACAGACACCTACTATCATGCCCGGCTAACTTTTGTATTTTTAGTAGAGACGGGGTTTCACCACGTTGGCCAGGCTGGCCTCGAACTCCTGGCCTTGTGATCTGCCCACCTCAGCCTCCGAAAGTGCTGGGATTACAGACTGAGCCACCACGCCCAGCCTGTTTCTGGCTTCTAATGAGGAGCTGAACAGTACATCATCTTATTCCTTTGAATCAGCGCAACCTCTAGGGGAAGAGAGCTTGGAAGTGTTGGGGCTTTGCCCAGTCTTTCTAATAAGGATCAGGTTAAATAGTTAATAACAGAGCCTGGATAGCTGATACCTTATCTCACACTATCCCCACTAGCTTTTATAATTTGAAGATTTCAAACAAAATTACATTGAAATCTGACTTTGGCAATATCATTAACTAAGGTAGTACTGCTTAATCCTTTTAAAAAAGACATTATTAAAAAAAGAAATTATTCTTTGGCCATTGTTGTAAAGTCATACTGTAGTTAAGGCAGGCTTTACCGGCATGCATCCAGGGCCCCATGCTCTGAAGGACTCTGCCCTCCATTTAATGCTAGATTGTTACTGTCTTAAACCTCTTCATAATTTTGGGACACAGAATGCTGCATTTTCATCCTGCACTGGGCCTTGCAAATCCTGTACCCAGATCCATTTTTCATTGGCAGATTAGTGTAAACTCATGTCTTTCAGTTATTCAAAAAATATATATTGAGCCACTAAAAAATAAATAAATAATTTGGATTAAAAAAAACTAGACAGCATAAAGTAATGAACAGATTATAGGTTTTGGAGTCAGATAAACTGGGTTTGACTTTAAACCTAAGTGTAAGGCCTTAAGTTACCCTTTGAGCCTCATTTTTCATATTAGTAAATAGAGATGTTAATACTTTCATCATTTTGGTGTATGAAGCTAAACGTAAACTAGATGATCAGATTTATGCTAGGTATTCTAAATAATTTATGCTAATTATTATTTTAAAATAAATAATGGGGAAAATTGAGATGAAAGAGGACATCAAAAAGGTTGTCAGCAGCATTATTATTATTCATTTTGAAATGCAATTATTTTCAAACAATAACACTCAACCCATGGAAAAGCTTTCACTTTTATCCAGAGAAGATAAAGACAGTGTTTATAGTTTATAAATTGAAAACGAAGTAGCACTGTACATAAGGTGTCAGAGTAAGTCATGTGCTAAGGTTTCAAGACCTGCAGTTCTTACCCTCTTCAGTTTGTTCACCCAATTCACCTAACAGGGACACAGTTCACAGCAGTTCAAAGTCCTAATGAAAAAAAAAAAAAGAGATAATTGCATTTCATGCAACTTCAGTTCTAACCAGTTCCACTTCCAAGTTTAAGGATGGGGAGAGTTTTGACAGCAAGTTCTGTAAGTGATCAACGTCTGAAACAGATTCAGATCAGAACCATTTATCCAGAACTTAGTATAGATAGGTCACAAATAAGGTATAGTCTCTCCTTGTCAGAAGATGAAAAATAAAGTGGGAAATATAATAGGCAGGTTAAATATGGATTCTTCATGTGTGAGAGTGTTCTGTACTTTCTGATTACATATGTTCAAAATAAGGGTGGTATTATAAGATACCGAGACTAGACTTCTAATAATGTTTCTCTTTTTCCTGTTTGGGGCCACCTATTATTATGACCTGCATGAAGAGAAGGCTATTGCTGCTTCAATTCACTCTGTTGCTTCTGGTACCTAAAAAGAGAAATGGGCAAAAGCAGAAGAAAATGCCTACGTAGTTTTCTTTCTGGGTTTTGTTATTTCATCTTTTCATCATTTAATTGAAAAATTGAGACTCTTCATTTAAAGACAAGTGGGTCCAAGAACACAGTGTTTGTATTTGGATGTTGAAAAATACACATTATGTTTCTTGTGTGTCTGCTTATTCTGTTCTTTTTAACACAATGGTGTATCATTAAGAAAGCTCCAGGCATGTAAGAGCAATCTAATTCTTTTTATAAATATTAACCTTACTGAATCAAAGCTGCCTTTTCAATCAAGCTCTTAGTTTCTCAAAGGCAAGTGGAAATAAATTACACAAAGATCTTCGATAGTCATTTAAAAAATATAATGGTGTGGTTTTCTATTGACCTGAATAAAGTCTTTCCATAAACTTTAAAAAAAAATCAGTTTTGTTAAATGAATTCAACTATTTTGAAGTGAATGTCAAGCCGCAGCAAACTGCAGCAATAGGCTCTAATGGGTAGAAACTTAAGTACATTAATCTCCTTAATGTCTTTACTATCTACAAAAGAGTGCTTTCATGCCATGAACATATACATGTTCTAACTACAGAAGCAATATACCCTCAATGCAAAAAAAAATTGGTAAACACCAACAGATACAAAGGAAACTCAAAAGCCATGATTTTACCACACGATTTAACTATTGTCATATCAAGACTTTTTCCAGGCCCAAATTCAGTCACTGTCCCAATACATATGCATTTTGTGTCTATTCTGTCCAAAGCACCATGCTAGGCATTGGGCATACCTTTGTAAAGATGAAATGATTTCTACCATCTCGGGGCTCATTTCTTAATGGAGGATAGAGGAGAAATTTATGAAAAATATTTTTAAAATTTATCATAGGTGATAAGAAGTCATGGAAGGCACATATAACAAGGCAATGTTTTGACATCTAATTAATGGAATTAATAAACAGAAGGGGCTGGGATGGGTGAAGAAAGTCCACGGTAAAAAGCACAGCACAGTTATAAGCTACATGTATTATGGCCTGCATTAAAACCTTCCCACGTTAGTATTCTTCTATAGCATAGGGTTCATTATTCCATTATATGGATCTATTATATGCAATTTATTTAACCAATCATCTTTTTTTTACATTTAATGTATGGGAATTAACAAATAATGATGCAGTTAACTTCTATGGACACAGACTCAGCAACTTGTGAGACTATTTCTGTAAAATTAATTTAAATTCATAGGAATGGACATGTTTAGCTGAAAGATATACACATTTTTAGGGATTTTTAAAAAGCACATTGTCAAATTGCACTCCAGAAAGGAAGCAACAGTCTGAACTCCCACCAATAGTATATGAGAGAATCTATTTCCTGCACCCTGATTATCCCTAGATGTTCTCAGATGTTATTTCTTTTATTCCTTGACAATTTGAGGTACAAAGAGGGAAAATGCATGTCACTATTTTATTTGTATATCTTTGATTTCTGTAAGATTCAACATTATGAAAATATTTTGAATTAAGCAATGACACATGAGGCTGGTTAGTTTTTAAGACTGAAATACACTAAACCAAAGAAGAGAAGAAACAATGAAGGAAGGAACGGGTTCTGATTCCTACTTTTACTTTGCTATTTTTGGTTTGCTGTAGAAACATAAACTTTTTATGGAAAGGATGCACATGGATACACAAAAAAATGGATTTTTGGTGGTTGAAAAAGATTTTAGGAGGAACTATAAATTGAGAAATTCTTACTATAAATGCTATGCTTTTAAATAATTCCAGAACGTGTTTATTATTACCCAAATTCCATACCACCTGTAGATTTTAATAAAGAGGAGACTTTTAGGAAGACTGTTAAAAATAAAGATGGTCTCTACTCATTCCAAATGTTGCTCATATTGTATCTATAAATGATTTCTTCAACTGATAATGCTTTTTTTTCCTTTTTATTTTTTTTTTTTTTTCTAAGGAAAAACTGGTCTACTTCCTGGGTTGTTCTTTCTAGTCGAAAAATTGAATTTTACAAAGAATCCAAGCAACAGGCTCTGTCCAATATGGTAAGTAATTCTCTACTTCTATTGTTAAACATCTTTTCAGAAATATTGTAGAATTAAAAGTTTGGTTTTATCAGAAATCACACTAAAACCTCCAAGCTACCAACATCTGAAAACATTTGGCGAAAATGACTCAATAAACTTTTAATCAGATGAAGGGAAAATAGAACTTAGTGTCTGTTTTATTAAGTGGTGCATTTGGAGAATAATCACAAAATGAGATGTATGGTGAGCAGCTATGTAGTAATGCGAAGGTAACACTTTAAATTAAGATGACATTTATAAATGCCTTATTCTTATGTATGAAATGATCACTAAATGCAGCTACTTGCTCAAATAATGTATTATAAAGTATGTTATAAAATGCATTAGTAATAAATGCTTAACGGATGATACTATGGGAAGCTGTTTTAAAGAATATTATAAGACGTAAATCGTATTAAACCATGTATGTGCATCTTTAATACATGAATTCAAGTTGTTATCTAGCATGCTATAAAGTGCTTCAGACATTAATAAATAATAATAAACTGTTTATAAATGGCACCTTAATATAGGGTATTACCAATGAGGAAACACTCTAAATTAGACAAGCGATTTTTTTATCTTAGTGTAACTGTGACGTTCACTATATCCAGCTAACCTTTTCGAATATTTCTATGACTCCATCTAATGGAGCTAATACAATTTCTGTATCGTGTAGTTATTACAAAGTGAAATTTGTAGGGTTTCTTCCTTGTACCTGGAGGAGGCCCTCACATATGCCTGCAAAGATTTGACAGTGATAGTAAGTAAGAGCAATTCAGAGCCAGTTACTGGGGCAATTCAAGCTTAAGCCGCTGCTGCCCAAATATAAGAGCTGCCACAAGATGTAGGAGACAGTGGGCAGGCAACATATCTGACAGCCTCCTGATTAGGAAAGACTCAAGGACTCCGGGCAGGAACTAACCTGCCACAGCCCATCGGCCTGATGGATGACAAGGAAAGGGGTCGCCTGGCAGGAGTTACCCACAATGAACTAATTTATATTTGGCAGGTAATAAAACGATGGGAAGTTCTTTGCTCTCCAGCCACTGGTTGTGTTTGCTATGTAATCCTCTTTAAATGGAAAATAGAAAATCATTTGCTATGAGATTTTTTTTAAAAGAAGATTTTAATTAAGAACAAAAGGTAGCGTTTGGCTTGCTTCTGATAACTGCAGTAGCCTTTATCCCCAAGTGGCTTGCTGATTTTGGAGTCTCAGTGCTGTCCGATCTGTAAACTAATCATGAATAAATTAAAAGTATTTCTCAGTCCTTTGCCTTTTTAATTTAAACTGCCTCAGAAATTTGTTTTAGGATTTTATTTTGTTTTTATTTTTGGCTACAGTAAGGCTGAGATAATCTTTTTAAGGAAAATGAAGTACACCTAAGGGCCAGGCACAAAACAACTTGCATCCACTTGTAGGTCCTTTGTCTTCCCTTTGAATGAGTCTTAGGGGGAAGTCAGGAGGGAAGGAAAGTCACTGGCCTGCTGAGTTTGGCTGCTGAAAAGATGATCTTCCCCTGCTAAGTGAGAAGAATTCCATTGGGAGAAGCGTTTATTCTAATATGTGGGATAATGGGAGAGATAAGAGTCCATATTTTAAAGCATTTGGTTTATTTTTATTTTATTATTTTAATTTTTTCTACCAGGAGATAAAATTATCAGCTGTTAAATATTATACAGGTGAAAGAAAACTCCCTTTTTGATTGCAGGCAAACCTTGCAAGTTAGCTCACTAATTGCATGCCTCTCGTTCAACCTTCAGAACTGTTGTAAATTGACAATAGACTTGACTTGCAGGAGAAATTTGTTAACATTTTTTTGGCAGTTCTTATTTATTACTTCTGGCTCCATTTATAATGCTCTTATGGTTTCTCCCAGGCACTCAATGTCTTTAAAGTCAATTCAGGGCAGGAACTAACTGTGTTTTGTGGTAATGGGTAAGAGAATCACAGATTCATGTTTGTGCTGCATGAATTGTCTTGCTAGTCAACTGCTTGGATCCATTTCTAACCAAGTATTAAAGGCCTAGTGGGATAGCCCGCAGTTACCAGTTCCAATCTTGGAGAAACAACACAATGATTGCCAGGCCTTGATTAAAGATGCTGTGGTTTTATTCTGAAAGTGATTTATGCTCAAGTTTCTGAATTTCTCTTGTACCCCCTTAGACTTGTTCTGGTGTTGTTCATTGTGCTTCTTGGAAAAAAGTCTGCCCTTTCCTCCTAGGGGTCATTACAAGCTGCCTGAGTGAGTGCAGAATGTGATTTAAAAGAATAAATGTGATTTAAAAGAATAAATATAAAGAATAAATTAATCTTTATACAAATGATCTTTAAATGTTAATGCAGTAGTGAGACAAGGCAACAAAAACAGCCAGAGCAGTTTTGAAGTTGGACCCTAATACTTTTGAATGGGATGTAATTCTGTTTTTACCACTTAGTAGCTAAAACATTACTCACTTCCTTGAGCTTCAGAATCCTTACCTGTGAAATGGGCATAGAGATCCCTGCCAACATAATTAGTAAGGAATAAAATTAATTAGTAAAAACAAATACATAATGACCAAAAAATAATTATTATGCTTTATTATATCATACTCTATTAAATATAGAAATATAGTATATTCTATGGTACACAATATAGAGAATAATTATATTATTACATCATATTAGTTTTGCACTTGACCTGATTCATTTATAGAAGAGAGAATATACTAATTCAAGAAACTCCATCATGCATGACCTCAGAAAGAATGTATCTGTAAGCAGTATAAAATGCTATCTCAGAGCAATGACTAATACTGAAAATTAAGCCATGCATCCATTTAGGGCTCTAGATGTTAACCTCCTGAATGTCCATATGAAGTTTCCCAGGGTTCCCATCTTCTTCCCTTGGCTCTTACCCTTACTGTTTTCACATTTGATACAGCATGTCACAAAGTATTGTGCCTGACCCCACATTCCGTGTTTGGCTACTTTTCTTTCTCACTGAAGTTCTTCCAGTTCATATCTGTCTTATTCAGTTAGGACTGCTATATCCAAGTAGCAAAGACTGGGTGGCTTAAACCACACACATTTATTTCTCCCCGTTTTGGAGGCTGGGAAGCCCATGATCTAGGCGCTAGTGGATCTGGTGTCTGCTGAGGTCCTACTTCCTGGTTTGCATCTGTCCTGTCTTCTTGCTGTATCCTCACACAGCAAAGGGCAAAAAGCGAGAGAGCAGATGTTCATGTCTTTTCATATAAGGACACTAATTCCATTCATGAGGGCTCCACCTTTATGATCTAATTACCCCCCACAGGCCCTGCCTCCTAATGGCATCGCACTGGGGCTTAAGATTTCAACATAGGAATTTTAGGGGAACAGAAACATTCAATCCATAACAATATCTAAGTCACAATTTTATCAAAAGCAGCTTTATTGTGCAAATAAGCACAGAATCACTTGCTTATTTTCATAGAGATTCATAGCTTCCTCAGTGAGTTTAAAGGAGAAGTAAGAATGACCTATTCTGTCCTTGTTTTATAAAAAGGACATTAAATTATAATTGACCACCTACTATCATCAGCATTTTATAACAGAAAGCACATTATAAAATACCCAATCCAAAATATAGGAAGGATAAAATTATCAAAATAAAAGGCACTCTTTACCAAGAAAGGAAACTGTCCCCCTTATTTGCCTAACATGCTCTCTCTTTTGTTCATTTAACCTCACATCAGGGCAGGTTGATTTGGACTGGCTGGCTGGCTCTGCAGTGAGAAGAAAAACCACTGGTATCCCGAGATCCAGATTTTCTGGATTATGAAGGGAAGGATAGTGTTCAGATTCTCACTTTTTTCATGTATTTTTATTTATAACTCACTTAAAATCTGTAAAATATTATAAAATAATGCAGAAACCATTTTAAGTAAAATTTATAAAACATCTATATGTATTTTTAATATGTATTAATCGGTCACCCATATAAGCACCACCCAGGATGAGATATAGACCCTGCCAGCCCTTCAGAAGCTCCACTCCATATCATTTGTCCCTTTGGCATCATAGCCTCTTTCCTTCCTCTGGAGTTAGCCACTAACCTGCATTTTAGTCATTCTTTTATTGTCTTTTTTTATTTTCCCACTTATAGCTATATCCCTTAAAATGTAATTTAGGTTTTTTTAAATTCATGTAAATGGAATCATAGTGTATGTTTCTTTTGTTTTTTGCTTCTTTCACTACGTATTTCTTGCTTTTTCTGTCCTTTAATATTTTATCATTCCATTTTTTTCTTTTCTCTACCAGTTTGAGAGGGACACATTTTGTTTCTACTCTGTTAGTATAGTTAGCCTAGGATTATAGTATATATCAAAGCACTATGCTTATCAAAGTATCAAGCTACTATGAGATCCTTTACCGTCTCCCAAGGTTACCTTAGAATATTTTTAATCAGTTTATCACTTTTTCAATATATATGTTGTTATTATCAGGTATTTTGATTTTTTAATACCACTAGACATTATTCTGTTTTATAGAGTCAATGTTTGTTTACATTTGCCTAATATTTGCAGCGTTCTTTGCTATTTATTTCTTTACGAACCTTGCATTTGTTTTTTAGGATCACTTTTTCTTCTGCTTGAAATATATTCTGAGAAATTCCTGTCCTAAGGGTCTTGAGGGGACAGTCTATCTCACAGTCTGCTTATTTAAAAGAAATCTCTATTTCTTCCTCATCCTTGAAATATATAGTCTCTTTGGATATAGAAGTTTGAGTTGGTAGACGTTATTAGTCAGCATGTCAAAGATAGCATTACACTGTCTTCTGTCATCCATTATTATAATCAAATCACCTGTTAATATAACTGCTCTTTTCTGATTGCTCATAATATTTTTCTCATTATCTTTGTTCTTCTACAGTTGCACCATGCATGATGCATACAGATGTCAGTTTCTTTTCATTTTTTCTGCCTGGATTGTTATGCTTCTTAAAAATATTTATTGCTGTCATTAATATATTTCAGAAAATATCCAATACAATAGCTGTGTTTTCCCCTTGTCTTTCTTTCTTTTTTTTTTTTTTTTTTCAGGCAAAGTCTTGCTCTGTCGCCTAGGCTAGAGTGTGGTGGTGTGATCTTGGCTCACTAAAACCTCTGCCTTCCTGGTTCAAGCAATTCTCAGCCTCAGCCTCCAGAGTAGCTGGGACTACAGACAGGCACTGCCACACCCAGCTAATTTTAGTATATTTAGTAGAGATGGGGTTTCACCATGTTGGCCAGGCTGGTCTTGAACTCCTGACCTCAAGTGATTCACCTGCCTTGGCCTCCCAAAGTGCTGGAATTACAGGTGTGAGCCACTGTGCCCAGCCCAATGGCTATCTTTTCAAATGTATCCCCTTTTACATTCCCTCTCTCATTTCCTTCTAAACTTCCAGTTAAACCCCTGTTAAATTTCTCACTATATTCTCTAAATGTTTTACACTTTTATTTTTCTAAATTTTTGTCTTTCTGAGCTGCATTGCAAACAATTTCTATTTACATATCTTCTAGTTCTTCAGCCTCCTTTTGTAATGAACAGCAAGCTTTTAATTTCAATTATTGTAATTTTTATTTCTAGAAGTTTGTTTCTTTTAAAAATCTACTATGTATGTTGTTAGAGTTAATTTTTCCTGCAGATATTTTTAAGACTCCATTTTATTTTGCTATAACTAGGAGGCATAGTGGTTTTATAATCTGCGTTTTGTGATTCTATCATCTAAATTTGTGTCAATCTGTTTCTGCTAGTTCTTACTCATGTTGCTTTGTTTTCTTGTGTGTCTGGTTATCTTTGACTGTGTGCTAATCATTGTTATTGAAATAGTATCATGGGAGGCTGTCTGAGGCCTAGGATAAATGTGTCCTACTCCAGAGTATTTTGGATTTTTCTCAAGGGGTTTGGGACATTTCCAGTGACTGATTATCTCAAGCTAAGTTAACAGTATAATACTCTCCAATTATATCTACATAATAGGAGGGCCGTATCTATCTTGCCACTTCTCAGGGACATGATTTTGCCTCACTTTTTCCTATTTTCTTCTTTTACATTGCTTATTTACCAAAACAATCTTCTTTATATTTCCTTGGGTTTGGAGAAAGGCAACAAGTTTAGTATTGGTTCTCCCTTATTCTTTATAAGACCTTGGACAAGACCTTGCTCTATTATTCTGTGAGTATGACTGACCAAAGCTCAAGTGTATAGCATAAACAAATGACCTCAGGAAAAATGCAGTTATGTTACTTTGATATTCGGCTTTCCTCACTGACTTCAGATTCCCACCCCTAAAAAAAATATTTATGGTGGCAGTCCCACTGTCTTTTCAGACTTTCAATTCTTTTAAGGTCGTCATTTTAAAAAGAAATATTTTATCCAGCATTTTTATTGTTTTCAGTGGGAGAGTTGGTCCAAAAACATAGCTTCTCATTACAATCTACCTCACTTTAATTTTAAGTATGCATTTGGTTAATCAAGTTTGTGCTATTTATATAAACCTTGGTGGGAAAAGACTTCATAAGAATATGTATTGAAATTCTACAATGAACAGCTTGCTCGTTAGGGCTACATATAAGACATAGAGATATAATCAAGATATAGTCTCTGCCTTATAAAATCTCTGCCAAAAAATAGGGTGAGATGAAATAAGAAACATAGTAGAAGTCTTTTTTTTTTTCCTGAGATTTTGAAGAAGGAGAGCTCACATCTGTGAAAGATTTGAATTAGGCCTTGAAGGACAGTTATAATTTGAATATGTGGAGATTTGTAGGCAGGGAGAGCAGGGGAATAAAAAACATGAACAGTGGCATAGAACTGAGAATGGGCAGAGTCTGTGCACAACAAAGAGAAATGAATTTTTGGTTTTGTTTGAAGATAGGATAAAAGAAAAGGGTTGAGAAGAGTATCATGGACTGAGATTTGCTATGAGGGACAAATTTTTAATAAGTTATGTTAGTATTCTCCAGGTGTCTTCATTCTGGAACAATCCATCATGGGTATTATTTTTAACAAACGTATACTGAACAGCAGTACTGGTCAGTGTTAGGTGTCTTAATAGAGCTGGGCCTGGGTGCAATGGCTCATGCCTATAATCCCAGCATTTTAGGAGGCTGAGGCAGGCAGGCCACGAAGTCAAAAGTTTGAGACCAGCCTCACCAATATGGTGAAACCCTGTCTCTACTAAAAATACAAAAATTAGCTGGGCGTGGTGGCGTGTGCCTGTAATTCCAGCTACTGAGGAGGCTGAGGCAGGAGAATCGCTTGACCTTGAGAGGCAGCGGTTGCAGTGAGCTGAGATCACACCACTGCACTCCAGCCTGAGCAACAGAGGGAGAGTCTGTCTCAAAAAAAAAAAAAAAAAAAAAAAA